>NW_025999932.1:38885230-38889251 GCF_001458135.2 Marmota marmota marmota
CCCCCCCCCGCTGGTGCAAAGGCCTATATACAAGTATGCCTGTATGCTGGAGCAAGATCCAATTGCAATGGTACCAACCTAAGACAGGAGGCTGACGCCTTGAGGTCAGCTCATTCAATGATGGGTAAGGACCATATGTAGTATTGGACAACCTAAGGCAGGCACGGTCCCTAAGCCACATGCTTATTGTTTAAACAGAGAGGGGGAGATGTTGAGAGCCACAGCCGAAGGGGCCCCAGCAAACTTCCAGCTGCCAACAAACTTCCAGATGCCAGCTGATGATTGGCTCACAGAGGCCCCAGCAAACTTCTAGCTGCCAACTGATTGGCTCCTCTGCTGTGATGCTCATTGGGTTGTTTCCCCGCCCTTTCAGACCATGGAGCTGCTCATTGGGGGACTTTTTTTGGCTCCGCCCACGCGACCCAGCCAATCAGCCTCAAGAGCAGGAGGAGTGGGGGAGGTTGAGAGGCTTGTGGGAAGCCGGTGGTGGCAGTTGGGCTCTGAAGGTTTTCCTAAAGAGCTGTGTGGTTTGGCGTGTGTGTTCTAAAAATAAAGTTCGTTTCTTTTGACAAGTGGCTCCTGAATTGTGCCCAGCCAGACTGCGGCAGGTACTCCTGATTAATCATCCTCTCCTTCCATTCATCCCATCAGGTCCTGATTCACATCAGTTTCAGCTTTCCTCCACTTAGTCCTGAGATTCAGGGGAATCAACGCCATCCCTTGCTCCTGGGTAGATCCTTATTCATATAAACCTGTAAGCTTGTGGCTTACAAATTCTTTGAATGACTCTGTAGTCACCGTTCTTGGTCTAGAAGGAGGTCTGAGACTCAGCAGGGGCCAAGCATGGCCTTATATTCCATGATTGGGGGAGAGATTGTCTCTCCTGCCACAAGTAAGATAGTAAATGGTTCCAGTGGTGGTGGGGAGTCATCTCATTGCTGAGGACAGGTGACCTGGGGACAAAAGGTACACATAGGAGACTTGAGAGCAGAATGAATTATAGGCCAACAGCACTAGAACCCTGACCATTTCCTGCACGCAGCACTATTGACTATTAACTTTTTCACATGTCATCTAATAAACTTCCTTGCTTATTCATGACAGTTGAAGCACAGCTACTGTTGCTTGAAGTTCAACCTGGGTACATCTATGTTTTCCCTCAGTTACTTGCAAAAAAAAAAAGTGTCCAATGTCTCTAAGAGGCATTTATCATCTCAATTATACAAAAGCCTTTCTGGTTTTCTTTACCCTTTAAACATTTTGTAGCATCTTAAAAAGCCTTCAGCGTAAACCCAGCTCCTTGAATGATTCTTAGAGTTAGTTTTTATTTCCCCTTTTTCACAAATATTCACTAACATCTCTCACACCAACTAAGTAAGAGATACTAATGGTATTTCTTACCCATATTTTAAAAAAATTCCTCCTATTTGATCGTATTCCAACATGAAAGATCACAAAAAGTCATCTTTTCAAAGGACATAATGACAGGAATTAAGGGATCAAAACACCCAGGGAAAACCTGTTTCCTGTAGCCTACGGTGGCATGTTTCCAAGCCTGTGAGTAGGAAAGTGGAAGGAAGGCAGGGGACACTGGCAGTATTTACAAGGGGGGGCTCGTGTGAGGCTGAGGTGGTGGGAAGGGAGGCAGGACCCAGAGAAGTGGGTTCCCAGGCCACCTACTCTCTTGCTCTTAAGAATAGAAGGTTGAATAGAGACTGTAACACCCTACACTTAGGTTCTGCTAAGACTGTGAGCATAAACCACTGAGAAGCGCAAGTTAGAAATAATGGCCAATGTATGTATGCCACAAAGACCTGCAGTGTTCTGGGAAAACCTGAGATGTGGGGACAGTGTCCTGGGAGAATAGCTCGTTGGCTTTTAGGGAAGATATAGCCTAAGAAATGAGGTTGGTATGTGCTATTAGGGACCATAGGTTGTCATCAGATTCTATGTGACTTACTGAGTCTGAGCAATGTGCCAGTGGAGACCGAGTAATTCCATGCGGTGTCATAGAGCAGAGGGAATGGCAGTTTATGAGATGCCTAGTGATATTCAGATCTTGGACCTGCACTGGGACGTTTTTCAATGCTTCCAGCTTTAGTCTTGGTCAAATCATTATGACTTTGAACTTTAATTCCAGAGCATCTAACTTCTTTTGTATATGAGAAGGGGGGGCTTGCCTGGGTGTGACTGGGTTTGTGATATTTTTGCCCCAGAGTACAGGCAACAGCATCGGATATTTTCTTTTATCTCTACATTAGCCTCTTGAAATTCTCCAACCTAGAAAACCAGAACCTCACACCCTCTTGTTTATTTTGTGAGAGGGAACAGTGAAGGTGGGCCAAATAATTACAACAGCTGTTGCTTTCAGAAGGGAACTTACTTAAAACAAAATAGGTAGGAAAAAGGTAGAAATAGGAGAAAGAAATGGGGTTTCTTGTTAATTAATTAACCTCTATCTTGTTACTTAATTCCTTCCTTGAAGATAGTTATATCAAATCCCTGTCTTCTTTAAAATCAATATCATAAATTAGGACTCTGTTCTAAAAATAGTTATTATTGATCATGAAAAGAAAAAAATGTGCAATGGGGAGAATACTTTACAAATAATAACTAGATATATTTGAAAAAAAAACTTTTAAACAAAATTCCCTCATAGGGGTGGTGGGAGAGGGAGGAGGGGAAGTTCACTGGATTGGATAGGGCAGAGTGGGGGGAGAGGTGGGTGGATGGGAATGGGAAAGACAGTAGAATGAGTTGAACATAAGTTTCCTACTTGCATAATACATGACCAGTGAAACACCACATCATATACAACCACAAGAATGGAAAATTATACTCTATATATGTATGATATGTCAAAATACTTTCTACTGTCATAAATAACTAAAAAGAACAAATAAAAAAATAATTGCCCCTGAAGCCTTCCATGTCCAAAGTACAACCAAGAGGTTTTGTAAATAGGCCTGGGCAAGAGAGAGAGAACTTCCTAGATTCATTTTGCCAACTGAGAACCAAATTTGGCTCAGTGTGGTGGTGTGTGCCTGTAATCCTAGTGACTTGGGAGGCTGAGGCAGGAAGATCACAAGTTGAAAGCCAGTCTCAGCAACTTAGCAAGACCCTAAGCAACTCAGCAAGACTCTGTCTCTAATAAAATACTGGGGATGTGGCTTGATGGTTAAGCTCCCCTGGGTTTAATCCCTGGTACCAAAAAACAAAATAAAACAAAACAAAACAAAAAATAAAAAGAAAGGAAAGATAACCAAATTTGGAGGTCATTCATTTGCAGGTTCAGGGTCCCTCCTCTGTTAAGAAGCTGACTCCTGCTTCCTTATGGTGAAGGAAGGATATGAGACAAATAAAAAGGCAATAAAAAGGCAAATCCCACCCGTGTTGATTGCGGAGAGCAAAGAGGAAGACATGTAGAAGGATCAGTTACCCCTGTGATCTGTGTGAACAAGGAACTGACATAGGATTTTTGTCTTTATCAAATGTATTGCAAATGCTTTTTAATAAGCACCGAGTACAAGCTATGCAATCAGAATGTCTCACAAGGAAGAGAAGTTAGTGAGTGCTGTAATGTGTGCAAGTTATCATGGGAAAAGGTAGAATCATTATTTCTGCATTTGTTTTTTTTTTTAATTTTTATTGTTGGTTGTTCAAAACATTACATAGTTCTTGATATATCATATTTCACACTTTGATTCAAATGGGTTATGAACTCCCATTTTTACCCCGTATACAGATTGCAGAATCACATCAGTTACACTTACATTGATTTACATATTGCCATACTAGTATCTGTTGTATTCTTCTGCCTTTCCTATCCTCTACTATCCCCCCTCCCCTCCCCTCCCCTCCCCTATTCTCTCTCTACCCCCTCTACTGTCATTCATTTCTCCCCCTTGTATTATTTTTCCCTTTCCCCTCACTTCCTCTTGTATGTAATTTTGTATAACCCTGAGGGTCTCCTTCCATTTCCATGCAATTTCCCTTCTCTCTCCCTTTCCCTCCCACCTCT
>NW_025999932.1:38894438-38927750 GCF_001458135.2 Marmota marmota marmota
GTTCCCTTTGCCGGGTGACCAAAGTAACGGGTGAGTCCTGACCGGCCCTCACAAGCCCCGTCTCAATCCTGTTGCCACTGCCTATGAAGGCTCGGTTGGTATTTACCTCCACAGTATTCAGCAGGACCTGGACCGAGAAGCAGTTTCCACGGGTTCTTTAGCCCTGGGCCACAGCAGTTCCGGGAGCCGGAATTTGGCCACTCCGGGCTCGGTGTATGTTCTCATAGGAGCAGGCTCCAAGAAGCAGTTTCTGTGGGTTCTTTAGCACTGAGCCTGAGTAATTTGTCTTCGAGACGCAGGTGAATGGAAGCCTGAAATTACCTGTTCTATAGCTGAATGAGCTGCGATCAGTCGAAAACAGGGATGGTGACGTCAGCTCTCCAAGATGGTGGCCGCTGGCTTCCTCTGTGGTCTGACCGGTGTGGAGAACCGAATTGGACCGCTTTCTTCCCCCGTCTCAAACCTAGAATTCAGCACTGAGTACAGTGATTGCACAGCTGGCAGGAGCCCGCAGAATCCGCAGCTCTGTATCTTTGCGTTGCTATCTCGTCGTTTCCAGCGCGTGCTGCAGACTCTAGCCGCGGGGCGATTTGTTGAATAAGCAGCGTGACCCTCCATGTGGACAAATCGCTAGCGTTTGAGCCCCCGTAGCTGATCTTTGTGCAATGGAAATCCTTCCTCTAGGTTTTGGAGCACCCCAATTTTGCTGGAAATTCCTAACAAGATAGCTTTTAGCCGTTCTAACTTGTCATTCTCCCACACAGTGATGCGGTACACGGGGGTGATGCACTCCCTTGGCTGCCATCTTCTGATCTCTCTGCATTTGTTTTTAATATATTTTTTTCATTATGAGAACATACACTTATTGTCAAAAGGAAGACTTCTACTTTCCTCACCTGGAGTGATCACTGTGCTGTAGTGCATTCATTGCCAGTTCTTTAATAGAGATCCCAAGGAGTCTCTGTAGTTTCTAGGAATTACGGATCTGATTTTTGGAAGAAAAAATTAAGAAAATAAAATAAGAGAGTAACTAATGCATGAAACACTCAGAATCACATAATTTTAGACAGTTTAGAATAAACCGTAGGAGTAGTTTGATATTTTCTGTCATCTTAGTATTATAATGAAAAATGAAGGCACATAACTTCAGAGTCTTCGTTGTCTCCTGCTGCTTTAAGAGGGCCATCAAAATGATGCATTCTAGAGAGAATTAATGAATGAGAATGAACGCACTCGTACCAGGGACAGTAAATAGGATTATAAACACAGGAACACTTTTGAGACATGTAGGTATTATGAATCATATTTAAAAAGTACTCAATAAATGACATTTTTACTTAAGGGTCTAATGGTCCTTATCTGCACTGAATTTTAATTGTTACTGTTTTATTACAATTTATTTTTCCATATCTCAGTGCCCTACAAATCCCCTAGAGAGTCACAGTTTTGGAGAAATTAAACAGCAGCTTAACACATGTCGACTTTAGTAAGCTGTTGAGTTTTGCTTTGCATGAAGTTGTTCATAGTAGATGAAGAAATATGCTGTTGACCTGTGGTTCCCAATCTTTTACGAGGAAAGGGCCCCTTTATAATGTTATTGATTCCTCACATAATAATGTTTTTATATTCGTAGTTGACAGTAAATATGCACATGGATTAGTGGATTCTTTGTAATAATTGCTACATCCCAATTTTAATGGAGAAAAGTAAACGGCTTGTAAAGAGAGGCGCTTTCCCTGTAAATGGAAGAATACTGTCGGGTTCTCTGCATCTTCCTCTAAGTCTCCCATCTGGCTATTTCCATATTTTCTTCAGTCCTCTTGTTTTGGGAATCCATCTTTCTTAGGACAATCATGTCAGGTCCAAACAGGAAAGCATGTCCCTGCAGTGTGGCTCTGGCCTCCTTTCTCTGATGTGTGGTGAACACCTACCTTTACCCCATAGGATGATGATATGCAAAAGAGCCTAATGGCTGTCTGTCTTTTGCTCCTATTTTTTTTCTTTTTTTTTTGTTACACATGGGCCAAGTGCTGCAGAAATGTCCTCATAAATTGAATCAGAGGCTCACCGGTGTTGGCTTTTGAGAGTAATAATTCAACTTCAATGGGATCCCGCAGACATTCCTCCAAAGTGACGGAAGGAATGGAATCACGTTTTGAGAGATATTACCTTGTTGACACTTCCTTTGATTTCTTTCAGGACCCATATCCTGCCGATTTCTGCCCTGTTTTATCTTGTGATATTACCATTCCTCATTATTATTGGTTCAGAAAAGAGAGAGAGATGTTTTGTCAATTCAATTCATTCGGTGATGGCTGCAGAACATTCACCATACAGCTGGAAAAATAGTCTGTGGCTTTCATTCAAAAGATGATCTTTCTTTGGGCAGGAACAAAACCCTCATTCTATAGAGCAGAGAAATACTTATGTAGTCAGAAAGACAGTCTCTTTTAGCTTTTAAAAAATATACCAACTGAGAACTGGTTTTGTGATGCAAATTGGGTGCCTGGGACTAAGCCGCTTTGAAGGGCAGTAATGGAAGAGTTACTCTGGTGTAGGAGGCCTGGAGCCCTCCAGGATATTCCATGCAGATGCTGAATTTCTTATTTTTCTTGGTTTTTGAAAATTGCTTCTTTCACATAGACACAGTGTCTTTGTTCAGAAAGTTTGGGAATACTGTACTTTAAAATTTAAATCAGTCAGTATGTTACCAGGAGAGCAGTCAGCATGATATCTAGGTTTGAAGCTGGTTCCACCATTTAGCTGTGTGAATGTGAACAAGTTACTCCAATATGCCTCAGTTTCCCCATGTGTAAACAGGGAGAAGAAAACAGACTCTACCTCATAATGTTATGAAGTTCAGTGAGATATGGCATAGCCCCTGGCACAATGTAGTAGCTCAAGTGATGCTAGCTATTATTATTACTTTCATCAATAAAATAAATTGCTAATAGACAAAACAGCAGTTGGCATTTTATAACCGTTCTAAGTTTTAACACCTTAGTTTTTCTCATGCTTTTTTTGCATGACCCCAGTGGTTGAACAAGTTTGGTGTGCTTTTTGCTTCTCATTGTGGTGAGGAGAGCCTATGTCATGGGAATCATGGGAAATAACCTTTATAGGGTATCAGCTCTGGTGGGGTGGTTTGAGGGAAGGTCTGAGGAAGCAGGAATTCACTCCAGATTGGATACTGCTAGAAAGTAGGGCTGTCTAAGATTAGGTATCTCCATGATTCTCTCCCAGAGTAAGGGGAGGCTAGATAGAGGACACAATTTTGTCCTCATTTGGGACAAGAGATTTTGTGGGTGGAACAGTGACCTTGTTTTTGTAACTATGTTTAGACAAATTATGAAGTGGATTTGCTTGGTCTTATTTTATCCTGGCCTCAGAGCAGCCTTGTGAGGGGTGGGTATCCTGATATGATCTGTATCTAATGGAAGAATCACAGGGTCTATTCCCATGAGCCAGGCCAGCTTCTGAAGTCAGGGGCTATTCCTTTCTCAGTTGGTACAACTAGCATTCTGAAGAATTATTCCAGTAATTTAGGTAAACAATACCTCCTTCTACCCTGAAGAGTTAAATGGAAACTTATCCATGTTTTTAGGAAAAAGTTACTGTTGTTGTTATTATTATTTGCAATTTATTACTAGGCAAATACTAGGGTCTCTGACAATGAACATGAATGACAATGTGAGACTGCCTGCTATAATTTGGATCTAGAATATTCCTAAAGGCATATGTGTTAAAAGCTTTGTTCTTAGCTGAGTGCTATTGGCAGGTGGTGGAACCCTTGATAGGTGGGGCCCAGTGGGAGGGGGTAGGCAATTGGGAGCATGTTCTGGAAGGGGACTGTGAACATGGCCTCCTTTGCTTCTAGCCTTGAGGTGAGTGGCTTGCTCCCTGTGCTCCCTGCTGTGATGTTCTGTGTAGCTACAGGCCCCAAAGCAACAGTCCTACTGACCGTGGACTAAAACCTCTGAAACCATGAGCCCAAATAAACCTTTCCTTTTAAAAGTTGATTTATGTCAGATAGTTGTTAAAACAATGCTAACACAACACCAGAGGATCTTACATTCTGATCATGGAAGATAGACAAAGGAACAAACCGAAGAAACAGTGTTTTCTGGATAAATGCTTCAAAAAAAAATAAACAGTGTTATGTTAAAAAATAATAAAGGAGGGGCTGCTACTAAGAATGAGGACAAATGTCACCGAAGGACTTTTCTGGAATTCAGATTTGCTGCACCATAGTCTGTGTTTAATTTTTTTTTCTCTTGATTTACAAGAGCTGGGTCTCTTCTGGCATGCACACACTTTTCTACAGGGGATACTAGGCTACTGACAGATGTGAAATAGAAAATTTTGTTGTCCTTTAAAAATATTTGAAATTCTTTCTTTGTGTTCTATAGTTTTCATTGTAGAGATCTTGTACCTCCTTGATTTTTTGTGTTCTATAATTTTCATTGTAGAGATCTTGTACCGCCTTGATTCTCAAATCTAGTGTGGAAAAGAATAGGGTGAGTCATTTGAAAATTCACATTTATAGATTGTGGGGCTTGCAACATGCCCATTTATCTCAGAATAGTGGCATGAGAAATAAATCAAACCTGGAAGATATTTTGCAGAGGAAAATACTTTCGAAGTTGCTATAATTATTTGCATTGTAGTACATTAGCAAATCCACTGTTTTTCCCTGCCTTCTTGCAAACTAAATAAGTTGAAGCAAACTTTCCCATTTCTGCTTTTTTTTTCTTTTGAGTATTTATCAATTCACATGAAGTAAAATTTATTTTTTCTCCCCCAGAAAGACATAACTCACTACTTAAAATCTGCTTAACTTCCTTTTGATTTCCTTTGGTCTCATTTTATATCAAATGGCTCTCTCTCTTTTTTAGCCTACAGAAAGATGCATTCCCCAATTCAATCTGTGCCACAACAAAGACAGACAGAAAGAGAAGGGAGTATTTTTGTTTGCGTTGTAGTGCAAACCAAAAGAATAACAGCAAATTGTTCAAGGTCTATCAGCAGAGACAGTCAAATAGTTCTTAAACTCAGCATCAAGCATCAATGAGCTATTTTTAAAATTAATCTTCTTTCATATGGACAAAATTGATATTTAGGGGTTGGGGTTGTGGCTCAGTGGTAGAGTGCCTGTCATGTAAGAGGCATTGGGTTCCATCCTCAGCAACACATAAAAATAAAAAAATGAAACAAAGGTTTTGTATACATCTACAACTAAAAAAATGGATATTTATATCACTTAAAACAATTGCTGTGCTCAATTTTTTTTGCAAAGAAAATTTATGTTGCACAAAACTTATTTTTCTGTGGATGACCAATATCAAATATGAGATCCATTCAGTTAGAGAATTCTACCTCGTGATTATGGCAAAAATAGAACAAAATAGAGTTCCTTTGTAAAACTGTATTAATATCTTTAAATTTATAGATTTATGGTGACTCATGCCTAAAATTTCAGCAACTCAGGAGGCTGAGGCAGGAGGATAAAGAGTTTAAAGCCAGCCTCAGTAACATCAAGGAGCTAAATAACTCAGTGAGACGCTGTCTCTAAATAAAATTCAAAATAGGGCTGGGGATGTGGCTCAGTGTTTGAGTACCCCTGAGTTCAATCCCTGGTACAAAAAAAAATCAAGGAGGTACAAGATCTCTACAATGAAAACTATAGAACACAAAGAAAGAAATTGAGGAAGACCTCAGAAGATGGAAAGACTCTCCATGTTCTTGGATAGGCAGAATTAATATTGTCAAAATGGCCAAACTACCAAAGGCAATATACAGATTCAATGCAATCCCCATTAAAATAGCAATGATATTATTCACAGAACTAGAAAAAAGCAGTCCTAATATTTATTTGGAAGAATAAGAGACCCAGAATAGCCAAAGCCATTCTGAACAAAAAAGTGATGCAAGATGCATCACAATACTTGATCTCAAGTTATACTACAGAGCTATATTAGCAAAACCAGCATGGTATTGGCATCAAAAAAGACATGAAGGCCATTGAAACAGAAGAGAAGACACAAAAAAATTCATGTACTTGCAGGAATCTGATACTTGACATACTTGACAAAGGTGCCAATATATATATATATATATATATATATATATATATATATATATATATATATATGAGGAAAGATGGCCTTTTAAATAAATGGTGTTCATAAAACTGGATATCCTTATTTAGAAGAATAAATTTAGATCCCTGTCTTTCACCCTGAACAAAGTCAAACCAAAATGGATCAAAGACTTAGAAATTAGACCAGAAAGCTTACAAGTGCTAGAAGAAAACATAGGATCAATATTCCATCATATAGGGCTTGGCACCAACTTCCTCAACAAGACCCCTAAAGCTCAGGAAATGAAACCAAGAATAAGTAAGTAGGATGCAATCAAATTAAAAATTGTCTGCACCGCAAAGGAAGTGATTAGGAGAATGAAAAAAGAGCCTAAAGAAATGAGAGAAAATCTTTGCACGCTATTTCTCTGATAGGGGATTAATATCTAGGATACGTAAAGAACTTAAAAAAGAGTCAATACCAAAAAAATCCCACAAATAGCCCAATCAATAAATGGGCAAAAGAAGTAAATAGAAACTTCTCAAAGGAAGATACACAAATGGCCAAGAAATATATGGAAAAATGTTCAGCATCTCTAGAAATCAGGGGAAATGCAAATCTAAATTACACTAAGATTTCATTTCATTTCAGTCAGAATGGCAATTATCAAGAGCACAAGTAATAATAAATGCTGGTAAGGATGTGGGAAAAAAGTACACTCATCCATTGTTGGTGGGACTGCAAATTAGCGCAACCACTCTGGAAAGCATGTGGTGATTCCTTCAAAATGTCATATCCACAATAGGACCCAACTATCCCACTCTTTGGTATTTTATCCAAAAGAACTAAAATTAGCATGCTATAGTGTTACAGCCACTACAATGTTTGTAGCTGCACAATTTGTAATAGCCAAGCTATGGAATCAACCTAGGTGTCCCTCAAGAGATAAATGGATAAAGAAAAAGTGGTATATACACAAAATAGACTATTACTCAACCATAAAGAATAATGAAATAGAGGTTTAATTTCATTTTGTTATTTCATTTGAGGATTTCTAGTTTTATCAGCACCATTTGTTGAAGAGGCTAACTTTTCTTCAATGTACATTTTTGGTGCCTTTGTCTAATATAAGATAACTGTAGTTATGTGGGTTAGACGCTGTGTCCTCTATTCTGTACCATTGGTCTACCAGTCTATTTTGGTGCCAATACCATGCTGTTTTTGTTATTATTGCTCTGTAGTATAGTTTAAGCTCTGGTATAGTAATGCCACCAACTTTATTCTTCTTGCTAAGGATTGCTTTGGCTATTTTGGATCTCTTATTTTTCCAGATGAATTTCATGATTGCTTTTTCTATTTCTATAAGGAATGTCATTGGGATTTTGATTGGGATTGCATTGAATCTGGATAGTGCTTTTGTTAGTAGGGTCATTTTTACAATATTAATTCTGCCTATCCAAAGGTAGATATTTCCATCTTATAAAGTCTTCTTTAATTTCTTTCTTCAGTGTGTTGTAGTTTTCATTGTAGAGGTCTTTCACATCTTTTGTTAAATTTATTCCCAAGTACTTTATTTTATTTTATTTTTGAAGCTATTGAAAATGGGGTGGTTTTCCTACTCTCTCTTTCAGTGGATTTGTCACTGATGTACAGAAATGCCTTTGATTTATGGATGTTGATTTTATATCCAGCTACTTTTCTGAATTCATTTATTAGTTCTAGGATATTTCTGGTGGAATGATTTGGGTCTTCTAGGTATAGAATCATATTGTCAGCAAATAGTGATAATTTGAATTCTTTTCCTATCCGTATGTATCCCTTTAATTTCTTTCGTCTGTCTGATTGCTCTGGCTAGAGTTTCAAGAACTATGTTGAATAAAAATGGTAAAAGAGGGCATCCTTGTTCCAGTTTTTAGAGGGAACTCTTTCAATTTTTCTTCATTTAGAATTATGTTGGCCTAGGGCTTAGCATAGATAGCCTTTACAGCGCTGAGGTATGTTCCTGTTATCCCTAGTTTTTCTAGAGTTTTGAACATGAAGGGATGCTGTATTTTATCAAATGCTTTCTTTGCATCTGTTGAGATGATCATATGATTTTTATCTTTGAGTCTATTGATGTGATGGGTTACATTTATTGATTTCCGTATGTTGAACCAACCTTGCATCCCTGGAATGAACCCTACTTGATCATGTACACTACCTTTTTGATGTTTTTGTATTCGATTTGCCAGAATTTTATTGAGAATTTTTGCATCTATATTCATTAGAGATATTGGACCGAAATTTTCTTTCTTTGATGTGTCTTTGTCTGGTTTTGGAATCAGGGTGATATTGGCCTCATAGAATGTGTTTGAAAGTGTTCTCTCTTTTTCTATTTCATGAAATAGTTTGAGAAGTATTGGTGTTAGTTCTTCTTTAAAGGTCTTGTGGATCAAGGACCTAGAAATTAAACCAGAGACCTTGCGCCTAATGGAAGAAAAAGTAGGCTCAAATCTCCATCATGTTGTATTAGGTCCCAACTTTCTTAATAAGACTCCTATAGCACAAGGATTAAAGCCAAGAATCAATAAATGGGATGAATTCAAACTAAAAAGCTTCTTCTCAGCAAAAGAAATAATCAATGATTGTTAATAGAGAGCCTACAGAATTGGAGCAAATATTTACCACAAGCACATCAGATGGAGCACTAATCTCTAGGATATACAAAGCACTCAAAAACCTTAACACCCAAACAAACAAACAAACAAACCCAAATAATCCAATCAATAAATGGGCCAAGGAACTGAATAGACACTTCTCAGAAAAGGATATACAATCAATCAACAAACATATGAAAAAATGTTCAACATGTCTAGCAATTAGAGACATGCAAATCAAAACTACTCTAAGATTTCATCTCACTCCAGTCAGAATGGCAGCTATCAAGAATACAAAAAATAAGTGTTAGCAAGGATGTGGGGAAAAAGTACACTTATACATTGCTAGTGGAACTGTAGCCAATCTGGAAAGCAGTATGCAGATTCTTTGGAAAACTTGGAATGGAACCACCATTTGACCCAGCTATCCCACTCCTTGGTTTATACCCAAAGAACTTAAACACAGCATACTACAGGGGCACAGCCATATAGATGTTTATAGCAGCACAATTCACAATAACTAAATTGTGCAACTAACCCAGATGCCTTTCAGTAGATGAATTGATAGGAACACTTTGGTATATATACACAATGGAACATTATTCAGCATTTAAAAAGAATAAAATCATGGCATTTGCAGGTAAATGGATGGAGTTGGAGAATATAATGCTAAGAGAAGTTAGCCAATCCCCAAAAAACCAAAGGCCGAAAGTTTTCTTTGATATGAGGATGCTGATTCATAATGGCGATGGTGGGGGAGCATGGGAGGAATGAAGAAACTTTAGATAGGGCAAAGGGGAGGGAGGGGAAGGGAGTGGGTCAGGGAGTAGAAATGATGTTGGAATGAGTTAATCATTACCCTAAGTACATGTATGAAGACACGAATGGTGTGAAAATACTTTGAAAAATTGTTCTCTACATGTGTAATATGAAATGAATTGCATTCTGCCATCATGTATAACAAATTAGAATAAATAAATAAGTAAAAAAGAATAATGAAATAATGGCATTTTCTGGTAAATGGATGGAAATGGAGAAAATCGTGCTAAGTGAAGTAAAGCAAACTCAGAAAATTGCTTTCTCTCATATGTGAAAGCTAGAGCAAAATAAGGGAAAGAGGTGGTGGTGGAGGGGATTGGAAATCATAAATATATAGGGAAGATCAGTGGAGTAGAAGGAGACCAGGAATGAGGGAGGAAGGAAGGGAAAGGAGAAGAAAAATGGGAAGAATTTAACAAAATCATGTTATATTTATATAAAAAGGTACCAAAAGGAATTTCAACTTTATGTATATGTAGAAGAAAGGAAGTTTAGTGAAGTAGAGGAAGAAGAATCAGGGAAAGGAGGAGTGGAGGAAAAGGGAGTGAGAATGGGAATTAAAATTAAATTCCTTGCATGTATAATTTCATCAAAAGAAACCCAAATACTATGTATAGTTATAATGCTTTAATAAAGATAACTCTAGCACAAAAATTTAAATATTTAAATAAAAACTAATACTTCTTCACCTTTTAATTAATTTTGTATTTTGCTGTAACTTTAAAATAAAATTGTTAGTTAAAAATGAATACAATTTTTAAAATTCAGTAATAAGATCATTGTCTTCACACTTCCCCTTAGCATGCCAAATCCTAATCCTTTAAGAAATTCTGCTTGCTTTTACCACACTGAGCCTGTTGTTTAATTATTTAAATTTTCTCTATAAGTTTCCTATTCTTGATCACCGCTGGCCCTTCATTTCTGATAATTTTAGCTGGTAACATTTAAACAGGTTGGCACAGTACCTTTGAGCAGGAAGAAGGGCAACACAGAGTCAAAGGTTTAAAAATTCCTTCCTTTCTTGTCAAAGTTTGCTCTGAAAGCAGCTAGGATATGCAGTTATTCCTCTGAGAATGGATGTTTCATTAGCATATTAAGTGGTTAATTTTTATCCTTCTGCCTCTAACTGTAAGTGAAGACAACTTCTATACCTTTGTAAGAGAGTGGGAGGACATTAAAATGGTATTTATTAAGCAAAATGCTCCATATCTGTGATAGCCACTTAACTAATTGAGAATTTGGATTGTGACTAATACTGACGGGATGGTCAGGCTTCACTAGTCAGTAAAGACAGGAACAAGATGGCACCATGGAAGCATCAAATTTGCAAGGTGAAAAAAATATTGCATTTGAAATTTAATTAACATGTTCTTCTTGGCTACAAGTCTAAGAAAAAAAAGTCTGCATTTTTTGGTATTGCTTTCTCTTGAATACAGTATTGTATTTTTGGTTCATGAATATAAACCTAGTTTCTCTTTGGTCACTTCTATACCTTGTGTTGAATTAATCTTTTTTATATACATATTGTTTGCATGTTGTTTTTTTTCTCCCCAAAGATGTTACCTGAAAAAAATCCAGGGGTAAGTAAATTTCACTTCAATTACACAGTTATTCTTTTACATTACCAACATTTATAGTAAAATGACAAGACAATTAACTTATTTTTAATTTTTTTTAGTTACAGATGGACACAATATCTTTATTTTTATTTATTTATATGTGGTGCTGAGGATCGAACCCAGGGCCTCACATGTGTGAGGCAAGCGCTTTACCACTGAGCCACAACCCCAGCAGACAATCAACTTATTAAGAGAAGGGACCATAGCATTTTTTGAATCCTTCACAGTTGATAGCTCTATATGGAAGGCATTCTGCATTGTAAATCCTTATTGTGAGAGATGGCTCTTTTTTATTCCTGTACTTGATGCCCTTTAATGGAAAGCTGCAAAATTATGAGACATGAACACTCATACTACATACAACTGTGTATATTTTTCCTGGTGTTCTTGGACATGAATATGAGTAAAAAAGGTTGAGAGAGGTGAGGGTAGGGGATGGAAAAGGCAGCCAGACTGAAACATAGATGATGAGTGAAAGTGGATATTTTTCATTTGGATATATTAGTAGAAAAAAATTGAGTGACTGTTTTCCCAGATTCCTGTGCTAGTGTAATGGGTAAGCTGCTTTTGGAGCTAAGGGTATTTGGAAATATCAGGTTTTATTCTATGGTTTGGTTATCCATGCTAAGTGGTGCTTTATGAGTGAGTTTTTTCTTTGCTCTAGATTCTTGCATGTCACCTTTGTCCTTCCCATGTTGGTTGGCAAGCTCTCTGCTAAGCTTGTTCAGGTGTTGGGTGCATGTCTACTGACTGGTTTGGGTTCTATACATTCTGTAACCAACTGTGCTCTTGTCCTCTGGCTCCAGAACCACAGTTGCCTTCTCTGATCACCCTGGGGTCACCTGGACGCAGACCCAGCACCCCCTTTTCCTCTTTTAGAGACTCTACTTACTCAGAAACCTGGTAGACTAAGGAAATTTCACTGAGGATTTTATAGTGTGCCCAGAGAGTGAGATTTTGTCACTTCAGACAGCTGTAACATTTTCACTGGAGAAGTCTATTTAATCTTCTGCTGAATGGTATCCAAGGCCCTGTGTCTTCTTCCCCTCCAGTGAGGCTCTTTTCTCCATTTCCTGGATTTTCTTGGAAGGCTTCAAAATTTTTACCTCTTCATTCAACAGAACATATAAAATCACCATTATCAGGAATTCTTTTACCAGCTGTGATGGTTAATTTTAATAGGACTTATGTTTCCACAAATGATTGCTACAGTTCTAGGACATCAGAATATTTTAGTGCCTTCTAAATACTGATTTTTAGAAGAGAGAGAAAAATTTAAAAAATTCAAAGAAGAAATTTTGTCTTATTTTTTGGATTTAGATCTGCCTTATTGAATCTTTGGGCTTATACAACTTGTTGGTTGCTTTGCCATTTTACAGGTCTTGTTAATACATTACCTTTTTAATCATTCTTTGGCAAATCTAGGAGTTATAAGGAACTGTGGTATTTACTATCCCTGAACTTTCTTGGGTATTTATTTCAACTTCTTTGAGCAGAATTATTATCTTATTTAAATTTTGTTGTTGTTTCATGACTTGCCTGTCTTTGATGACAGAATGTTTCCTTGATAAACAACATAGATTTTGAAGTAAGCAGTAAGTGCTTGTGTTGAACGTTTGGTCTTCAGAATGGAGGACTGTTTAGAAAAAGTTGTATCAAAATTTTTAAGAGAAATAACTTGAGACCTGCACTTCTTCCCATGGACAGTTGTTCTTATTTTAACTTCTAATATTTTTGTGTGTCTTTGGAATTAATCTGGGAATGTAGTGGTAGGTCTGACTCTATACATTTATTTTTGTCTGAAATCATTTATAATGGGTAGCTTTGCTCTCACACATCCATCTCTCCTTTCCAATGGCTAAAATTGATCTTCAAGAGACTCTACTGGTAAGATGTGAGAGGTGATGATAACTACTTGTAAGCATAACTTGGTATTTTTCATGTTTAAGGGGAAAAAAACCCCAACTCCTGGGGTAATATTCAGCACTTTGTGTAATTATAGAACAAATATCTCTTAAATTTCCTCAACTCCAATTCTAACACAATTCCTTCTGGTTCTGGCAAACCTCCTTCTGTCTTTTCCTTGTTCCCAGTGACTGCTCCTGGTCCTGTAGTGAAAGGGAGGACCATCATAAGAATTATTGTTGCTTTCATTCCTTTCATGCCTGTTTTGCTGAAGTATTGCACGGGGTGATTTATGACCCTTTTCTCTAGTTCTCACAACAGTCATCAAAGTGAAGTGTGAACCTCCCTCGTTATAGAAGAGGAACAGGTTCAAGGGGAGGCCCAGTTACTTAGCAAATAAGAAGCAAAACAGAATTTCCAATACATTCTTTGGCTCTGGGGCAAAGCTCTGCATGCTGCTATGTTGTTTCTTTGCCCTTTAACCAGGATGATGATGCGTCTCAGCCTGATGCTGACTATCTTGTACTTCCTGGGTCCACCTCATGACTTGTGTTGGCTGCTAGATTAGAGTCCCAAGGCCAGATCTGAGCTGTCTTCATTCTTGGTGGACACTTTAGACCATTTGACTGAGCTCTTGGCCAGCCCTTGCCACTGGGCCCCTCTTTCAAACCCTGCCCAGTTCCGCAGCGCAGCCCCAGTTTGCTGGGCCCTGAGTTTCCCTTCCATCCAGCATGCCTTCTCCTGGAGTTCACTTCTGTAGGAAAGAGCGAAGAGCTGAGCCATCCTGATAGCTGAGTTTAGGAAAGGAGCTGAATTAAATATTTGAAAACCAAAGAACATAATCTCAATTCTTATCCACTTGAGATAATAAAAAAGTTTTAAAACATTTAAGGACAAAAAAAAAAAAAAAAAAAAAAGCCTCAGGTCACAGTGTTGCTTGATTTGATTTGAGTGAAATTCAGTTGCTCTTCTTTTGTTGTCCTGGGCCATTTGCAATTGGTCCAGGTATCCTGGAAATTGAATTCTTTGCTCAAGCTTGAGAGAGAGGTGAATGGGTGGGGATGAGAGAGTGTTTGTAAAGGTTGGGGAATATAAGGGCAGTGGCTGTTACTTTTGCTACACCAGCTGCTGCAGCTGCAGGGTTATTTTGTATGACCTGATCACTTACAGCCTCATCAGAACTTGGTGAACAGAACCTTACACCACCCCCAGTAGTCCTCATATTTTGCTCTGGGTGCTGACCACATCTGCATTCTCATAAATGGAAGAAGGGTCTCAGAGCTCAAGTAAACCTGCCGGGTTGGAAGGCTGATCCTCAGAAACTTAAAAGAACTCTTCTCCTTTCTCAAGGGTAACAAGATGTGAGCTTTTTAAATCCTCCCTCCATCAATTTTTTTTTTAAAGAAATCATCTCCCTGGATTTGAATTGAATTCCTTGAAATGACTAATATCCACCCTCAGCAGCTCCAGCAACAGATGCCAACATGACAAATGAGAGCTAGCAAAATGCTAATCACACGTGAGCCTGAGGCACAAAACACAGAACCAAAATCTCCATGGGCCAATCCAGCTAACTTGGCAGAGAGGACCCTGGTGAATCCAGGGGATCCTTGCTAAGTATGAGCAAATTCCAGGTTTGCCTCGTAATTCCTTATAAGACCAAATATATATACCATACAGATATGTGTGTGTGTATGTGTGTGTGTGTGTGTGTGTGTGTGTGTATTTTGCAGTACTGTTGCGGTATCTAGTGGGAGTCATGAATATTAAAGCACTTCATAAAATGTACTCTGTAAATGTTGGTGGTGTTATTATAATTATGACCTTACTGAAGAGAAAGGAACAATTTTATTTGAAAGGTGATAGCTCTAAAAAAGTGAAGAAGGGGACTCTCATCTTATCTTATGATCCCAAGAAACTGAAAATGAGCGATTCTGGATTAGAGCAGAAGATTCAGGTGCAAACAGACTGCAAACTCAATGCTTGGGAATTTCACTCTTCTCCTCTTGCATGTGCTTAGAAAGGAACACTTTTCAGTTTATTTCGGATCAACAAAATTTTGTTGAAATTCCCATCCCCAGTGCTGTACTAGATACTGGGTTTCTGAGATACATGAGACATGATTCCTGTGCTTCAGAAGCTGATAGGCTAAGGGAGGAATCCACATAGACTATTTTGATACACTGTGGTCATATTAGAATAGAGGTCATTCATGGTGGCCAGCAGCAGTATTTGGAGCTCCAAATTCAATGATATTTAAAAATCCTTCTCTTTCTGTAGAACTGGGGATTGAACCCTTGGGTACTTTACCACTGATCTACATCCCATCTCATTATTTTTTATTTTGAGACAGTCTTGCTAAGTTGTCCAGGCTGGTCTCAATCTTGTGATCCTCCTGCCTCAGCCTCCTGAGTAGCTGGGATTACAGGTCTGCACCACTGTGTCTGGCTTAAATCTGTATCCTATGGCAATGCTCTGCTGATTTTCAGCCTTGATGCCACAAACTGCCACAAGAACCCCCAAAGAATCAGATGCCTACACCAGCACTTGCCAGATGATCAGTTTTCCCACAGCTTCCTCCTTATGCTGCTTTCTTTCCTATCCAAATCTTGTGATGATGTGTCTGACTGGCGGCACTGACCTCCCATTCTTACAGAGGGGCTAGAAAAACACTTTCTTTCTTGTGACGGCATTGCTCCCAGGAGGTTTTCAAGATGTGTACCATTCCAATCAAGTTCTCTGTTTCCCCTAGAAACTCTGAAAGCTGACAAGTATCCTTTGTAAGTTTCCAGATTACTTGTGGGAAATACAAGATAGCATGATTGTTTGATTACATGTCAAGAATATACTTATTTTGTAAGGAGCTACCAACTTTCTTCCATTTTTCATTGCCATCAGCAATGAATGAGATGAATCCCTTTTGTTTTACATATCTTTGCCCATTTAGGTGTGGTTAGTGGTTTGTTTTTGCTATTTTAATATACACATATGTAGTTGTGTATTGCTTTTTGCTATTTAAACTGGCTATAGTATTGTTTGTAACTAGCAATACTGACTGTTGTGACCTCAAATTAAGAGTCGTGATGGTCTCTTTAAATGGAGCTTTACATACATTGTATTCATGTATGCATGTGTTTGTTGTAGGCATTAATTTTTAATAGAGTTCATGTTCTAGAAAACTTTTAGGTTCACAGCAAATTGGAAAGTGTGGAGAGTTCCCATATGCTCCCCTCCCCACACGTGCCCAGTCTCCCTGCTACAAACATCCTTCACCAGAGTGACAGGTTAGTTACCATCAATAGTGTACATTTACATGTCATTATTGAAAGAATTCCCCACGCAAAGACACTTCGCCGGGAGAATTCCAATTTTATTGCAAAAAGCAGTGTGCTTATATAGAACTAAGGGGAGATGGTAGGGCTTAGATAAATGGCAGGCCACCCGTTTATTGGCAAGTTCTTTCAGATATCAGCTCCGGAGCCCAGGAATTAGTTCTCATTGGGGCTAAGGTTCCCCGCCAGCGAGATTTGAAATTGGCGCCGGCGGGAGAGTTCACAGGGGCGGGAACTTTTCGCGCCACTGCAGAAAAGAAGAAGGTAGGAAGAAGAGGTGCTTAGGCGCCATGTTGGGTTTTTTTCTCTGGGGTATGGCTGCCGTTTATACTTTTCCCAACAATTATCACCCAGACTTCATGGTTTACATTGGGATTGGCTTTTGGTGTTGTATATTGTATGGGTTTTGACAAATGTACATTGATACATACCCATTATTATGGTATACAGAGTAGTTTCCAATGGAGCTCATGGAATCTTCCATTCTCCCCTGTTGCTTTCTCCCTCTCCCCCTACCCGTGGCAACCACAGATCATTTGACTGTGTCCATATTTGCCCCTTTTCTGGAATGTCATGTAGTTGGAATAAAAAATATCTAAACTTTTCAAATTGGCTTCTTTCACTTATGAGTAGGTGTTTAAATTTTCTTGTCTTTTTATGGCTTGGTAGCTCATTTCTCCTTAGTGCTGAATAGTGTTTCATTGTATGGGTGCATCAGAGTTCATGGATGCCCTCATCTATTGAAGGACATCTAATTTGGGGCCATTATGAATAAAGCATCCATAAATAAGAGTGCACAGATTTTTGTGAGGACACAAGTTTCCAGTTTATTTGGGTAAATATCAAGAAGCATTATTGTTGGATTATATGGTCAGGGTATGTTATTTTATAAGAAACTGCCTACTTTCTTCCAAAGTGGCTGTACTGGTTTTCATTGCCACCAGCAATAAATGAGTCCCTTTTGTTTCACACATCTTAGTGTTGTCAGTAAGTTTTTTTTTTTGGTTGTTGTTTGTTTTTGAACTATTCTTTTATTTATTTATTTATATTTGTATTATTTTTTAAATACACAACAGAAGAATGCATTACAATCCTTATTACACATATAGAGCACAATTTTTCGTATCTCTGTATATAAAGTATGTTGAACTATTCTAATAGGTATGGTATCTCATTGTTTTCTTTGTACTCCTCTAATGACATATCACGTTGAGCATCTTTTCATGTACTCATTTGCCCAAAATCATTCTTTCTTTTTTAAATCATAAATTTGCTATCCTATTTTGGCCTTTTCTTTGTGTTTTGTTATGCTGGAGTCTAGAAAATTAGAAATGGCCCTAAGCTCTCTTAAACTCTGAGACTCTGCTATTAATTCCAGGAAGAAGGAAAAAGTAGAAGAGATAAGAAATGATTGTCACGAAGTCAGATATACAGAGGGTAGTGAAGTTAGTAACACTGGTGAAAATAAAATTTTAGGTAATAATGTTTTTTCCCTTTCATGAAGTTATTTACTACTGGTTCAAGAGGGAACCTGTGTCTCCTGAATGTATTTTCCTTTGTTGTTTCATGGGCAGAAAAGAAGCTGTGTAAGGCTTTTGTGTGTGGAGCTCCTGGTGGCCTCAGGCCCCAGGGATTTTGAAGGGGGTGATCATCCTCATGGTATAGGAAGTGCCTTTGCCTGTCCTCAGCCTGACCTGCTCTTCAGGAGGGAGTTTGCAAAGCCTCTTGGCCTGTTAGCAGATCTTTCTTCTTCTCCCCCTTCCCCTTCCCCTTCTCCTTCTCCTTCTTCTTCTTCTTAGAACAATGAGCATCTACCATCATGGAGATGTTATTAAGATAAAATGTGATAATGTTGTGGAAGGGGCTTTGGAAATAAAAAATGTTTTACAAATGAAAAAGTTCACAGGATTGATTTTCCACTGTGGGTTTCTCATTAATTCATATTCAGCTAATGTATGGGACCTCTAGGGTACAATATTCATCTAAGTTAATGGAAAGATTTATTTTGTTTTCCAAGAAAATCCTGCTTGTAAACACCTTACCACTTCCTTTTTGTAGTAAAATGTACCTTCTGGCTACACAATAACATTCTTAACAAGGAAGAAGGCAAAGTTTCGTTTAATCACAGCTTACCACTTTGTTTAAGAGCTTTCAGTTAGTAATATCTTCTTGGGGAATTTCCTTTCAGATTAAAGATTGTCCTTGATACTCATCTCTGAATCCTGAAGTTGGTTTATTTTTGAAAAATGCATTTCTATTTTCATAAGGAGAGAGAAACAGTAACAGAAATATTTTTATTATCTTCAATAGGCTTCAGATGCTATCTTAAAATCTTTTGTTGCCTGCATATTATGTTTTTTTTTTTTGAAAGAAGTTTTGTTCTCTGTAATTTCCTTTGAGTAGGTCTGAAGAATGATTACATTTTAGGATAAAATGCCTTAGAAAGTGACTAGAATAGAAATGCTGTGCTATACTTTTTTTGATTAAACATTTATTATGGCTGCTATTTATGAGAGGAGACAATAGTTATGATGCTGTTTTCAATGAATCATTAACGTTCAGCAACTGTTAACTTTTCAAGATTGTGTGAAGAAGTTGTTAGGCCAAACTGTTATGTGCAAAGGCATTAATTCTCCCAAAGTTTAACACTAGCCACACTTTTGTTGGCCAGTAGGATAATGAGCCACTGAATCAGCTCACAACTTTAGTTTCACTAACTTCGAAATCCTCATTCATCATCAGGGGACTGTTACCAGTATCTCTAGATTTCCTATTTTGGAACAATATTGTGCCTTCAGTAGATGAGTTTGCAGCTCCAGGGTGACACTTTTCCGTCGTGGAGTGAGAGTTTTAAGTGGGTTGTTTGCCTAAGATGGTGACTAATTCTGAGGGTTTCAGGAAACTCGTTTTTCTTCATTTCAGTGGGAGGCTTCAAAAAATTGTATTGACAAAATCCAGTTGAACACCTTCTAAAGGTTTTTTTAAAAAAGGACTCAGTTTTTATGGACCTTAAAAACTTTAACACCTTAATTGCTAACTCAACCCATTAAGATCTTTCATACTTCAGTTGTACAACAGTCACTTGACATTCAGTGATAGGAAAAGTCATTCACTGGGTTGTGTCACTGGTAAAAAAAAAAATCTTTTGGGGAAGAAATTAGTTATGGAATTTACATGGCTAGGCAGCTGAATGCTATGGAAAAATAGAAGATAATAGAAGAATAAATTAACTGGGAAAATGTTTGCAATGCCCTGTTAGAGTCTGTAAACAAGTCAAAATAACACCTGGCATTTTGCAGGGGAATGTTAAAGTTCGTAAACAAGTCTGGATGGTGCCTGGCAAAATGTCAGAGGGAGTGGTTTGAGAAGTAACAAAACCGAGCCATTAGGTGTAGAGATTCCTGATTGGTTGACTGATGTATCTAGTTTATGCTAATTAGATAAGCTGTGTGGAATGTATAAATACTGCTCCTGTCCTGCAATAAACGGCTCCTACTCCTGCTGTATCAAGCTACAGAAGTTATTCGTCACCCCCCTGATTATTCTGCTGCAGCCGGACTGCGGCAGAGCCCAACCTACATTAAAACAGAGTCAGCAACCCAATGGAACATTGGTGCAAGTTAAATTAAAGTATGTTTAAAGAATGTGTGAACCTTGGCAGGTCTAGAACTGGGCTCCACATTTTACCTTGCCCTATCCTCCAACCACCTTCTCTGCTTGATTTTCTTTTTCAAGTTAGTGCCTTCCATCTTCCCAGGTATCTAAACTGGAGACCGGGAAGTGACCTGTGCTTCCTTCTGCTTTATTTACCTCACATTTGGCAAAGGTCTTAATCATGGTTACCTCCGGAATAAGTCTCAAAAGCCTTCCTTTCTCTAACAACTTCATGAAATTACAAACATTCCTGACTTATCTCTTGCCCCTCCTCTAACTCACTTAGAAAACATTTTCCTAGCTTTCAAAACTTGCCCCAAATATTCTAACTATTCCAGGAAAATAGTGGTTTTCAGCTTTGGCTGCACTCTGGAAATCAGTTGAGGTATTTTTAAAAAATTGATCTTCTCCCAGATATTCTGATTTAACTGGTTCAGGGTGTAGCCTAGAATAGGAGTTCTAAAAACTCCCCAGGTGTTTCTAAAGTGCATTCAAGCTTGAGAACCATGCAATGAGAGAGTCTCTTCTTTATTTTGCCACCTTTACTGTATCTTTTAATAATTGTTCTGAAGCCTCATAAACCCCAGTGTCACTGGGGTAGTGATGGACAAATTCTAAAGTAATCCCTGACGACCCCAGCTTTTGTGTTCATATCCTTGTAGAACTCTTTCTCTGAGTATGGATGGGAAATGTGTCATTTTTAATCAAAAGAACACGGCAAAAGTGATGAGATGGCATTTGGTGATTACAACTTCTAGCCAATTTTCTCTTTCCTCTCCTGACCTTGAGGAAGCTATTGTGAGAGGCATATGGGAGTGCCATGTGGCAAGGAACTATGTGTGGCCTTCAGGGGCAGAGAGTGGCAGTGTTTAAAAGCTGAGCAGTGTTCCACTTGCAAAGACCAGGAATTCTGCAGCCTTAATGAGCTCAGAAGCAGATTTGTTGCCAGTCATGCCTCCAGAGAACTGAGGCCTAGCTCACACCTTGGGAGCAGACTTGCAGTGGACCCCACTAAATTATGCCCTGGACTCCTATCCTAAAGAAATAGTGAGATAATAAATACTTCTTTTAAGCTGCTAAATTACTATAGTTTGCTATGAAACATTGTAACTAATATAGGGTCCTATTACCTTTTTGCTTTATAACCTAATTTAAAACCTCATTTTGAGGTGGAAAGATAGAGACTACTCCACTGGGTAAATATTTGAATGTGTTTGCAATGGCCCAGTAGCAGTCATCCTCAAATCCATTCAGTTTAAGTCCTGCACTCACAAAACTTGTGCAAGTGGAATGTGCTGGCGCTGAGAGCAAAGGCAGGGACTTGGTGTTTTGAAGAACTTCTGATCTTACTGGTGATGTTTAGAGGGTAACTATGTGGAAAGAAGTGCCAAGGCGTGCCATCAGAGAAGTGGTTCTGAGGACTAAGGGGGCGGGGACTGCAACAAGGGGCGGAGCTGCTTAGTGAACCCAGATCTGGTAAAGAGTCATCTTTGTTCTGAGATGAAATCTTCCCATTGAGGGCTGAAAGTTCAGGGCTGGGAAGGAGCACTGTGAGACCTCTTTTTAGGCTTTCTCCTTGAGATGCACCTGTTGGAACAGGTTCTAGCGTCCTTACTGTTCCTAACCAGCAGTGAACAGGTGCCTTTCAAAGCAGAGCTCCCTGTTGTCGGCTTTATTCAGGCCAAGATTTGATGGCCAGACAAGATACTGGATAATAGGACTTTAATTTAAGAAGGAAATTAGTATCTAGGTCAATCAGATGGCCATTAACCCTGGTCCTCTCCATTCCAAATATCCTCTCAGTTTTCCTTTTCCAATAAAAACTATAACTTGGCTGGATACTTCAGACTTCTTAAATCTATTACCTATTTGAACTCTATTAATTATTATTTTAGATTACTCTTAATGAATAATATTAAAAATGGGATATTGTTTAAGCTTCAAGGAAATATATTTCTGGTAATTTACATTTGATTTAATATGAGTCAACTTGTACATTAGCATTTGATTTACTATGTTTTCTAGTAAACTTTCTAGTAATTATCCCAACCTGAATTTTACATTTAAATAGATCCATTTTCTTTTTGAATACAGTAAACAAAAAAACACATTTTTCAATAGGTATTGTTTCATTGCATTAGAGATGCTGAACCTATTTGGAATAGTTTCTGAAGAGCAGTGGAGTGTTTTTCTTACCATTTGTTGAAATTGGTAACCTTTTAATACTGTTGAATCATGGATTGCTTCTTGGCTGAGTGGATTCTTTCTCACATCACTCAGACACCAAATGCCAAATGAGAGGTTTTGTTTGTTTGTTTCTCCATTTGACACCAAATACATGGTCTTTTCCAATACCACTTGTCCAGCTTTATGACATCAGCTGGGTTTCAACAGTTCAATTCAGTTCTGACCCCATCTACCTGGAGTCAAGGTTGGATCCCACAGTTTAAAGGCTCCGTTACACATGGCTCTCTCCACTTCAGATGCCAGTGACAACTCCCAGGCCAATGATATATCTGACTGGCAGGCTATAAATCAGGGGTTCCCACACTCTCTGTTTTGATAACTTGCTAAAATGTCTCTAAGATCTCAAAAGTACTTCACCAAAGTCTAATAATTTATTATAAAAGAGACACATGAACAGCCAGATTAAGAATACCCAGGGCAAGGTCTGGAAGGGTCCCAAGCATAGGAGCTTTTGCCCCTCTCAACTTGGAGTATACTACTTAGTAGCACCCCAATGTGCGCACCAACCTGGAGGCTCTCCAAGCCCCATTGTTTAGGGGTTTTAATGAAGGTCTCATTGCATAGGTGTGATTGGTTAAATCATTGGTCATTAGTGATTAACTCAGTTTCTTGCTTCCTATTCTCTTCTTGGAGGTTGTGTGTGAGGGGGGAGATGAGAGGGATTAAAAATTTCAAACTTCTAATCAACTTGGATTTTCTAAACACCAGCCCCAATCATGAAGCTACATAATGGCCTAGCCCACTAGGAAAAAAGGTGCTCCTGTCACCTTTATCATTCTGGATTCCAAAGCTTTAGGAGTTATGTGCAAAAAGCAAACATCTTTCTACACTACTTCCAATATATACTGTGGGTCCACATTGGATTAAGAGAAATTTAAAACACAGATTCAGAACTCAGGAACCTTGAATCCAGTTGAGGAGAAAGGACCTACACACGGGGCAATCAAGGGAACAGTTGTCCAGAGTATCAATGAAAAGTTCAAGGAGGTAAGAAATTGAAAAAAAAAATTTCTTTGTTCTTTTTATATATACATCACAGTGTATTTTGACATATTATACATACACGGAGTATGACTTATTAGGATCCCGTTGGTTGTACATGATGTGGAGTTTCATTGGTTGTGTATTCACATATGTACTTAGGAAAGTTACATCTGATTCATTCTATTGTCTTTCCTATTCCCACC
Source organism: Marmota marmota marmota (assembly GCF_001458135.2). Lineage (NCBI taxonomy): Eukaryota > Metazoa > Chordata > Mammalia > Rodentia > Sciuridae > Marmota > Marmota marmota. Next base: position 38,917,918 of record NW_025999932.1, read on the forward strand.
CCCCTCCCATACCCTCAGTCCCCTTTGTCTAATCCAATGAACTTCTATTTTTCCCTTTCCCACCTTATTATGTGTTAGCATCTGCATGTCAGAGAGGACGTTTGGCCTTTGGTTTTGGGGCATTGGCTTATTTCACGTAGCATGATAGTCTTCAGTTCTGTCCATTTACCAGCAAATGCCATAATTTCATTCTTCTTTGTGGTTGAATAATATTCCATCATTTATATATACAAGGAAGCCAGAAATTTCAGCAGGTTTGATGAGTCAGGGAACATTCTGGAGTAAGAACTACTTCAGCCTGGCCTACAAAGTTGTAGGAAGTGGATGGGAAAAGGAGCCCAGCATAGTACCTTGGGGGAAAGACATGGCTAGGCAAGAAGAAAAGCTCCTTGGCATTTGTGTTAGTTTCTGGGACTACTGAAACAAAGTGCCACAATCTAGGTTGCCGCAGTCTGGCTGGGCACAAATCACCGAGCTGCCACAAAGCACTTGTATGTTCAAACAGGAAACTTTATTGCCTGAACTCCAACAGCACTCCACGCACACTCCCCGGGAACTCTCCCGAACGCCACCCATGCGGCTCCTCTCCGGCACACCACACCAACCAGAACTCCCTCCAGGGCTGCGCGTGCACTCACTCTTGGAACTCAAGGGGAACTCCAAAGTAGCAGCCTCCCTATTACCGGACAGTAAAGGTCTAATATACAATTGAATACACAGCCTGTTTCAATCCAGCATCAACCAGTCACAGCAATTATAGACAGCTTAACTTAATATCATCATCTTAATGGCTCGCCTCTCAACCATTACTTCTGGAAAAATGCCAGGGGCCATTCAGACTGGCTATGGCTCTCAGCACTAGGTGACTGGAAACCATTGAAATGTATCCTCTCATAGTTAAGGAGGCTAGAAGTCCAGAATCCAGGTGTTGGCAGGACTCTGCTCTCTCTCTGAAGGCTCTAGGGAAGACTTGTTCCATCCTCCTCTACTAACAACCCCTGTGTCTGGCAGTCCCCAGTATTCCACGGCTTGTGGACATGTCTCTCTGTGGTCACGTAGTGCTCTCCATGTCCCTGCACATTGTCCTCCCTCTGTGCATGAATGTCTCTGTGTCTTTCCTCCTTATAAGGACAGCTGTCATCTCACTCTGTCCTTTCTTACATCTTAGATACATCCTCAAAGACCTAATTTCCAAAGAATGGGTCACATTTCTAGTTTTCAGGGGTTAAGACATTATCTATTTTTGCTAGGCACGATTCACCCCTGCATGGAGGTTAGTTAGGAGACATCAGACCAACCACGAGCACTGGTGTAGGCCCTGCACAGATGTGAATGTGGGTATTCATCTGCTGGTTGTCACCTGGGAAAGCTAGAAGGAAAACATGATTTCAGGAGGTGAGGCCAGATAATCAGAGTTGGAAGGGAACTGAGAGATAGGTGCTTGGAGCTCATTTTGTGGAGATAGTGACCAAGGTGTGAGGGTGGATGATGGAACCTCGATGGCCGGGTCTCGCCTCGCCTGGTTCCACCTCCACAGCTCTCCTATCACCTTGCCAGAAGTCCCTCCAGAGACCCTGCCAGTACACTCAGCCATCAGGACTGATTTTAGATCTGGCTTCAGATTGGGGGACTTTGCGTCCTTCTAACTCCCCATCACAGCCTCTGCTTTGTTTGGCCTCCCCTGGGCACTTGCTCTGGTTCCCGGGTTCACGTCCTCAAGACTGGGCCTCTGATTTCTTCTTCAGGCACATTCCCAGTGCCTGGTCTGACTCCCGGGCCACACAAGTACTGAAAGCCTGCTGTAATGACAGCTTTGTCCCAACGCACCTGGACTGCCAGGACCTTTCCTGATGAGCCTGGAAACATGATATGTGGCTCTGTAATCCAGACAAGGACTGTCCAGTATCTTTTGTTTTGGGGGGTATTTTTTCTGAACCCTCTGGGTGGAACTTCTAGTATCTTTCTTTTTCTGCTTCCTGACCTGTTGTAGATGGGAGTCCTATTCTGGATGCCAGCTCTTTCCCGTTTTCCCTCCCATTGCCAGCTAACCAGAGTGGGATCAACTATCTAGAAGAGACTAGAAAAGCTTGGAGTCCTGACTGTGGGGTTAAGAGAGTATTTCCTAATCAATAATCTAAATGCACTTGAAGAAAGAAAGCAAGGTGTAGAATAACATGCATCTAATGAAAGTATTTGATTTGAAAGTGTGATATGCCTTAATATATAAAGAGAATATTTCTGGAAAAATTGAAATTTGGTCTCAGTAGTTGCCACTAGAAAGAGGAATCAGGGTTTTTGAGACAGGAGTGGAGCCAAGACTTAATTTCCCCTATGTAATTGATTTAGTTGCTTTGATTTTTGAATTCTGTACATGTGTTATCCATACAATAAATACAGCAAAATCAAAAAATACACTTGAGACATTTTACTAAGTAAAGCAAACTTGAGGTGACTTTTTGAAACTCGCAATATTGTCAGAGAGTAAATTTGTCTGTTCTCTATGTTTAAGTTTCTCTATATTAGGTTTTCATGCTCAGGTAACTCCTGTGCATGGAAGGACCTCATTTGAAAACAAACAGAAATACCCAGTTGGCCTGCTTGTTCAAATGGTGATGTTCTATTTGTGGCTGCCTTCTCTGGTTTCCTTGTTGCTCTGGATATTGAACTTTAAGCCTGTATTTTTCTCCTTGCCTTCAAGTTTAAGGTTAAACTCCATTTCTCATGGAGTAAAAGATAAGACTAATTACACTGCCTGTACTACTGAGAAAGTATGACCTTGTCCCACTTGCTTAAGGACATGGGACCTAGAGAACAACTCCACATGTCTATTTCTAGGCAGAGCAGCACTGACAGTGATGGGCATGGAGACAGAGCGGGAGGGTCTGCTACAAGGCTTCTCTGGCAGTGGTGGGTGGGAACAGCAGTTGCTAACATGGGGCTACCGGATGGAGGCCCAGCCTGTTGTGGGCATGTGCTAAAATTGCTATTCCTGTTATGCCTTAGGTATTAACTTGGTCTCTAGCTCAGTACATTTAGAGACAGGAATTGGTAATAATGGGTACTATTATTAGAGACAGGAATTGGTAATAATGGGTACCATTATTAGAGACAGCTATTGGTAATAATGGGTACCTTGTCACCAGTTACAATTTAGAGCAAATTTTGGGAGCAAATGCAGAACTTTATAAAAGAAAGTTTCCCTGGATGGAATGTTCCTTGTCATTTGTCAACCTTTCTTCAGGATCTTCCAGGACATTGCTACCAAGTCCCTAAACAAGATCAGATTTCAAAATCTAATTCTTGGCCTTCATAAACTTCAGAAAGCTTCAACAATGGAAATGCCTGGAATTGGGAAAGAATGAGATAAAATTAGGCATAAAATTTACTTTGCTTTTAACTCCTTCAAGTCAAAGAGACTCAGTGTACATTGGAACTGAGTGGCCCTCTCCTTGCGTGAATGTCCAGTGCCTTGCGGCAGTGCCACTAGCAAATGGAAGAGAGGCTCACAGCTTGAGAATTAATTAAATTCAACATGCCTACTGAGCACCAGTCATAAGCTGGACACTGGGAAGGAAAATAAAGCCTGGTTCTGTCTCCACTGGGAAAGAGACACGTTAAACAAGTCTAGGCCCTCGTTCTCTTAGTCACATTTCTGAAACCCCAAATCCACATAACATGGAATTATTTTTTTCCCCATAACTCATCTGGTAGCAGAACTTAAACTGATGTGAATATGAATATATCATCTCTCTATATATCTATAAATATACCTATACATCTATATATAAAATATCTCCTTTATTTATCTTCCTTGCTGTGAATTCCATATATATTTTTAAAATTATTTATTTATTCTAATTTGTTATATATGATGGCAGAATGCAATTCATTTCGTATCACACATATAGAATATAATTTTTCAAGTCACTGGTTGTACACAAAGTCCATTTATTTTACTTAAGGAAGATTAATGGGGTGTTGCCCCAGATCCCACTGGGGATGTTATATAATGTTGGTTATACACGGCTTTCTTTTATAAAGTTCTGCATTTGCTCCCAAATTTTGCTCTAAATCGTAACTGGTGACAAGGGGTGGTTGGGTGTAAGGCCTTTGGACCTGTGTTTGTTTAAAACCTCAGCTTCTTGGGAAGACCCTACTTTACGGGCACCTGATACCTTCCAGGACAAGGACTCAGGCTCCCTTGCCCCTACTGAGCACCAAGAACTTAAGTAAGTAGCAGCCTCTGGATATTGAACTTTAAGCCTATATTTTTCTCCTTGCCTTCAAGTTTAAGGTTAAACTCCATTTCTCATGGAGTAAAAGATAAGACTAATTACACTGCCTGTACTACTGAGAAAGTATGACCTTGTCCTGCTTCCCCGAGAGCTAGATTTTCTCCCTCCCAGTTAGGTTTCTGTACCTTCCTTAGGTTCTTTGAATACTTTTCTTTCTTCACTGGAAGTATAGCTTTGCCAAGACTTGTTCCCTTTTCCTACTAGATTGATTAATCCTTCCCTAATTCCTCCTTATAGGTATTGTTTAATCCTTGTTTGTCTCAGAATTCTAATGAGTCTGTGTCCTCCGTAAGCTGCAGGGATCCCATTGGAAATATTAGGAATGGTGGCACCGGGGACTCTGCCTTCAATGGGGAGGTTCTCGTCTTTACACAGAATAGCCTTCTGCACTCTTCACGTTAGTATTTTCCATGGTGTTCCTTCCTCTTGCTGGCTCCTTCCCAACTTTATCCTGTGGAAGAACATTGGCTTGTTGGCAGTTTGGCCTTAACAGGCACCGTGCTCTCTTTCTTTGGAATTGTAAATAGCAGCCTCACATAGGAGGATCCATGGATAGACGATTCTTTCCATGTGATTGGGTCAGGATGACTTAGTGGAAAAGTAAATGCTAACTCAGTGGAAAGACATAGCCAGCTTTTATGTTATGGATTCTTCATGGATTAAAATACTGACTTGAAAAATCAGCCCAGACTTACCTCATCTTGTTCAGACACCTCATCCTGTGTGAAATTGGCCCCTTTCCACATGATCCCACTCGTATAGAAGGCTATCACCTCCACTGGCACCCACTTGCATCCTGACCACAAAACTCCTTGTTCTGTAGAACTAATACAAGATTGTTTTTCTGAGAATGTAAGTTCTGCTTTTCTGAAAATGTAATTTCTGAGAATGTGACTTTTTTTGAAGCCTGGTAATTTTCCATTTTTATGAGATGTATCTTGTAATGATTGCTTCTCCTGCCCCCCACCTTCTTTGTAGTTTTAAGCCTTATAAGCTTGATTGGGGTCGAGGGTTGCAGAACTGCTTAGTCTCTGCACTCCCGACCACCATCCAGCAATAAAGCCTTTTGTCTTCACCTTCAAAAGACCCAGAGAATTATTTGGGAATTTGGGAATAGTGATTTAGCATTAGGATGACCATCAGTGCTGTGAACTTTGAGGAGGCTGAAATTGGTGTGTATGTGTGTGTGTTGGGGGATCATCTTTAGTGATCAAAGAATCAAAGAAAAGAACAGGGAGGTTTTAGATTTCTAAAACAAAATTCAGGAAAAAAAAAAAACACACCAGGATCAAACATACCAAATAAATTTGCAATATTTTATGTTTGTTTCTTTCCCACAACAGTGGTTAGGATAAAAGCTGGTAAAAAGAAAATAAAAAGCTAGTGTGATTATTCTTAGGGATAGCAGTTATGCTTGTCAGCTTTCTGTTACTGTGACAATTACCTGAGTTAAGCCGCTTAAAAGGAGAAAAGGTTTATTTTGGCCTTTGGTTCCAGAGATTTCAGTTGATAGTCACTTGACTCTGTTGCTTTGAGCCTGTGGTGGCACAGGGCATCATTGTGAGAAGGCAGGGTAGAGGAATCCTGTTTACCTTATGGCAGCTAAGAAGCAAAGAGAAAGCAGGGACTGGACATACCGCAGTGACCTCACTTCCTTCCACTAGACCCCGCCTCCTAAGTGTTCCTTCACCTCCCAATAGCACCAGGACCTGGGAACCAAGCCTTGAACATCTGGGCCTTTGGAGGATATTCAAGATCCAAACTTTAAAAGAAAGTGAGACTTTCTTTTATTATCTGGAATCTTCTTATCTCTCCCACATAAAATCTTTACCCACATCATGTATGACCACAAGAGTGGGAACTAAATGAAATAAGTTATACTTTATGTATGTATATTCTGCCAAAAATACATTCTACTGTCATATCTAACTAAAAATAAAAAATAAAGATATTAAAAGAATTTTTACCCCCAAATACAATTCTTCATAGAAAATTAGGAAAATAATGCTTAGTCACTGAAGGAAAAAAATATCCTCTGGTATCTTGATGTATGGAGATGATCCCCTTTTTTTCCTGTAATTTTGGCCTACACTGTTACTGGTCTTTTTCTATGCATATTATTAAAGTGCCTTGGCATTTAGAGGCTTAATAATTACTATTTTTTTTCTTTCCTTCCCAAACTTGTTCAGAACAGAGCCTCTCTCTGAATAGTGGGCTCTGCTCCGAGCTCATCCTAAGAGATGTTTAAGTCAAGTAATTTCAATGTTGCAGAAAAAAAGAATCCTCAATAAATTTAATACCCTTTGCTGCTGGGATCACTTGCTAGAAATAGCAAGGAGAGCCCTGGATATATGCATTACTACGGGGACTCTTCCTGAGAAACAGTGACCATGGCAGAAAAGGTGCTGGGTGCAGAGGGAATTGGTCCCTCAAAGTGGGGCACTGTTCACATTTGCTAATGAAGGACACTGGGGGAGGCCTCTGTCCACTGAACACCCCCAGAAGAGGCAGAAACCATATTGTCTACTTTAGAGTGCAGTCAAATGTTTCCTGAAGGTTATATGAATGTGGGTGCCTCAGTTTTGTAGACTCAGAGGGGAGCTAATTAAAGATATTAAATGACTGAGTAGTATTGGATCTTCTAGCGCTTGAACCAAGTGTGGGAACCGCTCTCACTTAGAAATAAAACATTTTAGCATGTCCCTGCTAAGACTCTCAAACTTCTCTCTTTCAGAAAAAACCACTGTTTAGGTAAATTTGCCTATATGGAATTATAAAGAGGCAATTCTGCAATAGGTTTGATTTTTCCCTTCTTTACCATTTATTTTGCATCTCAGATAACCAGTGAGTGAGCACATGGTGATGGAAAGGGTGATGTGTCTTTTTCTCCTGTCTCCTGCAGAGGGTGTGAAGGAAGAGCTGATGTGAGAGTGTCTGAGAAACTCTCAGGGGAAAAGTAAATGCCAGCTTTTATGTTATGGATTCTTACTCAAGATTCATGTAGGGTGTGTTGGATAGATAAATGTATTTATCAGGCATGCATCAAAATACTCCTGTTATTTCATAGAATGACTTATTGTTGTACTGTAAATTTTCTCCCTAATATTATGGATTATGGTTGGCATATATATGTATCTATGTAATTTATATAAACTATATGTAAATTATAAATTAATCATAAAAATATATGAAATATTTATAAAAATGCAAAATATACAAATCATTACATACACAAATCTATTTGTATTTTTATATATCTTTTCTCCATAATTTTATTTTTTGGGTGTGCACTCACACTCACACATGCACACACACAAATCAAAAATTGCTTTCTTCATTCATCTAGCCATCTATTCAGCTTGAAGCCTTTGGAAATTGCTCCCTAAAGATCTGGAAGGGACCTAATTTGCACGTGGTTATGGAATCAGTCAGAGCAATTCTCTGAACCTGCTTATAATTTGGACCATAGTTTCCCTCTCGATTACCAGTCGGTGTTTCCTTAGGAAGAAATACTTCTGTCTGACAACTTTCCTTGCACAGATTTGAGTCACGTTGCATTATCTTAAATTACCCAGGTGAGTTAAATAATGTGTTGTCACTGAGCCGAATGTTCAGTTTCATTGGGTTTGGAGATTGTCCAGATGCTCATGGATTAGAGAGAGCAGGATGTTTTTATCTCATTAGAAGAATGAGAAAGAAGCCACCTCAGAGTCTCATCTTACAAGGTGAATCTCCCAACTGAGGATTCTTATTTTAATTTTTTGAGATAGTAGACAAAAGCTAAAGTTTTAAGGATGTCTTAGAATCGAAATTTTTTTTAAGCTTTTCCCAACAAAGAGTCTGCAATGATAAATAAATCATTTGTTCATCTAAAAAGGGTAGTATTTAATTCTGTATGGAAGCATCCGCTGGCAATTCATTTGTGTTTGGTAATCTCTCAGGATTTCTGTACATTCTGAGCATAGGCTTGTGTTTATGAACCTTTGCAAAATACAGCCAAGGGCTGAACAATTAAGATTTTAATTTTATCCATCTTGATTGTTCTCCTTCACTTAAAATTCAAAAAAATGCCAGTACTGAGGGAAAAAAATGTCATTAACTTTCCCTTGTTTCTCAGCCATCTTTGGCATGTATCAAATACGCATGTCACAGAATGACTTATTTTATTGTTATATTGTAAATTTTCTCCATAGTTTTATTGATGGTATTTTGCATAGAGAAGCTGTTCAGTATTTCTGATAAACTGATCACACTACATACTGATATTTAGTGTCTTTTATATCTTAATACATTATCACTCTGTCCACTTAAAATTTAAAACGGTCTACTGAGACAAAATTGTGAAGTGCAGTGGTTTTTAGCATATTTGCAGTTGTGCAATCATCCCTATGTCTACTTGGAAAACATTTGTATCATTCATTATAATTATTAGCAATCACTCCTTATTTCTCTCCAACCCCAGCCCCAAGCCCTAGGCATTCTTTTTATATATTTGCCTATACTGAACATCTTATGTGAATGGACTCATAACATATGGTTATTTGTGGCTGATGGACCTCATTTATCATGATGGTTTTCAAGGTTCAGCCATATTAATATGTGTCAATAATTCATTCCTTTCTAATGCTGAATAACCTATTTTATGCACATATCACATTCTGTTGATCTATTTATCAGTCCTTGGGTATTTTATTTTTCCATAGCTTTATTAAGTTATAATTAATAATTGTATATACTTATGGTCTACAACATGATGTTTGATATGTGTATGCATTGTGAAATGATTAGATCAATCTGATTAACATATCCATCATGGAACATACTTATTTCCTGATGGTAAGGACCGTTAAGATTTATTCTAGCAGTTTTCAAGTATGTAATATGTTATTATTAACCATAGGCACCATGCTATACACAGATCTTTGGAACTTATTCATCACATCTAAACGAAAATTTGTACACTTTGACCAACTTCTTCCCATTCCTCCTCACTCCTGGTAACCATCATTTTACTCTGCTTCTATGAGTTTAACTATTAGTTAATGTTAATGAGATCATGTGGTATTTGTCTTTTTGTTCCTGGCCTATTTCACTTACTATAATGACCTCTGGATTTACCCGTGTTATTACAAATGATAATTTTTTTAAAGACTGAATAATATTTCATAGTGTGTGTGTGTATGTATGTATGTGTGTGTATACACATATCCACATACATCCATATACCCACATCACATTTTCTTTATTTCTTCATCTATTGATCCACTTAGATTAATTTCATATCTTGGCTATTATGAATAGTAATACAGCGAAAATGGGAGTATATGTGGCTCTTTGACACACTGTTATCTTTTCCTCTGACATAGTATAGTATACACAGAGGTGGATGATAGCATTGTTAGTTTCTTGAGGACCCTCCATCCTGTTTTGCATAGTGCCTGTACTAATTTGCATTCTACCCAACAGCATATAACTGTTGACTTTTATCCACATGCCCTCATACACTTTTGTTTTGTCTTTTTTTTTTTTTTGGTGGTG
>NW_025999932.1:38929463-38933718 GCF_001458135.2 Marmota marmota marmota
TTTTTTTTTTTTTGTGTGTGTGTTTGTGTGGTCTTTAGGGTTTTCTATATAAGATCATGTCACCTGAAAATTTAGACAATTTTACTTCTTCCTTTCTGAATTGGATACCACGTATTTATTTATTTATGCATAAACAATTTCTTTGAATAAGACTTCCAATACTATGTTGAATAGAAGCAGCAAGGGTGGGTATTCATGTCTTGTTCTTTAAATTGTTAGACACCTCATTTGTTTTCACTTTTTGCCTGTTATGATTAAAGTTGCCATGAGCATTCAACTACAGATTTTTAATGGGGTTATGCATTTTCATTTCTCTTGGGTATAGCTAGGAGTTGAATTTCTAGTCATATGGCAACTTTGTGTTTAACGGTTTGAGGAAATGCTATATTGTTTTCCAAAGCTACTTGCACTATTTTACAGTCTCACAAGCAGTGCATCAGAGTTCCAGTTTCTTCACATGCCCATGATACTCATTATTATTTTTGATTATATTCTTCCAAGTAGATGTGAAATGGTATTTCACTGTGGTTTCAAATTGCATTTCCTTGATGGTTAATGATGCAGAGCATCTTCTAATGTATTATATTGGCCATTTTAATACTTCTTTGGAAAATTGTGTATTTAGATCCTTGTTGAATTATTAATTAGGCTATTTGTCTTTTAAATATTTAGTTGCAAGAATTTATTTTTAATATATTCTGGATTTGAGTCTATTATTAGACATATGATTTGCAAATATATTCTCCTATTCTGTGAGTTGTATTTCCATTTTTGTGATCATGTTCTTGGGAACACAAAAGATTTTAATTAAGCCTGTTTTTCTTTCGTTGCTTTTGCTTCTGGTATTTTATTTTATACGTAACTATAGAGATCATGCTGTGGTGGAATCATTAATAGAAAGACTTCTTGGTTGTTTAATAATTAACTCTCATTTGTGTGGGATTCACAATAAATTTAACTTTAGCACTAACTTTTAAGTAGAAATCTGATGCAGATTCTGCTTGTTTTCAGAACCTTCCCCCCATCCTTTCCTGCACCTGCCTTTATGTGATCTCAGATACCCCTACAATAGGCAGCATCCTACATGAAGAGTGGGAAGCCCTTCAACTCTCTGTCCAGGAAAGAGAAGCCCACAAGTACAGGCAGAAGTGCCAGGGGAGTCACTGCCCTAGAAAATCTTTATCCAACAGGGAATGGGAGCAGCCCAATAATTCTTCAACCTCTTCCTTCAAACAGAAATAATTCTGGGGGTGAACTGTTACCGATGTACTTTGTCTCATCACTTTCTTGCTCCCTTATTTATGTTCCTGGGAGAGCCTTTTGAATATAGTACCTGTTCTCATGTCCTTGCATCGGGACACATAGTAGCTCTCTTGTGGAATCTATGTGTGGATGGGTTCTTTGTAGAACCATTTGGAACTTCCCTGCTCTCCACCCCAGGTAGATCTACCCAACAGGTTTATGTGAGGACAAGTACATAGAGTACTGCATACATGGCACATGTTAAGGGCGCCTGAGGGGCAGGCCACTCCCCTTGTGCTAGGGTTGTGAGTGGCAGGCTGCTCACCCCATAGGCATAGCCCTGGGCGAGAGCCCATGTGTTGCAGTCACAGCACTTGCTCCATGGCCTGCTTCTTGATTAGTTGCTGCAAGGACAGTTAGCCAGAAATTGTATTGGTGGCTGCCTATAATCTGCTTAGCTATTACCAGTGTATATCAACATGGTATTTATGCAATAAAATCCACCTGCTTCAAGCTTGGTCTCTGGGGGTCTTGATTCCTGATTCCACAGCCACACTCTCCTCTACCCTGTTCCGTGGACCTCCTTGCTGGATGAGGGAGAGCCCACGCAGGTTTAGCGTTGGATCCTCCTCCTTGTTAGGGATCTTGAGTGGGCACTACACGATGGCTCATGCCAGCTTCCTTCTGTGGTGTCCACTGTCCACTGTCCCTCTGTCCTGCTGTTCTTCCCAATTAAAATAGTCAGATTCTGCAAAGAAAACACAGGACATACAGTTGAATCTGAACTTCAGATAAACGGTGAATACTTTTTGGTAAGTCCCATGCATCCTATATTTTATCTGGGAACCCTGTCCTCACGCGCCTGTGTTTTTCTCAAACAGCACACAAAGGAGAGACCAGTGAGACTGCTGCCCAGTGAGAAAATAAAGTGTGATTATCCTTGGCAGTGGGCAAGCAGAATGCTTCTCCTGCCAGCTTTTTGCTTATCTTGAGATGAGGAGTATGTATGTGGAAGGGAAGAAGAAGAAAACTCATTATGAATAACTGTGTTTCTGTTCACTCCAAATGTTTTCTTTGAATTTGCAGGGGGGTCTATGGGGGTGTACCCCCAAATGTGTATTACATGGTATTTTCTTGGCCTGAATTTGGGATGGTGGGTCCCAAATCTGGGGAAATAAGGGAAATTACCACCCACATCTGTGCACCGCTGCCTCTGGCAGTCCCGGGCTTTCTCCTCTAAACTTGTGATGAACTTGCTCTGTGGCCCGATGTCATCACTTGTATTTCAACAGCGTGTGGAGTTGGAATTTGGAATTTGTTGGAGATTCCTCATGGCAAAATGAATAAAGTTGCCTCATTAAGCTTTATTCCCTTTTCCTTGTTTAAATGTTTTAAAACACTTTTTTTTTTTTGTCTTCATTCCGACATCTGATCTGGAGTTGGTGATGGATGGTGAAGCTCTGATGTACCTGCCTGTGGTCTCACAGCTCTTCCTAAATTCCCTAAGTGTAGCTCTGATGCTCTTTGTGTACAGTGGTGCTGAGCACTTCCCAGAATCCTGCCCAGGCCCCAGCTGCCAATCAGTTTCTTGTAGGGAATCCCCTGAACTCAAGGGAACCATCTCACCCAAGCTTGTGTCCCACCCCTGGGGACAGCCTGTGTTCTATTCCTGGTCATAAGGAGCAGCTGAGGGGTAGGTAGACAGAGGGCTGGTTACTTTTGGTTTATTTGGGATGATTTCATCTCAGCTTCAAAGAACCTCCTGAGGATTTGTCTGTATCAGTGGAAGTAAATATATTGCTTAAATCATACCATATGTGTGTGTGTGTGTGTGTGTGTGTGTGTGTGTGTGTGTATGTATATATATATATTTTGTACCAGAGATTGAACTCAGGGGCACTTGACCACTGAGTCACATCTGCAGCCCTGGTTTGTATATTTATTTAGAGACAGGGTCTCACTGAGTTGCTTAGTGTCTCTCTATTGCTGGGGCTGTTTTTGAAATCGTGATCCTCCTGTCTCAGCCTCCTGAGCTGCTGGAATTACCGGTGTGCGCCACTGCACCCAAATTCTACACTTTTTTTTTGTTAAGTACATGTTTTATCAGCATACTACAGGGACACAGCCTCATCAATGTTTATTGCAGCATAATTTACAATAGCTAAATTATGAATCCAACCTAGGTACCCTTCAGTAGATGAATGCTATAATGGAATATTACTCAGTGGTATATATACACAATGGTATATATACATAATGGAGTATTACTCAGCATTAAAAGAGAATAAAATCATGGCATTTGCAGGCAAATGGATGGAGTTGGAGAATATAATGATAAGTGAAGTAAGCCGATCCACAAAAACCAAAGCTGAATGTCTCCTCTGATATAAATGATGTTGATTCATAATGGGGATGTGGGGTGGAGAGCATGGGAGGAATAGACAAACTTTAGATAGGGCAAAGGGGAAGGAGGGGAAGGAGGTCATGGGGGTAGGAAAAACGGTGGAATGAGATGGACATCATTACCGTAAGTACATGTATGAAAACAAGAATGGTGTGACTGTACTTTGTGTTCAACCAGAGACATGAAAAATTGTGCTTTATTTGTGTAATATGAACTGGATTGCATTCTACTGTCATATAGAATTAATTAGAATAAATAAAATAAAAAATTTTAAAAAAGAATATGTTTTATACTAAAATTTTTCTCCAAACTAGCTTGGAAAACATCACAATTAAATTCCAAATGTTCCTATTTCAAATGTTTTTTTTTTTTTTTCTCCAGTTATTTTCCTCTACCAAAACTAGCTTGAAAACATGACATTCATCACAACATACTTAAGTTCTACATTTATGTTAGAAATATGGCTTTCTGCAGTATGGAGATTCCTGGGAAAGCTGGGAATGGAACCACCATTTGACCCAGCTATTGCCCTTCTTGGACTTTTCCCTGAAGACCTTAAAAGAGCGTACTACAGGGATACTGCTACATCGATGTTCATAGCAGCACAAT
>NW_025999932.1:38945728-38949215 GCF_001458135.2 Marmota marmota marmota
GTAGCTTTTAATATTCTCTCCTTGTTCTGTATGTTGGCTATCTTCATAATTATATGTCTTGGAGTTGGCCTATTACAGTTTTGGATGTTTGGGGTCCTGTAGGCTTCCAGGATTTGGCAATCCATTCCATCTTTCATCTCTGGGAAGTTTTCTAGGATTATTTCATTCAATAGGTTGTCCATTCCTTTGGCTTGAATCTCTGTGCCTTCTTCTATCCCAATGACTCTCAAATTTGGTTTTTTGATGAAATCCCATATCTCTTGGATAGATTGCTCGTGAGATTTAAGCATCTTTTCAGTGTTGACTATATTCTTTTCAAGTTGATAAACTTTGTCTTCATTATCTGATGTTCTGACTTCTACTTGATCTAGTCTATTTGTTCATTAGTTGTCTTCAGGATAACCAAAGGAGAGATGACTTTGGTGGGTCTGACCCAATCAGTTGAGCCCTTTAGAAGCAGGTTTGGAGGTCAGAGAGAAAATAAATAGCAATGACATCCTCCTGTTGGCCTTAAAGAACCAAACTGCCAAGGTGTGGAGAGGGCCACGTGGCAGGGAGCAGTGGGCAGTTCCTAGGAGGGAGGGCCTGCAATTGTAAGGCTTGAACTCTGTCAATGACCCATGAACTTGGGGAAGGAGCCCTAGGCTCAGGGAGAGAACAGCACTTATTTATATCACCATGCAGCCTTGGACTCTGAGCAGAACATCTGGCCTGGGGCTCTGTGTCCTGATCCTGGGAAACTGCCAGGTAATAAATGAGTATTGATTTATGCCACTGTTTGTTGTAAAGTAATAGCAAATTAATTCCAATAGAAGAGAGTAAGTGATCTTATTTTTCAAGCATTATAAATTAGGCACAGTATGCCCAGAGGATTTGAAATCTGCACCAACAGTCTTAAGCTCAGGATCCAGGTCCCTGCTGGGGAACAGCAGACTTTCCAAGAGCTGCATGGGTACAGAAAGTCTTAAGAACATTCATTTTCATACAGTCAGAATCCGTAATATTTTTTTCCCCTGATTTACTGGCTGGGGAGGTGTCTGCAATTCAGGAAGCCATGTGTCCTTATTGCCTCTGTTTTCACATCTGCCTTTCCATCCACATCTCCCTGTCTAAACTGCCACCCACCAGACATATTTTCCCACATCTGAAATCTTACTTCTGTGCATGTTTAAGGGTGTAAAAGTCTCTAATCAAATGAAACATACTAATATGGATAACGCTTTCCA
Organism: Marmota marmota marmota; assembly: GCF_001458135.2. Lineage (NCBI taxonomy): Eukaryota > Metazoa > Chordata > Mammalia > Rodentia > Sciuridae > Marmota > Marmota marmota. Next base: position 38,946,955 of record NW_025999932.1, read on the forward strand.
CTCATCAAACCCTGATGTTCCTGCTATAGGATTTGGTACCTTTCTCTGTCTTTTACAAATTTCCATGGTGTGCAAGGTATGGCAATGGAAACATTATTTCAGCTTTTGTGGGCAATGCTGTGAACTCAAGGGTACTGTGAAGTAGGGTGTCAGGGACAATGAGAATTTTCTCCTATCGCCTACTTGTCACCTTGAACGCACTACTTCCTGGGGCTGCACCTGAGAGGAAAGTACAGAGTATATTCTCCACGTTCTCTGCCCTCCAGAATGCACTCACAGCAGCGCCTATCTGGGATGTGCCTGGTCTCAGGGCAGAGGGAGCAGGGAGTCTGCAGTGAAGGGTGGTTGCTCCTGATGGTCACACTTGGCCATATCAAAGGGAGTGAAGCCTTATTTTGTGTCGTGAGCAAGCTTGTGAAAGACGTCTGCTCCAGAACTTCGTGTTGCAATTCAGAAGTGAGGTGCTTGTCATGGGGGCGTGTGTCAACGCTTCCATTTGAACTGAAAAATGAAGCCAGACCTTTCTGACAGAGAGAAAATCCGATCTGGCCAACTGGTTTGGTAATGAGGACTGGCTTTGGCAATTAGGTTTCATGGGGAAAATCTCCCTAGAGCAAAGAAGCTAAATATTCAAGTTAGGAGATTTAGTGAATATATTTAATGATCAGATAAAAACTTTGCCTAAAGTATTGAATTAGCAAAGGAGTACCATAATTAATAATATTTTGGTTCTCCAATTCTTCCTATATTGGGTTACACAAGATCCTTCCTACACAAGATTCTGAATGATAGGTATAATTAACCTATTATTGATGAGCCTTGGTAAAGCCTTTAAAAATATTCTTCTCAGAAACCAAGTGGATAAACACAGTGCTTGGATAGTGAATAACCTTACAAAAAGGTGGTTTCCAATTCTTGGTTTTGGACAAAATTAGAGAATTTAATTAGATTGTTAGCTAAAAAATGTTCAAATAATTTTTTTTTTGGGGGGGGGGGTGTACCAGGGATTGAACTCAGGGGCACTCGACCACTGAGCCACATCCCTAGCCCTATTTTGTATTTTATTGGAGACAGGGTCTCACTGAATTGCCTAGCACCTCAATAAATTGCTGAGGCTGGCTTCGAACTTGTAATCTTCCTGCCTCTGCCTCCCTAGCCGCTGGCATTACAGGTGTGTGCCACTGCGCCTGGCTTAGATAATTTTGGGCCTTTAAGTCAGAAGCAAAAATCCTCCCTTTCTAATTTACTCATGTATATGAATTTTTTTTATTGCTTGTGTCTATAAAAATGAAAAAAGGAAACTGATTCAATTCTGAACCTCTTTCTGACAGTACATAACATTCATTCCATTATATAAACTAATTGAGAAAGGCCCATTCACATTATGATTTTTAAAAAATATTTATTTTATTTTTTTTAGTTTTCGGTGGACACAACATCTTTGTTTTTATGTGGTGCTGAGGATCGAACCTGGGCCGCATGCATGCCAGGCGAGCGCGCTACCGCTTGAGCCACATCCCCAGCCCCACATTATGATTTCCCTTAACATTTTACTTTTTGTATTTGATAATCACTTATCAAAATTATAAAATGTTTTTATTCCATGTTTTGATTACTTGTTTGCTACTAATAATTTTTTAAAAATTTATTTATTTATTAGTTCTACATTATTAGGTATACATGACAGTAGATAGCTCTTCAAGTCATGCACACAAATGGAGCAGAATTTTTCACTTCTCTGGTTGTGCATGAAGTAGACACACCATTCGTGCAATCATACATGTACCTAGAGTAATGATGTCTGTCTCATTCCACCGTCCTTCCTACCCCTTTGCCTCCTCCCCTCCTCCCCTTTGCCCCATCCAAAGTTACTCCCCTCCCCCAATATGGATCCACTTATCAGATCAAACATTCAACCCCTGATTTTTTGAGACTGGTTTATTTTGCTTACCATGATATTCTCCAACTCTATCCATTTACCAGCAAATGCCATGATTTTATTCTCTTTTAATGCTGAGTAATATTCCATTGTGTATATGTACCACAGTTTCTTTATTCATTCTTCTATTGAAAGTCATCTAGGTTGCTTCTACAGTTTAGCAATTGTGAATTGTGCTGCTATAAACATTGATGTGGAGAAAAGGCCCAGTGGCCCGTGGCGGGACAGAGCTTCCAATTACTCCTGCAAGGTAGGCGGGCCTGCGACCCACCGGCAGAAGAGGAGCAGCGGCCTGCTGAGAGGCAGAGCCGCCCCCTCCCCC
>NW_025999932.1:38953317-38961937 GCF_001458135.2 Marmota marmota marmota
GGGAGGGAAAGGGAAAGAGAAGGTAAATTGCATGGAAATGGAAGGAGACCCTCAGAGTTATACAAAAGTAGATACAAGAGGAAGTGAGGGGAAAGGGAAAAATAATACAAGGGGGACAAATGAATGTCAGTAGAGGGGGCAGAGAGAGAAGAGGCGAGGGGAGGGGACGGGAGGGGGGATAGTAGAGGATAGGAAAGGCAGCAGAACACAGCAGACACTAGTATGGCAATATGTAAATCAATGGATGTGTAACTGATGTGATTCTGCAATTTGTATTTGGGGTAAAAATGGGAGCTCATAATCCACTTGAATCATAGTGTGAAATATGATATATCAAGAATTATGTAATGTTTTGAACAGCCAACAATAAAAAATTAAAAAAAAAAATAAACATTGATGTGGCTGCGTCACTACAGTATGCTGATTTTAAGTCCTTTGGGTATAGACGAGGAGTGTGATTGCTTGGTCAAATGGTGGTTCCATTCCAAGTTTTCTAAGAATCTTCATACTGCTTTCCAGATTGGTTGCACCAATTTGCAGTCCCACCAGCAATGTGTGAGTGTGCCTTTTCCCCCACATCCTCGCCAACACTTATTGTTGTTTGTATTCTTGATAACTACTATTCTGACTGAAGCAAGATGAAATATTAGTTTTTATTTGCATTCCTCTAATTACTAGAGATGTTGAACATTTTTTCATATATTTGTTATCAATTGTATATCTTCTTCTGTGAAGTGTCTGTTCAGTTCCTTAGCCCATTTATTGATTGGGTTGTTTGTTTTTTTTGGTGTTAAGTTTTTTGAGTTCTTTATAAATCCTGGAGATTAGTGCTGTATCTGACATATGTGTGGCAAAAATTTGCTCCCATTCTGTAGGCTCTCTCTTCACTGCATTATTTTTTTTTTCTGAGAAGAAGCTTTTTAGTTTGAATCCACCCTATTTATTGACTCTTGATTTTATTTCTTGTGCTTTAGGAGTCTTATTAAGGAAGTCAGGGCCTAATCTGACATGATGATTTGGGCCTACTTTTTCTTCTATTAGGCATAGGGTCTCTGGACTAATTCTTAGGTCCTTGATCCATTTTGAGTTGAGTTTTGTGCATGATGAGAGACAGGGAATTAGTTTCATTTTTCTGCATATGGATTTCTAGTTTTCCCAGCACCATTTATTGAAGAGGCTATCTTTTCTCCAGTGTATGTTTTTGGTGCCTTTGTAGAGTATGAGATAACTATATATATGTGGGTTTGTCTCTGTGTCTTCTATTCTGTACCATTGGTCTACATGTCTATTCTGGTGCCAATACCATGCCATTTTTGTTTGCTACTATAGCTTTGTAGTATAGTTTAAGATCTGGTATTGTGAAGCCTCCTGCTTCACTCTTCTTGCTAAAGATTGCTTTGGCTATTCTGATCACTTATTTTCCCAAATGAATTTCATTATTACTTTTTCTATTTCTATAAGGAATGACATTGGGATTTTAATTGGAATCTCACTGAGTCTGTATAGTGCTTTGTGTAGTATGACCATTTTGATAATATTGATTCTGCCTACCCAAGAGAATGGGAGATCTTTCCATCTTCCAAGGTCTTCTTCAATTTCTTTCTTTAGTATTCTGTAGCTTTCATTGTAGAGGTCTTTCAACTCTCTTGTTAGATTGATTCCCAAGTATCTTATCTTTTTGAGGCTATTGTGAATGGGATAGTTTTCCTGATTTCTCTTTCAGAGGATTCATTACTGATGTACAGAAATGCATTTGATTTATGGGTATTATTGAGTTTGTATCCTGCTACTTTGCTGAATTCATTTATTAATACTAGAAGTTTTCTGGTGGAATTTTTTGGATTCTCTAAGTATAGAATCATGTCATCAGCAGGTAATGATAGTTTGAGTTCTTCTTTTCCAACTTGTATCCCTTTAATTTTTTTCATCTGTCTAATTGCCCTGACTAGAGTTTCAAGGACAATGTTGAATAGAAGTAGTGAAAGTGGGCATCCTTGTCTTGTTCCCATTTTTAGAGGGAATACTTCCAATTTTTCTCCATGTGGGATGATATTGGCCTTGGGTTTAGCATAGATAGCTTTTACAATGTTGAGGTATGTTTCTACTATCCCTAGTTTTTCTAGTGTTTTGAACAAGAAAAGATATTGTATTTCTTCAAATGCTTTCTCTACATCAATAGATACAATCATGATTCTTATCTTTAAGTATATTGATGTGATGGATTGTGTTTATTGATTTCTGTATGTTGAACCAAACTTGGATCCTTGGAATGAACCCCACTTGATCATGGTGCCCTATTTTAAAATATGTTTTTGTATGCGATTTGCCAAAATTTTATTGAGAATTTTTACATCTCTGTTCATCAGGGATATTGGCTTGAAATTTTTTTTCTTTGATGTGTTTCTGTCTGGTTTTGGTATCAGGGTGATACTAGCCTCTTAGAATGAGTTTGGAAGGGTTGCTACTATTAATTTTAATGATATTTCAATACAGAAGAAAAATTTCCCTTTTCAGGGCCTTATGATCAAAGGAAATTTAAAAATTAAAAGTAAAATTAAAAAAGTACAATTAATCATATGCATCTTTCCCCTGGAAAGCATGCAAGGATGAATAATAAGATTTGAGATTTAACTCTGTAGATAAACTAAAATGGAAATATAAGTTTAAGAACAAAAAAGAATGTATGGTTTGTATCTGAAGTGTCTCCTAAAAGTTCCTTTGTTAACACAGAAATGTCCAGAGGTGAAATGATTAGATTATGAGAGCAGTAATCTAATCAACAGGTCAATCCATTCAGTGGGTTAATAATTTGAATAGAACAACTGGGTGGTAAAAGCAGGCAGGTTGGGTGTCTCTGGAGGAAGTTAGGTCACTAGGGCCATGTCTTTGGAGTTTATATTTTATTCTTGGCTTCTTGAGCTCTCTCCCTTCTTCCAGGCTGCCATGACCTGAGGTACTTTCCTCAGCCATGCCCTCTGCCATGAGGTTCTGCCTCACTATGGGCCCAAAGCAATGCAGTCTGCCAATCATGGACTGAACCTCTGAAACCTTGAGCCCCAAATAAACTTTTACTCCTCTAAATTGTTCTTGTCAGGTATTTTGGTTACAGCAACAAAGAGCTGACTAACATAGGGACTCATGTGAACTTTCCAACTGTCAAAGAAAACCTTTGTCTATACTTTTAGAATACATTATGATGTTTTGTCCAATTAGGTAATTTAAAAGAGTGATGGAACAGTTTTATTCAAGTGGTCAATTTTTATAATATTGCACATGACAACTTTTGAACATTTTTAGGCATAAGATAGAAAATTTCAGCTGTCAACTTGAACAATTTAGAGGAGATCCATCGTTTTTCAAAATTATTTCAGGAGATACATACACAGTTAAAAAGTTTGAAGGCCATTGGTTGTTTCAGTCAACTACAGGCTAAAGAAGGCTGGGTAAAGGCTTGCTGAATCTCAGTGGCTTAGAACCATGGAAGTTGTTTCTTGCTCTTGCTACCTGTGTACCTGTGTGATGGATCTCCAGGAGATCGACAGAGAACTGCTATCACCAGAACATGACTTTGCTCCTGGCAGAGGGAGAAAAGAGACATGCTACAGTGGTCACATGTGGGACTTTTAAAGCTTCAACTTCAAAATGGTATCATGACTTCTATCATATTTTATGGACCAAAACAAGCCACGAGGCCAGGCCTGACAGTAATGGGTCAGGAAGTAAAATCATCTTACTGGAAAGATTTGCAAATATTTGGGAACAAAAATAAAATTAAACACAATAATTTACAGAATTACAGATATTTATTTATAACAGGGTGAAATGTGAAATTTCTCAGTGGAAAAGGCATTGGGCAAAAGAGAAAAATAAAGATGTGCTTCAAGATGAAACTAGAGGTGTCAGGATACAATTTAGGATGCTCTTAAGAAAACAGGGCTTTGCTCATTTGGATCAACCAACTTTATGGATTTTTAAATTTGATTTCATCTGAAGGTATTTAAATGACTTTGTGGAACAGTGCCCTTAGGCTACTGACTCATGTGAATAAAGTCCGAGCAAGAGCAAATTCATTATCAAACCCTTGTGAAATTTGATGTTTGAGTTGGCAGATTTGTTTTATTTTTATCTTTCTAATAAGGACAACTTCGCCATTTGCCATTTGTGAAATGATTTGTTCATCTATTTGGAAACAGCATGTTAAAAGAAATGATGGCAAGAATAAAAGTTAATCACTGTGATTTGATCAGTACACAACAATGTATGCATATGCTGAAATTCCACACTATGCCACATTCATATTATAATAAATATATTAATGAGACAAATAAATAAAGAGAATGAGCTATCTTTAAATTAAAAAAAAGATTATTAGGGGAAGTGATGAAACAACAAATACCATTTTAAAATCTTAAAATCTTCCAGTGTAAAAATCTTCACAGAAATCTTCTGGAACTCTGAATGAGAACTTCAAAGATCACTTGGTCACCCGTTTTAGTGCCAGTCTGAAACACAAATGCTCCCCATATTCAAAGTTGTTCTGCCACTTGATTTACACAACCTACAACTATATTGGGAGTTGGTGCCACATGAAAATTTCATTTGAAGTTCCCAGAATTATTATGTACTTAATATATTTAAACATGTTTTTCTTTAATTTCAACCTGGAATAGTAGATAGATTGGTAGATTATGGTTTAAAGAAAGCTTATAGAAAAAACATGATTATGAATCATTATTTTTCTATTCTTCTTTACTTTCAATAAATTTAATCCATAACCACTCTAATAATGTTTGGCATTACATATTGGGTAGAAATAACCTTTTCCCTGTGTAATACTACATGCAATATGCTTAGCATTGTGCCAGGTATACAGAAAGCACTCAATAAATAAGACATCACAATAGTATAAAGGTGTGGTAAAGAAACAGTTAGCCAACTGAGAGTCAGAGGCAAAACTTTAAGTCCCACCCCGTTTAATTTTTTTTTTTTTACAAAGGAGTCTGGGATATTTTCGTTTAAAAAAATTAACAGATAAAGTTGTATATATTCATCCTGCAATTATATATATATATAATTTTTATTTATTTATTTATTTATTTATTTATTTATTTATTTATTTTTATGTGGTGCTGAGAAGCAACCCAGGGCCTCACACGTGCTAGATGAGCATTCTCCTGCTGAGCCACAATTCCAGCCCCACATTATGATATTTTTATATGCACAAACACACATTGTCCAATGGCTAAATCAAGCTAATTAATATCTGCATTACCTTCCATAGTTATTGTTGAGTGATGAGAACACTTAAAAGCTGCTCTCTTAGCATCTTTCAAGGATATAATGTATTATTATTAATTATAGTCATCATGTACAATAAATCTTTTTTCATTTTTAAAATTTTTAATTTGTTATATATGACAGCAAAATTCATTACAATTCATATTACACATACAGAACACAATTTTTCATATCTCTGAAATCTCTTTTAAACCTTATTTGTAAAAGTTAAATTTAAAAAATAAATAATGTGTAAAACAATGGGCAAGAGAGTTGAAAGTGAGTTGATTTAGTGAGTCTAATCAGAAAGGAGATGTGAACATCAGGATTCTGAAGATCAGCAGACTTTGTGATTCTTCTCTAAAGATCTGCCAGGACTTTTTTCTGGTGTCCTAGGTGTAATCGCAATAATTTACACTTTAACTTGGAAACTTTGCACATGAAACTAGAATCAGGAACATTTTAACTTTAATTTATAGTAATAATAGACAAATAATTGTGCCCATTAACCATCTTCTAGAAATTCTGCCTCTGGACTTTAGAGAAATGCAGTGATTATTTCAAAATCACTAGCAAAATGTGGTAGAATTGAATCAAGAAACCAGGTCCGACTATCTACATGGCTTTTTTTTTCTTCTTCTTTTTTTTTTTTTAAACTAAACTATGATATTGTTAATGAACAGTGATCAGATTCTCATTTTATAAAAGATTATCCTCATATTTAAAAGATAATTTCTGTCTTAGTCAGCTTTTATGTCACCCAAAGACCTGACAAGATGAACACAGAGGAGGAAAACTTTATTTTGGTTTATGGTTTCAGAGGCATAGTCTACAGTCAACTGACTTCATAGCTTTGGACCAGTGTGAATGCAGAATGTCATGGCGGAAGGATATGGCTGAGGGATCCAGCTTAGAGAATTGCATGAATGGGGGAGGGATGTAGGGAAGGAGGAAGGGCAGGAGGGAAAGAGGAAGGGAAGAAGGGAAGGAGGGACAGTAGGTAGGGTGGAGAGCTCTCTCTGATCACCAGGGACAAAATATAAATCCCAAAGGTACACCCTCAGTGGCCTGCCTTCTGCAGCCCCAGCCTGCTTGTGTACAGTTACCATTCAGTTAATGCAGGAGCTTTTGGGGGATACCTCATATCTAAACCATAATACTATAAAAATTCATTCTAAGAATTCCTAGAAGACTTTCGGAGATGACTAATTTTATTATTTTTCCCATTAGGAAGTATAATTGAATTATATTTTACTTTTCATCTAAATGAAACCCCAAAGAATTTAAACTATTTTTTTAGGATTAGCAGATGTGAATCAAAAACTCTTCAGCACTGTTCTGAAAACGAATTTGGTCCTTTTCCTTTTTTTTCCTCAAAAAGTGATCAATCTATGCTGATCCATAATGGAGGTGTGTGTGGGAAGCATGGGAGGAATGGAAGATAGGGCAAAGGGGAGGGAGAGGAAGGGATGGGGCATGGAGGTAGGAAAGATGGTGGAATGAGATAGACATTGTTACCCTAAGTACATATATGAAGACATGCATGGTGTGACTCTACTTTGTGCACAACCAGAAACATGAAAAATTGTGCTCTATATGTATACTATGAATTGAAATACAATCTGCTGTCAGGTGTAACAAATTAGAATAAATAAATAAAATTTTAAAAAGTGATCAATCTAGTCAATACAAGGCTAATTCTTTCCTGAAATAGCTCAAATGCAAAGTTAGTTTATATGTGGGGGAATGGTGTACATTTTAAAAGTTGAAAGAGAATAACGTAATTTCTTTTGAAATCTTCTTGACAACTATCATCAACATTTTCCCAATTTATACTTATTATGGAGTTGTCTTCCAGTGTCGGCAGTGGGACAGAAGTGGAAAGAAACCACGTTTAATTAGATTGCAGCTATATGACCCCAGCACTTTTCATTAAATTAGTGAGGAATAAGTAAAAATGATTTGGTGTCTTGAAGGCAAAAGAACTCCTTGTTCTGTAAATTTCTTGCTTTTAAAATTGGTAGCTTTCTTGTTGCATGGATCCAGGGTTAATGGAACCAAAACTACTAGCATTTTCCTGGAAACTGCAGGAGACATTGATGACATCTAAAGAAGTAGCTCTCTCAGAGCCACCTCAGGAGCACCTGAACATTGTGGCAAAAGCAAAATTAGCTCTGGGTCCTCTAGGCTTTCCTGGCCACTCCTTCCAGGCACCAGCACATCTGGAATGGAAACACCTGCCCCTTGTTGCATTTCCATGGGGCTCTCTGTGCTGTAATCCTAGGGTTAATTACAGGTTGAGCATCATTTCCCCCCAAATCTGAAATTCAAAATCCTCCCAAATCCAAAACTTTTTGAGTGATGATATGATTACACAGGTGAAAAAATGCCACATCTGACCTCACAGGCCAAACAGGTGTGTTAAAAAATATTGTACAAAATTATCCTCATGCTATATATATGAGGTGTCTATGAAACTTAAATGAATTTCTGGTTCAGACGTTGGTCCCATCCCTTAGATATCTCATATATCTCATGCAAATATTCTAAAATCTGAAAACCTCTGAAATCTGAAATACTTCTAGCCTTGAACATTTTGGATAAGGAATACTCAACTGGTAATAATAACTGTAGACTGAAAGTTTCTAAGAGATATTTGAATTCTAATGAAGAATTGGATGGAACAGCATACCTAATGATTATATTTCAAGTAGATGGTGGGTGAAAGTTTGATGGTTAGGGAATTCTCATATTTCACTCTATAGATAGAAGTTTACCTGTGCTGATACGGAGGTTGGCCCACACAATGAACACCATTGATCCAAGATCATAGCCAAGGTCCAACATTGAGGATACTAGTCTAATTCTTCATCTTGATTGCTTCTTTTATTCCTTTGGGTGCAATGATAATAAAATTTGAGAATACAAATGAGGAGCTTGGGAAAAGAGGGAAGAAAGGCATAACCACATGCCGCAGTCTGGCTGGGCACAATTCAGGAGCCACTTGTCAAAAGAAACTAACTTTATTTTTAGAACCACACACGCCAAACAAAACAGCTCCTCAGGAAAAACCCTCAGAGCCCAACTGCCACCACAGGCTTCCTACAAGCCTCTCTACCTCCCCCACTCCTCCTGCTCTTGAGGCCGATTGGCTGGGTCGTGTGGGCGGAGCCAAAAAAGTCCCCCAATGAGCAGCTCCGTGGTCTGAAAGGGCAGGGAAACAGCCCAATGAGCATCACCACAGAGGAGCCAATCAGCTAGAAGTTGCTGGGGCCGCTGTGAGTCAATCATCAGCTGGCAGTCTGAAAGTTTGCTGGGGCCCCTTCGGCTGTGGCTCTCAACA
>NW_025999932.1:38966726-38982949 GCF_001458135.2 Marmota marmota marmota
AGAGAGAAGAGACTAGAGGTGAGAGGAGAGAGGGGGGGTGAAGCAGGAAGAGAGAGCACATGCCTGTGGATGTCCTTCTGGTGCAGGGTCCTGCTGGGGGTGGGAGGGAGCTCAGTGCTTGGCACTAGTGTTGAGAAGCTTGTGTCTTGGCTGAGGGCTGCCATGGCAGAGTGATCAGAGTTCATGACTTGCCCCTGCCCCAGGAGAGACCCTGAGGAACAGCATCCTCATTCCTGCTAACCACAGCCCAAAGGAGGTCAGGAACTCTGGGAAAGAACTGGCTCATTCTGCTGTGAACCAAAGAAGGGCATCTAGAGAGAAGCCTCTCTTTCTACCAAGCTTGGGGGAAATCGTTTCCAAAAGGAGGCGGTCTTTTTTAGTTATGTCAGGCGAAGCTGGGAGACCTAGGACGAAAAAGTACACGTTCAGTTTGATAATGTGGTAGCTCTGGAAACCTTAAAAAGAGTGGTTCCTCTGGTGGCTGTATGTTGCAGATGAACAAATTGAGTTTAGAAAGAAAGTTAAACTATTTCTCTTGCAAGCTCGAAGCTCAGTGTATGTGCCATGGATGACCCTGATGTTTCCTCCTCCTGAGAAGGTGCACAGGGTCGCAGCTTGCTGCCTCCTCCCTGACGCTTCATTCTCCTTTCCGTTGTGGGTGGTGGAGAGCTGGCGCTCTGACCCTGGAGTGTAGCACAGATAAAGAACTAGGCCTTCTGAGAACATCACCAGTCTCTCATATTTAAGAATCTTTAACCAAACTCAAAGTTTTCATGGTGTAAATTATCAACGTCTGGCACCAAGTCTTTAAAAATCCTTCTTGGTTAGGAGACCTAGGCAATTAAAGCAAATTTATTGAAACAGATTTTATACTTAGTCTGGTAGCAAAATTTCACCCTGAACTAAGAACAACCACTTAACCATATTGAAGAGCTAATTTAGTTTCAGCCCCAGCAATTTTGAAATAAGCATTTATATAATAAAATTTAAATTATAGTAGTTCTTCTCTAGAAGTTACTGTGTATATATTTATAACTTCATAATACATGCTATTATGGTTGATTTAATATTCTTTTTTTTTCCCAATTCACATTAAACTTCTGTTTATTTGACTTCTGGGTTCCTATCATGAATCTGTGCTCATGTTTCATGGTCTTTCTTTTATATATTGGGGGCAAGGGGACTGATTGCCTTGGTTTGGCTAATTTGTAGTTGTGGTAATTGTGTCTTTTTAACTCCCCAGAATGTATTTAGAAAAATGCACATGTAAATCATAGTCATATCTGAGGAATAAAATCAAAAGAATAAAGGAAGCACAAATTAACCCCACCTCCATGAGACTGACAGATGGACATGGCCCTGCTTGGACAGACCCAGGGTGAGATAGCCCGTCAGAGATTTCTTTATTAGTATTTGCTGTAGTTGGAATCTGGAATGTGTCCCCAAGGCTCATGTGTTGAAGGTTTGGTCCCAGCTCATGGCACTGTTAGATGCGGGTGAAGACTTTAAGGGGAGGAGGGCAGTGAGAGATTTTTGTTCACTGGGGGAGTGCTTTTGAAGGAGACTGTGGGACCATGGTCTCTTCTTTCTCTTTCACTTCCCAGCCATGAGGTGAATGGTTTTGCTTTGCCATCTGCTTCTGTTATGATATGTTGCTTCACCATAGGCCCCAAAGTACTGGGGCCAACTGGTCATGGACCAAAACCTCCCAAACTGTGAGCTAAAATAAACCTTTCCTTTTTATAAGTTTATTAGCTCAGGTATTTTGTGATGGTAACAGAAAACTGACTAGCCCAGTATTTCTATAGAAATCACAATCAGATGGTCTGACTCATCTTTAGCTTAATCTTAAAAAGAGTCAGTTTTATATGTTACCTTCTGCACCTTACCTTTGTGTGCTTTTTTCCTTCTCAAAGTGGCATTTTTTTGAAAAGAAAAATTCAGTTAACAGTTTATTTCTAACTCAGACTTTTGAACTTATTTTTTCTTTATAACTGCCAGTTTAGGATAGTATTTTCTTAGTTTGATGAAAATCTTATATATGAGGATGAAGTTAACACTTCTTCCACATGCAGAAATTTGACACAGGATTGCATTTTATCTACCTGTCACACCTGGGCTCGCTGAGAACAAGGGCTTCACTTTTGATTGCAGGATAGAATATTCCTAATTTTTGTATTATAGTGGAGCCACAGCAGAGTTTTTGTCTGGTATGAAAGGTTGGGCACCAGAAGAGCCTGTTCCATTACCTCCTGCACCCTCTTCATATGTAGGACCCTCCTTTCCCATTAGCCCATTGCTGTGACCAAAATGCTTGAAAAGAACAATTTTTAGGAGGGAAAGTTTATTTGGGATCACGTTTGCAGGGGTTCAGTCCATGGTTGGCTGACTCCATTGCTGTGGGCTCCAAGGTAAGGCAGCAGCACATCATGGCAGGAAGGTGTGGTAGAGAAAGGTTTCTCAGGTCATGGCAGGCAGGAAGAAGAGAGAGAGTACAAGGAGCCAGGCATAAAATATAAACCCAACAGGCATCTCCCCAGTGACCTAACTTCCTCCTGTCCCACCCCACTTGCCTATAGTTACTGCTAAGTAGTCTATTCAGATTAATTCTTCAAATATATCCATCCACAAGTTAGATTAGAGCTCTCTTAATCTAAGCATTTCACTTCTGAACATTCCTGCATTGCCAACAAATGAAAGTTTAAAGGGCCATTAAAGATCCAAACCATTACAAGCTTTCTGGAGGAACTCATGGTTTCCTTATGCATTTGATTTGATCCTTAAAGACTCATATCCTGATATAATAGATTTATCTATTCATATTTAAATAGATTGTACTTATGATATTTCATAAGTACAATTAATTGGACTTATGATGTTTCCCCATTCCATGACTGAAACTGATACATTTGCTATATGGCCTTCAATGAACCCCATTACCAATGAAGGCATTATTCCCATGTAACTCTACCTAATTTACATGTTCCAAGAAACGCCCTCCAATATTTGTTTCTCCTTGTTCTTTTGGGCAGTTTCATGAGTGTAGCAATCAGGGTGCAGACAGGAGACAGAAACCACACCACTTGTTTTATTTCAACAGAGAGAATTTAATGTAAAGAGTGGTTAAGGAAGCAGATCAAAGGCAAAAGTAAGCTGTCCTGGAGGTAGCAACTGCAGGAAGCAGCTACCACTGTGGAGCTGGGGAACAAAGAGAAGGAGTTGAATTACTAAAACTCAGAAACATGGAAGAGACATTTCATGGAGCTGAAACCTAGAATTCTGAGAAGGAGCCACTACATATCTGGTACTGGTGTCTCTGAGCTTAGAGGAGTGGTCCTGATGGCTAAGGCAGGGATCCTGGCAGACACGTAACTTTGATGGGGTGTGATGGTACTGGACAGGGATAAATGCATGCTGTCTTGGAACTGCTGCTCTGGGAAGAAGCTACAGCTGCTAGGGTAGAGAATCAGCAGACAAAATAGGAAGTGAGCCGGAAGGAGCCAATCTCTAGCTTGGCAATCCCTAGTTGGTTCCTCTATTGCTAGAACCTAAAAAGGAAGAGCTGGCCATGGAGAATTGTGGCTGCAGAATCTCAGCCCCAGGAGCACACAGCAGAGTATGAAGGGTGTATTCTGAGCTGAGAGGTGAGTGGCTGATATCTGGCACATTGAGCTATCTTTGTACAAATGCTAACATCTATAAAAATCTCTCATTCACCTTCTGCAGTTTTGAAGCAATAAGCATGCCAACCTATGAAAAATGAGTGTGACCAAGGTACTTCATCACTTTCGAGGCATGCTGGCAACCTGCTCATCAAGTGTGTACACGTGTGTGTTTAAAAGTGAGACTATTTTACTGAACACAGCAGTTCCATTGGGGGGCTATTGATGTCAGGATCCTGTGTGGTGGTTTTAAAACACGTCCAAGAGTTCTTCATCGTCCCTCCCTTCAAAAGATTGTGCCTTATTGCTCTCCCCCTCTCATTTCCCTTCCTTGCCTGTGGGTGGACTTAGTGATTGGTTTGTAACAAATGGAATGTACCAGAAGTGACTGGGATGTGACTTCTGGGGCTGGGTCATAACAGGAGCTGCCTTTCTACCCCATCCTCTTGGATTGCTATCTTTATGGATTAGCCCATGGCCATGGTGGGGCCATTCAAGCTGTCTGAGGAAAGGCTTATGTGGGGAGAACCGAGACTTCCCGTTCACCACCAGTACTCACTTGTCATTGAGAGGGAGGGACCCAGATGGAAGCAGAAAGCAGAGCCAGCTGTCATTTCCATTGTGGCTTGTGAGAGACCTTGAGCCAGAGCCAATAGGCTAAGCTGCTTCTAAGTTCCTAAAGTAGAAGGAATACATTTTATTCCTTAAAACCACTAAGTTATGAGGTAATTTGTCATGTAGTTATGAATGACTAATACATCTTGACTTTTGGAACCAGGGGGAGTGATCAATGTTTTGAAAAGATTTACTTTCTTCATTCAGGTAGTCAGGATCATTTTTTAACGTTGTCTGCTTCCGAGGACCTAAGCTTTTCCAGGGCAGTGCCTGTAGACACAGCACTGTTGTGAGTGTTTAAAAGAAAGTGAGTGGGTTCTGTAACTTTCAGTAGAATATCTGACATCCAGCAGTTAGCATAAGACAAAAGGCAGTATTTCTCAAACAAAGCTATCATGTTATTGCTATAATCATCACCGTCAACACCACTGAACAGCCGGCTGCAGATAATACCGGGATAATAAATATCCTTTTGAAGTGGAGAAATCAACCAAAGGCCACAAAAGGCAATTACATGGATATTTATTTTTCCTAGTAAATACTTAAAAGGATACTTTATTTTAAATGTAGATAGTATTATAATTCTTCAAAATAATTTCTAATAGTTAATTGCTTGTGAAATTTTGTCTCACAAATGATACCTTCTGAACTTAAAATAGGTGGATGAAATCAATTTTTAAAAAAATTCTGTTTAGAACATATTAAACAGATGATAATAGAGGTAAAAGAATCTTCTATGGAGTCTTCTACAAAAGAAAATTTTGACAAGTTCCCAATCAGATTAAAAAAAAAAGACTATTATTGAAGGAGGTTAAAAAGAAGCATAAATAAATTTGAATATAAGTATTCATTTTCTGGATTTTGCCCTTCTCTACTAACTTGACTTTGTCAGAGTTAAAATTATATTCTGGTTTCCTCTCTATGAGTAAGAAATTTCTTAACAGCAGCTCAGAGGTGACCTTAATGTCTTAATGAAACATAGTTGTTTAGCTATGGGGGATCACTTGGTGTTCCCATTGATATGCTCGAGTTCAGGACCCCCAAAAGACCACCAGAGACCAAGATGGATTGAAAAACCAGCCTCTATCTCAGAGCAAAGCCTGTCCAAGGAAGGGACATCACCTTTGTCCTTGGAAAAACCCACAAAGCACTCCTAAGCACATTCCCACCCTGCTAAGTTGTTTAATCTACAAATAACAGGAGAGATCTGCTTCGCCAGGTGTCCCTGACTCAGTCAGGCTAAGTGGAGATCTATAGCAACCCCCTAGCAGCCACCAATCAGCATGAGACAGGGAAATACCTGGGATGCCAGATGACCCTTCCAGTTTATGGTGGTTGATAACATGTTGGAAACCATGTAGTTCAGCAAGTACACCCCTCTTGGCTTAAACCAATCAGTTCAAATGAATACCCCTTTTGTACTGACCAATCACCCCTACCCAACTTGTTCCCTCCAGTGAATGTGCTAATCATGTTTTAGAGTTGTTATTTGATTTTCCCGCGGTGTGTGATGATTTGCTAAGGGATGCTATGATGTATGTGAAGTCCCTGCCTTCTCCAAAGAATGTATAAAACTGCTGCAAACCCTGGGCTCGGGGCCTCTCAGCATCACCAGTTGCTGTGTGTGCGTGCAGAGGACTGAGCTAGCTCGCAATAAACACCTCTTTGCTGCTTACATCGATCTTGGGTCTCTGGTGGTCTTTGGGGGTCCCGAATTCGAGCATAACAGCATATAAACAGCGAAGAGGCTTTTACTGCGAGCTAGCTTGGTCCTCTGCGCACACAGCAACTAGTGACACTGAGAGGCCCTAAGCCCAGGGTTTGCAGCAGTTTTATAGACTCTTTGGGGAAGGCAGGGACCCCCACATACATCATAGCATCTTTTAGCAAATCATCACACAACTCGGGAAAATCATAAAACAACTCTAAAACATGATTAGCACATTCACTGGCGGGAACAAGTTGGGTAGGGGTGATTGGTTAGTACAAGAGGGGGATTCCTTTGAACTGATTGGTTTAGGCCACGAGGGGTGTACGTGCTGAACTCGTGGTTTCCCAACGTGTTATCAACCACCATAAACTACGGGGAGGGTCATCTGGAATCCCAGGTATTTTCCCTGTCTCAGTCTGATTGGTGGTTGCTAGGAGGTTGCTATGGGTCCTCACCTAGCCTAACTGAGTCAGGAACACCTGGCGCTGCAGATCTCTCCTGTTATTTGCAGACAAACAACTCAGCAGGGTGGGTATGTGCCTAGAAGTGCTCTGTGGGTTTTTCCAAGGACAAGGGCCACGCCCCCTTCCTTGGACAGGCTTTCCTCTGAGGTAGAGGCTGGTTTCTCAAAAATGGAGTCACATCAGTTTCTCACCATCATCTCTGCTGACTGTCCCACACATCTCTCTCCACAGCGGGAAAGGGAGATGTCCTTCCTAAGATGGCTCTACTCCGTTGGGGAATTAGCTCAGGGCTTTCCTTTTAAAGCACCACACTTTAGAGAGGAGGCAAAGCATGATGAGTCATCACTTCAGCCACCAAGTCCTCCTTACCTTCCAAGGGCCATGTTTGTGAGGAGGGGCCATCACAGATTGCCATAGTGACAGAGTCTTTCTGACCTAGTGCATCCCCCACTTTTAGGCACTATCAAATGGACACCTGGTAGAGCTGATTATCCTCCCTCTAAATCATCATTTTTCTCCTGCCTTAAAATACCTAATATTTATAAGCTAGATGATGCTGGTGTTTGTATGACATGCCCAGCATTCCATGGGGACAGACACCTCCAACCAAAGCAGCATCACCTTCTATGTCAGCAGTCCGCTGAAAATACTCCCCATCAACTCAGCCATTAGCTTCATTTTGCAAATTGATTCCTTTTGCTGTTACCCATATCTGATGACAGAAGAAAGGGAAAAAATAGAAGGAAGAAGTACGCCTGCTGAGATAATTGCACTCTTCCCTCTCTGCAGGAAATAAAAAATCTCCTTTATCCTTTCATTCCTCCAAGTATGCCACTTCAAAGTGCAGTTCAGCAAAGAACTCAAATGTTAAAAAGCTCTGATGACATTTCCGGAGCAATACATTATCTGACTTTTGAGCTAGGGACAGACAAGGTGACTAATGGCTAGTGAATTGGTTCTATGGCCCAGAGAAGTGTAGTAGTCACAATTTCCAGTGATTCCTCTTGAGGAGCCAGCAGCAGGGGTTTGAAGTCAGTGATTTGTTTGCTACAGAATAAACCAACCGTGGTGCCTTCATGCATCACTTGCATTCTGTGCAGCTAGAGGTGAAGCAAGGATGTTTCCTTCTTTTCATCCTCCAGTGTAAGTGAAGCTTGATTGGCTACTTATGCTAGGAATCTTAGCCTTCCTTCCATATGTGGATGTCAGGAGATAAATTATACTTTCCCCAACTCTGTGTTACAAAGGACACCTGACACTGTGCGATGTAGCTCCTCCTTTTGATTACAGGGCTTTGGGAGGAAGGTCAAATGGACAGTTATTTTCAGTTTAATACAATACAGAGGGAGGAGAGTGATCACTGGAGAGGAAAAGGAGACAAAGAGGAAAGGCAGAGTGAGAGATTTGGAATTGCAAATCTGAGGTTAAAGGGACAGCTTTGGAGGAACCAATTTCTGGGTATTTTCAAGAATCAAGCACTGAGCGGGGTCCTGCAGTACCTCGTCCACCACTCTGCATACCAATGTTTTAGACCCTTCTCCTGAGGGTGCCTCTGCACCCCCAATTCTACCACCCAGTCTTCCTCCTTTCCCTCCATGTGGAGAAAACTGGACAGAAAGAATCTGATTATATGTCCAAACTAATGTGAAAATAGGGCATGTCTCCTTAACAGAATTTTAAAAATAAATTAAAAAAAATAAAAGAAACCATCCTTGATGGTTAGTCAGGAATCCCCCCTCAAGACAAGTCACTCTGTTTCAGTGGTAACTCAGTCGCTTCTGATCCAAAAGTCCTCAAAACTTGAATGCATGGTAAGAGGTTGGGGATTCAGGGCATCCTTAGAAAAATGGGAAGTGCCAAATATTTTAAATCTCTATTGTAACATGTGAAAGTAGATGAATGTTGTGCTTAAAAATGCTTTGCTCCAAGAGACCTTGGATATTGAAAGTGAAATTTCTATGAGTTTGCGTAAGTCAGAAAAGATGTCCAAGACAGGTTGGCTGGGAGCTACTAGGGAAGGACTTTAATTTACATTAGGATAATTTCAAAAGGTTGGAGGCTAAATTAGAAGGAAGAGGAGTTGTCATTCCTGATTACTATGGGATGTAAGGAAATGAGTGTTTCACATGTCTGGATGTATTGGTTTAGTTAACATTTTAAAAACATTCACTTAGGAAATGAAGACTTTGTATTTCAAAGAGTTTGTCTTATATCCAGGACAATCAGTTAGTCTTTAATGATGGCTCTTACATAAGTTCTAGGAAGATTTTTGAAGTATGGGCTTGTCCTAATTTGTAAGGTATTTCCTGGCAATTGTTCTAAGCAGCACCCTGCATCCTGAGGCATTTCAGCCTTAGATCATGCTTCCTTTTTCACCAGCCAGGTGTGTTTGGTGCAGGGCTATCATGGTTGCCAAGGTTCTAGCCTCTTTAGCCTCTTTCTCTCTCTTCAGGTGACTGGTAACTTGTGGAAATCTTTATAGCTATTCTAATTTCTTTAGGGTTGAGATATTATAATGAGCTTCTAGGATTTCCTCCCAGGTGCTAGAATTAACTTCATTTCAGAATTTTTTTTTTTAATAATTTCTTATTAAAGTGGAATGCATGTTATCATAGACATTGAAGGGCTTAGAGTAAGCTTTGGATAACAAATGTATATGTTCTTGAATTTAGTATCTTGGGCTTCCAGTATCTTGTGGAAAACAATTTCAGGCAGACACTTCTAATTTCTCCCCAATTCAGTTCTCTTTCTGGACACATAAGAGGGTCATACTTTCCTGCTGCTTTGCAGTTAGGCAATCAGTTGGTGCTGGTGGGTTGTGAGCAGAAGACCTGAGCCACTTGTGAGCTAGAGCACAATGAACAAGGGTTTCAATTTCTACATGCTTGCTATGTTCTGTATTTTAAAACATAATAGCCCTCCTAATAGGTGTGAGTGGTATCCCACCTGGTGGTTTTGGTTTGCGTTGATCTAATGATTAGCTTGGACATCTTTTCACGTATTTACTTGTCATTTTATTTCTTCTTTTGAGAAGTGCTTATTCAAGAATTTTGCATTTTTAAAAATTTTTAATGTTTTCTTAGTGCATTATTACTATACATAATAGTGGGGTTCATTTTGATATAATCACACATGCATGGAATATAATTTGTTCCATTTTAGTCCCCAGGACCTCCTCTCTCCCTCCCTTTCCTTTGTCCCCCCATCCCCCTCCTGTACTCTGTTGGCCTTCTCCCCATGTATTTATTGTTTTTATAACTTGGTACCTAATAGGTATACATAAAGATGGAATTCACTCTGGCATCCACACACACGCACAGCATAATTAGGGCCACCTCATTCCTCTGTTCCTCCCCTTTTCTGTCCCACCCCCTCTCATCACCACCTCCCTTTTCCATTCCACTGATGTCTCTTCAATTTTCATGGTGCCTCTTCCTTTGCCCCTCTTATTTTGTTCCAGTTTCTGCATATGAGAGAAAATATCCAAACCCTGACTTTCTGAGTCTGGTTTATTTCACTTAGCATGACATTCTTTAGTTCCAGGTATTTACTGGCAAGTGCCATAGGTCATTCTTTTTTACCGCTGAGTGAAATTCCATTGTGTATACATACTACATTTTCTTTGTCCATTTATCTGTCGACAGGTGTCTGGGGTGATTTCATGACTTGGCTATTGTGAATTGTGCTGCTGTAAACATTGATGTGCCTGTATCACTATAGGAAGTTGATTTTAGTTCTTTTGGATAAATACCAGGGAGGGGAATAGCTGGGTCATATGGTGGGTCTACTCCTAGTCTTTTGAGGAATCTCCACACTGCTATCCAAAGTGGTTGTGCTAATTTATAGTCCCACTAACAATGTTTGAGTACACCCATTCCCCCACATCTTTGCCAGATTTTAGTATTATTTGTATTTATGATGGTTGCCTTTCTAACTGGAGCCAGATGAAATCTCAGTGTAGTTTGGATTTGCATTTCCCTGGTTGCTATAGAGGTGGAACACTTTTTCATGTATTTGTTCACCATTTGTATTTCTTCTTTAAAGAAGTGTCTGTTTAGTTCTTTCACCCATTTATGGATCGGGTTATTTATGTTTTGGGTATTAAGTTTCTCGAGTTCATTATCTATTCTGGATATTAATTATCTGTTGGAAGAGTAACTGGTAAAGATTTTCTCCCCTTCTGTAGGTTTGCTTTCTGTGCTCTTAAATGTTTCCTTTGCTGTGCAGAAGCTTTTAAATTTGGTGCCACCCCACTTATTGATTCTTGGATTTATTTCTTGGGCTTTAGGGGTCTTTTTAAATAAGTCAGTGATTGTGCCAATATGGTGGAGTGTTGACCCTGTGTTTTCTCCTAGCAGTGGCAGTTTCTGGTCTAATCCAGAGATCTTTGATCCACATTGAGTAGACTTTTGTGCAGTGTGAGAGGTAGGGATCTAGTCTTATTTTTCTACATATGGATATCCACCTTTCTAAGTACTATTTATTATAAAGGCTATCTTTTCTTCAGTATTTATGTTTTTGGCACCTTTGCTGAGTTTCAGATGACTGTATCTATGTAGATTTGTCTGTGTTTTCTATTCCATTGATATTCATGTCTGTTTTGATGCTAACACCATGCTGTTTTTGTTACTATAGCTCTGTAGTATAATTTGAGATCAGGTATTGTGATGCCTCCAATAGTACACTCTTCTTGCTCAGGATTTATTTGGCTATTATGGGTCTTTTATTCTTTTAAATGAATTTTAGGGCTGTTATTTCTAGTTCTATGAAGAATGTCATGGTTATTTTGATGAGCATTGCATTGAATCTGTAATAGTTATAATCTATTTTGGTAGTATGAACATATTGACAATATTAATTTTGCCTCAGATAAGAACATGAGAGACGTTTTCCTCCTTTAAAATCTTCTTAAATTTCATTCTTCAGTGTTCTGTAGTTTTCATTATAGAGGTCTTTCACCTCCTTGGTTAGATTTTTCCTAAGGGTTTTTTTTTTTTTTTTTTTTTTTTTTTGAGATTACTGTGAACAGGATAGTTTTCCTGATTTCTTTCTCAACAGGCTCATTACTGGAATACAGGAAAGCTTATGATTTTTTTGTATGATCATCTTGTATTCAGCTTACAAAATTAGTTTATCAGTTCTAGAAGTCTTCTGGTGGAGTTTTTTTTTTTTGGGTTTTCTAGACATAGAATCATGTCATCTGCAAACAGAGCTAATTTGACTTCTTTTCATATTAGTATCCCTTTAATTTCCTTTGCTTGTCTGATTGCTCTGGCTCAAGTTTCAAGAACTATATTGAATAAGAGTGGGAGAGTGGGCATCCTTGCCTTGTTCCTGATTTTAGAGAAATGTTTTCAATTTTTGTCCATTCAGTATGATGGGTGAGAGTTTGTTATAAATAGACTTTATAGTATTGTGGTAAGTTCTTTGTATCCCTAGTTTTTAACATATTCAGTGTTTTAAACATGAATGGGTATTGAATTTTTATCAGAGATCTTTTCTGCATCTATTGAGATGATCATATAGTTTTTGTTCCTAATTATATTTATGTGATAAATTACATTTATTGATTTGTGTATGTTGAACTATTTTTGTATCCCTGGGAGGAAACCCACTTGATTCTGGTATATTTTCTTCTTGATGTGTTTCTGAATGTGGTTTGCTAATATTTTATTAAGGATTTTTGCATCTATGTTCATCATGGATATTGGTCTGTAGTTTTCTTTCCTTGATGTGTCTTGGTCAGTTTTTGGTATTAGAGT
The DNA here is from genome assembly GCF_001458135.2 of Marmota marmota marmota. NCBI lineage: Eukaryota > Metazoa > Chordata > Mammalia > Rodentia > Sciuridae > Marmota > Marmota marmota. The sequence goes on from NW_025999932.1 coordinate 38,978,941, forward strand.
GATACTGGCTTCATAGAATGAATTTGGGAGTGCTCCTTCCTTTTCTATTTCATGGAATAATTTTGAGTAAGATTGATATTAGTTCTTCTTCTTCTTCTTCTTTTTGGTGGTGCTGGGGATTGAACTCAGGGCCTCACCCATGCAAGGCAAGCACTTTACCACTGAGCCACATCCTGGGCTTGCATAAGTCCTTCTTTAAAAGTTGGTAGACTTCAGCTCAGAATCCATTTGTTCTGGGATTTTCTTTATTGGAAGGCTTTTAATAGTTGCTTCAATCTCTGCTGGATACTGGACTGTTTAGGTTCAGTTTGGATAGGCCATATGTTTCTAGAAATTTGTCAATATCTTCTAGACTTTCTTGTTTATTAGAGTATAGTTTCTAATGATCCTCTGAATTTCAGAATTGTCTATGGTGATAATTTCCTTTTCATTCTTAATTTTGTTGATTTGGGTCTTCTCTCTCTTTTAGTTAGATTGCCTAAGAGTCTATCAATGGTATTAGAGTATCTTTTCAAAGAACCAATACTTTGTTGCATAGATCTTTGTATTTTTTCTCAATTTTGTTAATTTAGGCTCTGATATTATTTCCTGTCTTCTACTGATTTTAGGATTAGCTTGTTTTTTTCTTTTCTAGGGTCTTGAAGTGTAGCATTAGACTATTTATCTGGAATTTTTCTATTTCTTTACTATAGGCACTCATTATTATAAAATTTCCTCTTAGAACTGCCTTCATACGTCTCAGAAATTTTCTCTGTTTTCATTTGTTTCTAAAATTTTTTTAATTTCTCCCCTGATTTCTTCTATGACTCATTCCTCATTCAAAAGTGTATTATTTAATCTCCAGGTGTCAAAGTGATTTCTATTTTTTATTTTGTAATTGATTTTTAATTTCATTCCACTGTGATCTGATTATGACCCGATAGGTGAATGAAATTCCTTGTCTCTCCTCCCTGCCCCCATTTGCTAAGACTTCTTTGTGCCCTAAAATATGGTCTATTTTAGAAAATGGTCCATGTGCAAATGAGAAGAAAGTGAATTCAGTTGTCAATGGGATGAAATATTCTACAGATGTTTGTTAGGTTCATTTGTTTAATAGTATTTTTTTTGAAGAGAAGAGAATCTCAAAATAAAGAAGTTAACAAAGGAATTTAGCCAGTATCTAATAAAATTTGCTTTCCAATACTATTTATTTTTAGAAGAATGATAACTCCCCTAGTAGTACTCTATGTAAAATATTTTTATTTATTCTTTCTTTTTAATTAATATATGTCATTGAAATAAAAAAGTGATAAATAAAAGAGGTTATTCTTTAGTTCCAAAGGTCTTAGTTTAGTTTCTCTGACTGGCCTATCTATTGGTGAGAGAGGTGTGTTGAAATCACTCAGTATTATTGTATTGGGGTCTATTTGATTCTTTATATTAAGTAGGTTTTTTTATTATTTTTAATTTTTTTAAAAAATTTATATGTAGGTGTACTGATGTTAGGGCACAAAATTTTCAATCATTATATCTTGTTGAATGATTCCCTTAACCAGTATGAAATGACCTCTTTTGTCTCTTCTGATTAATTTTGACTTGAAGTAATCTACTTTGTCAGGTAGGAAAACTGGTATCTCTGCTTGCTTTTGGTTTCCGTTTGTATGGTAATATCTTTTTCTGTATTTTCATTTTCAGCCTGGATGTCCTTGCCTATAAGACAAGTCTCTTATAAAGAACATATGGTTGGGTCTTGTTTTTGATCTGTTCTGCCATTCTATATCTTTTGATTGACCATCTATTTCAGTGTTATTATAAAGAGTTGATTTTTATTTCTGAACATTTTGATTTATTTCTGATGCTTCATCCAGGCTTGATTCTTCTTTAATTGGCTAGTCTAGTGATATTCATCCATATGCTGTCTTTAATATTTATTTTTCATATCTTCTGTGTGCAATATCTCATGGAGTATGTTTTGTAGCGCTGGATTAGTAGATACGAATTCTTTTAGTGTCTGCTTATCATGGAAAGTATTTTATCTTCAATTCTGAAGGACAGTTTTGCTGGATACAGTGACCTTGGTTAGAACTCATTATTTTCCAGTGATTGGTACATATTATCTCAAGCCCTTCTAGCTTTTAGGATCTGGACTGAGAAATCAGTACAAATTTGAATTGGCTTACCTCTAACTTTGATTTGCCATTTTTTCTCTATGGTTTTTAGAATTTTATCCTTACTCTATATAGTAGGCATTTTAATGATAATGTATCTTAGAATATTTTTTGATCTTGCCTATTTGGAGTTCAAAATGTCTCTTGTATTTGGATTTCCATCTCCTTTCTAAGGTTTGGAAAATTTTCTGATATTATTTTGTTGAAAACGTGGCATATTCCTTTAATTTGTATTCCAGTTCCATCATGTATGCCAGTGATTCTTAGATGTGGTCTTGTAATGTTATTCCGGATTTCTTGAAAATTCTGATCAAGGTCTCTTAACATCTTTTCTTTATTGGTGGCCTTATTTTCAAGTTAACAAAGGAATTTAGCCAGTATCTAATAAGGTTATGTATTTTGTCAAGGTTATGTATTTTGTCAAGGTTATGTATTTTGTCTTTGAGGCCTGAGAATCTGTCTTCAAAGTGGTCTAATCTATTGGTGATGCTTTCAATTGAATTTTAAATTTGATTTATTGAGTCTTTTATTTCCAGGATTTCTGTTTTGTTCTTTTTTAAAATCCAACTCTTTATTGAGTTGTTCTTTAACTTCCTATATACTCTCCCCTGGTTAATTCCTTAGATCTTCTTTTAGTTCATTGAATATTTTAATTATTGACTTTAAAATTCTTTTTTTCAGGTATTTCTTATACTATGGGTCCAAGAGTTATTTGGAGTGGATTTTTTAATATTGTTAGTATTTCTATCCATCTTTGAGGATGATTCTCTCTTCTACTTTTACATAAGGTTTTTTTGGGGGGGAGTTGCTTTCTCTTTACTGTGTGTCCTGGGTTGGGCAAATGTCTTGGTGTCTGTATTTTCACTCAGTTTGAACTTGCTGCTATGTCCAGTCTCTAACATCACATTGAAAAGAGATATTAGTCCCCAGTAATTACAGCCATTTCAGAAGAATGTCTTATACTAAGAAATGTTAACAACAACAACAACAACAATATATCAACAATGTTCTTCAGCAGTCCACTTATCTATTGTTTGGGGTCATGTTTTTTAAGTAGGTTGTTTTCTTTCTGGGGTTTCAATTATTGTGCAGTTTGTTTATTCTAGGCTCTGACCCAATGTGGTCAAACTCCTTAGGGGAGCCTGTAGGTTTCACTGCAGCATTTCTCTTGCTTCTTGGCTGGACAGCTCTGATGTCCCCCCTCTCCCTGGGAGTCTCAGACCATGTGCTGGGGTGAGGAGAGCAGAATGCATCAGCCTATCCCCAGCTCCTCCAGCCCTTTTGGGGCTTGGAAGAGATGACTCAGGGCTCACCATATTTGGTCTGAATTTAATTGGTTTCAGTCCCACTACCCTACCAGTATCTACCCGGCTCCTAATCCCAGAGCTCAAATAACCTGTTCCAAGTGAAAGAATTCTTCACTCTTCTCAGATTTGTAGACTCAATTTGCCAGTGCTGAGTCGTTTACTCTTGGGAAGCTGCTATGACAGTGTGGCTTCCTCCCAACCACCTTATTCCATTTCTTAGAGGGATAGCCTTGTTATGAAGCCGTATTTATGTCATTAAAATCATTTTTTCTTAAGTTAAATTATTTATTCATTCTAATTTGTTATACATGATGGCAGAATGCAATTCATTTCATATTACATATATACAGCACAATTTTTCAAGTCACTGATTATACACACAATATTTTCACACCATTCGTGTCTTTATACATGTACTTAGGGTAATGATGTCTAACTCATTCCACCATCATTCCTACCCCTTTGCCCCCTCCTTTCCCCTTCTTCCCCTTTGCCTTATCTAAAGTTCCTCCATTTCTTCCATGCTCCCCCCCATCGCCATTATGTGTCAGCATC
>NW_025999932.1:38986569-39060457 GCF_001458135.2 Marmota marmota marmota
TGAATGAGCTGCGGTCAGTCGAAAACAGGGAAGGTGACGTCAGTTTACCAACATGGTGGCTGCTGGCCTCCTCTGTGGTCTGACCGGTGTGGAGAACCGAGATGGACCGCTTCCTTCCCCCGTCTCGAACCCAGAATTCAGCCCTGAGTACGGTGCTTGCGCGGCTGGCAGAAACTGCAGCGCTGTAACTCTGCGTCTCTATCCCAGCGCACGCTGCAGACTCTAGCCGCGGGGCGATTTGCTGAATAAGCAGTTACCCTCCGTGCGACAAACCTCTCTCGTTTGAGTCCCCGTAGCCGATCCTCGTGCGATGGAAATCCTTCCTCCAGGTTCCGGAGCACCCCACTATTGCTGGAAATTCCTAACAAGATATCCTTTAGCCGTCCTGACTTGTCATACTCCCACACAGTGAAGCAGCACACGGGGGTAATGCACTCCCCTCGCCGCCATCTTCCTTCCCCCCGCTTACTTACTTTTTAAAATGGCTGCTAGAGAATACAACAGAAGAATTGAGTACTGGTGATTGAAACTGAATAGCCTGAACAGCCTAAGACATTTGCTCTCTGGCCTTATATCAAAAAAAAAAAAAAAAAAAAAAAATTGCCAACACCTGTTCTAAACCATTCTGTTTCTTTTTACTCTTTTTATTTCCACTTCCTCAAGAAAATTTTGTAAGTGATTCTCTTCCTGTTTCTTCTCCTTTTTCCTCTTCCTCAACCTCATCCCCAAGATGTGAGACTTAGCCCATTGGTCAAGGCTGGGAAGAAAGAAAGAATTGGGTGGCTCAGAAAAAAGAGAATGGATATTATAGAAATGATAATATTTCAAGTTTGTGAGGTAAAAGCATGAAACTCTGAGTCCACAGTGTTGATTTTTTTTAATCAATATTTATTTAGTGCTTTTAACATGCCACGTACTGCAAGGTAATTTCTATGCATAATAACATTTAGTCATCAGAGCAATTCTCTGAGTCACCTTTTATTATTAACCCCACTTAAAAATGAGGGCACTGAGGCTATTTGCCCAAAATTATATGATAAACAACTGACTAAACATTTGGACTCAGGTCAGTCTAACCTCAGAATCTAAGGTTAATTACTCAATCACCATGGTGAACGGAAACCAGTTACATTTAGAAACAGGGGCAGTCCAACTAGTTGTAGGAAGGACTGAAGATAAATTTCATATGGCCTTGAATGCCAAGTTATGGATTTAAGACTTGGAATTTGTTTGTTTCTTGTTGCTGTAATGAAATACCTGAGTCTGTGTCACTTTAAAAGGAAAGAGGTTTGTTTAGCTAATACTTTGAGACATTAAAGGGCATGGCACTAGCATCGCCTGGGCTTTGGTGAGGTCCTCACATAGGATAATATCACAGTGGTGGGAAAGTTTGCAAGAGGGGAGATACAGAAGCCTAAGAGGCTGGAAAGTGGCTAGGCTTATTCCTATTATAGACATTGTCTTCTAAGAACAAGCTCAGGAGTTCCATAAAGAATGCCTGATCCCTTCTGAGGAAAGTACCTCTGATGACCTAAGGGCCACTAGTCCCCACCTCTTAAATGCCCCACCTTTCAACAAGGCTATACCTAGGACCAAGCTGCTAGTACATGAATCTTTGGGGGATATACCATATCCAAACCACAAGAGATTGATCCTAAAAATTGTGAAGAAATTGGATGATAAAAATAAATAGGGAGTTCTGAAGACTTGGAGAGTATGAGAAGAGTCAAGCCAAGGAAGAAGATTTGGCAGGATGTTGTAGTAATCGAGAACCATGATAAAGGTTCAAACTAAGATGCTATAAATTTTAAGGTGCATAATAAAAAATCATAAATATTTTTTCTCCAAGTAATGACCTCTAAAGATATTTCTAGGTTAATTTTAGTGGAGAATGTAGGTTGTCCCTCTCCTTTACTTCTGTGTCCCTGGCTGAATTTTTCATCTTCCAATATCCAGAAGATACTGGGCAATGTGCCATAATAAAAATGGGAAATAGGACACATCATTCCTTGAAGTTCCTGTGACTGTGGCAGCAGTTATTTGTGCTTTCCTTTAGTCTTGCCAGGGCTCTTTTAATGTATGTAAAGACTGAGAACTTTAGCTTAATCTCCTTCCAGTTACTAATACATTGCAATCTTCCTTCATTGTTTATGACCAAAGGACTTTTTCTTTATAATACTTCTGTGGGTTTTGCCAGATAAGCAGAAAAGAAAGGAACTTATTTATTTAGGAGCTTTTTAGAGCTGGGAGAAAGTCAAGCCATTGTTGCTATAGTCATTCACAGGCTCTTCATGTTTCAGAGTTAGAGACCTGTCTATGACCAGGAAGGCTGTTATTAATAGGAAGGCCCAGGAATGAGGCAGACATTTCGGTATTTTTAATGAGGAACATATAACAATTGTACCTAGTTATTTGTATTTATCCAAACTTGATTTAAATCATGACATATTCATAATTCAGTTGATTCACATGATTTGTAGTAGTCAGGCTTTATATATGAAGTCTTTGTAAAATACCAAATTAGTAAACACTGAACCATCTCTCCTAGGAGACATGCAGGATTAGCCTGGGAGCCTCTGGTCTCAACGTTTTCATCAACTGATCAATACATAACCATGTTTCATGTGTGCCTCTGCTTAAAGACATCTTATTTAACACACAGGGTTGACTCATTGCACTCATGGCCAATAGCACTGTGCCTTATGACTGAATGAAGCTCATCCAACATGTGTCTTTTCTCCATATAGACAGTCTTTTGGGGATTAGGAACACCACATGGCATTTCAGTACTAGGCTTAAGGATCATTTTAAATAGCAAAATTACAATAAAAAGAACAAAAAAATGCAAAAAATGTGTCACTAAATAGACACTTGCTTACAGTCTGAGAGCCAAAACAATTTTGGCAGGATGTTTTCTTGTTTGACCTGTGCACATCAGGGTACTCAAAATTTTGATGCTCTTTATATGTCCACTAAAAACCATGAAAACACCATGAATATTGATTTTGTTACAAATACAATTTAGTCAGAGGGCAATACATTTCAGTCAGAGGGCAAATTTGTAAATACAGAATCCATGAATAAAAAGGATTGGCTATACATGATTATGAATGACATTATTTTTGTTAATTCGGTTAATTATGTGCTAGCTCATGCTTAAGTACCCCCACTCATGCTTAAGTACTGGGGATTGAACTCAGGGACACTTAATCACTGAGACACATTCCCAGTCCTATTTAGAGACAGGGCCTCACTGAGTTGCTGAGGCTGTGATCTTCCTGTCTCAGCCTTCCAAGCCACTAGAATTACAGGTGTGCACCACCGCACCCAGCTAGTTAACCCCCTTTTGAGGGAGTACTGACCCCATGTAGCTCTGTTGTGATTTTCAGGGAGTTCCTGGGCCTAGTGCTTACATTGTAAATCTAAAATCCTGAAAACAGCAAAGGCCCTTTCTCTAGTCCTGGTATCAACACCAGCCTGACACTGACAGCTACTAACTACCCTACTGAAGAGAACTCACACAGCCTTTACCTACATTTGCTCTCCCTGCATCACTTACTAGAGTTAGGGCATGTAAAGCAGGGGAGGGTTTTAGTTTTGACAGGACTTCCATTCCAAGACAGTCATGAACATAGGAAATTTACAAAATCTAACCTGCATATCTCTCAAGATGGGACCACCCATTAACCTGCAAAGGAGGATGCAGTTTGATGCACCCCAAGGAATTAGATAGAGTCACGGCCAGAATATCTAACCTGTGTTTTGCTTAAAACAACTGGTTATTAAATGTTGGCAAATTAAATTTCCATAGACTCTGCTGGTTAATTACAAAATGTGATGTAATTTTGAAAGCTACCAAAAGCCCCATCATTATATATTATTGGTCCTTTTGAATCATGAGAACACATGAGGTCATTTCAGACTTTGAAAGCAATTGCCAAACATGGAGACTGGGAAGTCCATAATACAATGATTATGTCCCAGGGCTAGTTCTCAGTCCTATCTAGCAGAGTGGAGACCATGCCAGGTCCCTCTTGGGTATCATCTCTTGCCTCCTCCCGTACTCAAAGGCTTCCACGTTGCTGATCCCTATGGACCTGCCCTCTTTGCAGGGTCCCATGCCTCCAACCACCTGTCCCTCCCTGCTCTGCCAAAATAACTAGTTTTAGTTCACTTTGTGTTGTTGTAATTGAATGTCACACACTGGGACATTTATGAAGAGTGGAGGTGTTATGGTTTGGATGTAAGGTGTCCCCCAAAAGCTCAAGTGTGAGACAATGAAAGAAGGTTCAGAAGAGAGATGATGGGGTTGTGAGAGTCTTAACCCAATCAGCGAATTAATCCCGTGATAGGGGTTAACTGAGTGATAACTGAAGTGGTGGGGTGTAGCTGAAGGAAGTGGAGATTTGGGGTGTAGCTTTGGGGTATATATTTGGATCTGGCCAGTGGAGATCTCTCTGTATCTGCTTTCTGATCATCGTGTGAGCTGATTTCCTTTGCCACACTCTTCTGCCATGATGTTCTGCCTCCCTTTGAGCCCCAAGGAATGGAGCTGACCTTCTGTGGATGGAGACCTCTGAAACTGTGAGCCCCTGAATAAACCTTTCCCCCTTTATAGTTGTTCTGGTCAGGTCCTTTAGTCACAGCATCAAGAAAGCTTACTATAAAAGAAGGTTTATATAGCTCACAGTTCTGGAGGCTGGGAAGGTCCTGAGCATGGTGCTGGCATCTGGTCAGCATCAGATGAGGGCATTTTTGTTGCGTCATAACATAGTGCAGGGCATCTTGTGGTGAGATAGGGTAAGCATACCAGAGAGAACAAATTTTTATAACAAAGTGACCTCCATGATGAGCCGTTGATACTCTAATCCATGAGAGTAGGGCCTTGATGAGTGAATCACCTCCAAAGGCCTTATTTCACAGTACTGCTTATTTGGGACCAAGTTTCCAATACATGAAATTTTGGAGGACATATTCAAATCACAGCAATAGTCAGAGTATGACCTATGTTAGCCCAATTTTAGCTTTTTAGAATAAACCAGCTGTCTGAAGCTCCTCCAGCCTTCTCCAGAATCACTGAAGGATTAGAATTTGGGGAATTCTTGGCCTGCAGAAAGAAAAATGTTTGGACACTTCTGATCTGCCTCTGGCATCCTTCCTTACTGCCATGTACATTTAGAGAAGCTGGGGGCTCCTCCTGATTCTTTAGTGCTGCTCTAAATTATTACTGAAGTTTATAGCGGCAGAAAACCAAGATAACTCTAAGGGAGAAGGTACTTTCTTAAGGGACTGCAGATTTTTTTTTTTTTAATATATGGTATAGACTATCCACAGCAGGTTGCATAAGATGGGGGCAGTCAGCTTTGGAGCAGAGTTTTGGAGTCTCTGGAGGCACCAGGGTGTTTACGCATAGTGCAATAATCAATGCCTTTAGTGGCAGCTCTGTAATTCAGTAAATGTTACACTACGTTGAGACATATTGCCAAGTAAGGCATGAGCACTTCTGGGGAACATTTATCTGCAAAATTAAGTTATGTTTGACACTTTATTTCTGAATGATGCCAGGTTAACAAGACTTAATCAATTGCAGGTGATTCCTCAGCTAACAGCCTTCCCAGTTTCTGCGTGTTTCTATTCTAGGTAGGAGCAATGACCCTAAAGTGTTTTAAATGAGAGAACCTGTATGAGGGACTGGAAGACACTTGGTTATCTTCTTGTTAAGGGTTAAGTGGGTCCCCTATATTCCTATGTTGAAGCCTTAACCCCCAATGTGATGGTATTGGGGGGGAGGGTCTTTGGGAGGTTAATTAGGTTTAGACGAGTGCTTGAGCATAAGACCCTGGTGATGGGATTACTGCACTTACATGAAGAGAGGAGAGAGTGATCTCATGCCAAGGAAAGACCATGGGAGCACACTGGTAGAAGCCAGGAAGAGAGCTCTTCCCAAGAATTCAATCAGCTGTCACACTGATCTTGGGCTTTCCAGATTCCAGAACTGTGAGAAATAAATGTGTTTATCACCAGTCAGTGGTATTGTGTCATGGGAACTTGAGCTGACAATAGCCATTCCCTTCCCTGTTTTCCATGATGGCTCTGTGGGAACCGCCCACCCCCAAAATACCAGATATTTTTACAGTTTCCTTTGCAGTTAGAGGTGGGCATGTGGTTGATGTTCATCTAATGAGATGCATGGGAAAGTAAGCTGGGAAGCTTCTGGGAAGAACTTTACCCTTGGTTTAAAAAAAAATTGGACAAAACAGAGACACATTAGGAAAGTTTTCTCACTGTCCTTGTCCCCATCCGCTTTTTCCTGCCTTTGCATTGGGTTGTGATTAAACTCCAGTCATAAGGGACATATCACTCATGCATCACAAATGGCAGAGGAGAGAGACGAAGTCCTGAGTACTAGATGACAGAGTTGAGTCCCTGAACCAAACTTGCTACCATCATTATTCATTGTGTGAGAGATTCAAACAACCAAAGGGTCATCCTTGATATTCTGATATTTGTACCTATAAACTTCCCAAGTAATGTAGTAGTAATTGGGGGTGCTAGTTTTAAAGGTCTGTGTGCTGGATTTGCTCCTTGGTAAACGTCTATTTTAAAAACAAAGGAAGAAGCCGAGTGAACAAGTGATGGAGAAAATCATTTATGTTGACTGTTGGGCTAGAGCAAACTGCTAATAAGGCCGGTTCTGGGAGTGAATTTTGGCTAGTGTTTCTATTTCATGGCTACCAGTTAAGCCCTTAATACTAACACAAAAATGAATAATAGCTAACATTTTACTTAATTATGAAATGCTAGATCCTGTTGTAAGAACTTTATGTGCATTAACTTATAATTCTCCTGAAAATCCTATCAGGTAGTGGGGAGCATTCTCCATGGTAGCGTCCAGGGATCCCCATCTCTAAGTATGCACATCATTGTTTAGTCACTTCCAACATTGTATTGGAGTTGATCTGGGACCAATAACAGAGGGCAGAAAGGATGGTATGTCACTCCCAAGACTAAGCTATAGAAGATTGCATCTACCTTCTTGAGAGGAATTGGGGACTCCAGCCCACACCCAGGGAACTAAGACTTGCACACAATGCATGAGCCAGTTTGGAAGCAGATTTTCCATCCCAGATGTCTATACCCTCCTGAGAGACTGAGACAGGTCCACCCAGCTAAGCCTCTGCTGATTCCTGACCCTCAGAGACTTGGTTTATGCTGCTAAGTTTTGGGGATAAATAGTTAACATGATAGTAGTTAACTAATATAAGTAGATACCACTATTTCTTCATTTTACCGAAGAACAGAATAAGCATCTCACTTTCCCAAGTTTACACAACTTTTAGGTAGTGGAATTGGGGTGAAAACTGTGGTCTGTGCCTACAGCCCATAACCATTGCTTCTATACACCAACTCCTGGTATTTTTGTAGATGTGTTGTGTAATAACTCGAGGTGCTCCTCGGTGTGGAGGAAGTGGTGTAAAACCATCAGCACTGTGGGAAGAATAAGCTCCCTGCTCATGAGAGTCGTGATGTCAATTTCTCTATCAAAGACATGGGACTCTCAGCCCACTCAGAATCACTCTGTATGTCAACTGGTGATGTCAGGGGCTCATGTGGACTTAGAGCCTCAGCTCAGCAGACCTCTAGCACCAAATATTTGGTACCTTTTAAGGATCTGGAATTATGTAGAGGATGAAGAGAATTTATTGAAAATATAGGGTACACCTCTGGGAGGGGTGTGCTTTGTCACAGACTTATTCCTGCTCCAGGCAGTGGGTACACTGTGAGTTCATATTCCTTTCAGATTTGTGTTAACTCCTCCTCCCAGTGTCCTCTGGGTGTGTCATTGGCAGGTCAAGATCCTGGAGGAGATGTCACACCTTTAGAAGTATTGGAGAATATTCCTTTCAGAGACAATGTACACCCAGGCTCTTCTCCTTCAGCTTACGAAGCTGAAGTGTGACAAAATAAAAATCACCTTTGTAATAAAAATATCATGTCATTTCACAACTGACCTAGCTCTTTTAACTTTTCAGAATGCCTCTGCTTACATTGTTTCTTTTTATCCTTAGCATATACTTATTCTGTCACTGTTGAGGGAATGCCCCCCAGAGAGGCCAACTGATTGATCAAGGTTTTATAATAGAAGCCTATTTTTAATGTTTACTGTTTCTAGTTACCATTTTAAGTACTTTACACAGATGAACTCATTAATCCTAAATACTCTATGAGGTAGATTCCATTACAGCCTCATATTTTGCAGATAAGCTAAGACCCACAAAGGTTATTAACATAACCAAGATCTCACAGCTATGAAGCAACTGGGTTAGGATTTGAATTCACATAGTCTGATTCATGAAGGCCGCTGGCCTCCAAATCCTTGCACATAACCAGGCCAGGCTAGGTTTTACTAGCTATTAGGTTTTATTGTAATTAATTAGCAATAAAGCTTGAGATTTGAATTCTATTTCACGTTTTCAATTTTAATGTTGACTTCTGTTCTCAAGCTGGTTGACATTTTGTTGTTCTACCAAATAAAATATCATCAGATGTCCATTCATTTTTTTTTAAGAGAGAGAGAGAGAGAGAGAGAGAGAGAGAGAGAGAGGAGAATGAGAAATTTTTTAATATTTATTTTTTAGTTTTCGGTGGACACAACATCTTTATTTTATTTTTATGTGGTGCTGAGGATCGAACCCCACACCCTGCACATACTAGATGAGCACGCTACCGCTTGAGCCACATCCCCAGCCCAGATGTCCATTCATTTTTAAGTGGAAACTTTTGCTTAAGAAAACTTGATTATTTATTTGTAAATACAGTGTTCCTTTTCTGCTAAGCTACCTGCAATGTGGGCTAGAAAGACCTTCTTTTGACAACATTGGGAATCATCACATACACTTAAAAAAAATTCAGCCACCTGACTGTATTGCTGATTTCTGAGGGTGTCGTGGAGACCACAGAGCAATCCTGAAGTTTTCAAGTCCCATGTCATTGCTACCTAGGGAGTTGACTTCAGATTGCATGTGGGCTCCTGTGCTGAGGAGGGTAGGAGCTGGGAAGGGAATGTTTTCCTCCCTAACCTAGGACCTAAATGGGAATCAAGTTCAAATCCTGTTGTGTTGCTTTTCCTGGCCCCAACTGGAACTTGACTCTTATTCCTTTGAGCGTGAGAACTGAGGCCTGGGCTATCTGCTCATGGCCTTCAACACTTGTTATCTTCTGCAAGCCTGATCACCCCAGGATTCAGGAGGTAGTGTGGTGTAGGGTGGGGAGTATGGGCTTAGGGTCAGCTGGCCTGGGTTTCTTTGCAACACCCTCTCCTACAATTCCTTTTCTCCTCTGACCTGTGTAGAAGCACTTAACATGGCTTGAACCTATGTCTCTCACCAGATATCAAAGGCTGTATCTCACTTCTCTTTGTGCCTTCTAACATAGGTGGCCACCAGCAGTCCCCACCTTGGTGGGAGGAGGCTGGTGAGGGAGGTGACTGGGAAATATTTGCACCTAAGCAGAAGTACCTTTACTTCCGGTGCACACAGCACTCTCATGCTTATTTTAAAGAACCTTCCCAGGTATTGTTACTTTGAATTCCCACATTGCCATCCATCCCAACTAAGACACTTGTTCTTGTTTCAAGAGATCTTACAGAGGTTTCAAGATGAGCCCAAAGGTAAGAGAAGGACTCAAATTCAGATCTTCTGCTCTTCTCCTTATGCCACACTGCTTCGCTCATTACCAGGCTCTTTTGAGAAATAGCCAGGATGTTATGAAGGAGTCTGTAACAACAACAAGATCCATTAGTAGTTACCGAATGTTTACTACACTATGCCAGGCACTGTGCTGAGAACTTTATGTGCATTATGTCACTTAACTCTTAAAACCCAGAGAATCTTTGTTCTTTAAAATGTGGTCTGCAGTTCAGCAGGAGCATCATCTGGGGGCTTGTTAGAAATGCAGAATCTCAGTTCCTTCCAGATTCCTTAGTCAGAGCCTGTATTTGAACAAGACTCCAGATGATGTGTAGAAACACTGAATTTTGAGATGCTCTGTTGTACAGAACTGTTTAAGCCCATTTCACAGGGGAGGAAAGTAAGGCTTAGAGAGGTATCAGTAACTGGGATGTCCATTTAGCTAGTGGAGTTAAGCCAGCCAGTCACCTGCCTCCAAAGCCCTGCACATCACTACAGTTACCTTCCTTCTTTGAGCCTCTGCATGCTTGCCTGACTCACAGAAATAATTGTACCTCAGGGTTTTGGTGTCATTGCATGAAATGCGAGATAATCATGCAAAGTGGCAGGCTCAGCACCTGGAGTGAAAGGACAGTTTATTTTCTGTAAAATGTTGTTAATGTTACTCACTTGGCAGCATTCTGAGACTTCACCATAATCCCTAAAGGATTTAGCTGAGGTTCAACAAATGGTGCTTCAACTCATAGATCAGGACTAGATTCCCAGCAAGGATTTCTGATTATTTACAAGGGCAGGAACCCTTCTGCAGAGACACACACACACACACACACACACACACACTCTTCCCACATTCCTGGAACAAGAAACCTGAAAGGGAGAGGCAGGAACACAAACATCTCTACCAGAGAACACAGACTTCTCCTGAAGTTATTTGTTTAATAGGTTGAGCAAGCTGGACCATGACCAAACGCTAATTTCTGTATTTTCAGGCAACATCTCCTTATGATGGATGTGACTCTGGAAGGGTTTTGGCTTGCATGAGGGGATGCCACTTTTTTCATTTAGGAATAAAATATAACCAGTTTGAAATATGTAATATGCATATTATTAATTGCCCCTATTTTATTCCCAAATCTTCCTATGTCACAGGTTCCCTTTCTTTCTCACCAGGGAGGACCTCTGGGGTGGCCCACACATACATATTCAGACCCTTCTTGGTGTCATAGGTGTGAGCCTGACCTCTGGCTAACCTCCCCACCTTACTGCTAGTGCCCTTTGGCAGCCTCCTCATGAGTCACAGCAGGGTACCTTTCCTGAGGTGGCCATTGTCATTGCTGTTCCTCGAATGCTTTGCAGCCTGCAGCTTCTCAACCTGGGTCTTCTGTTTTGATTGTTTCCCACAATTTGATTGAGACCACACAACAGTGGTGGAAGCACCCTCATCTCTGATGGTAGCTGCCCAAGTTCAAATCCGGTTCTGCAGTTTACTTCAACTCTTTGTGCCTCATTTCCCTGGTAAAAATATAATAATATAAATACCTGGGGCTGGGGATGTGGCTCAAGCGGTAGTAACGTGCTCGCCTGGCATGCGCGGGGTGCTGGGTTCGATCCTCAGCACCACATTAAAATAAAGATGTTGTGTCCACTGAAAACTGAAAAATAAATATTAAAAAAATTCTCTCTCTCTCTGTCTCTCTCTCTCTCTCTCTGTCTCTTAAAAAAAAATACCTGCCTGCTTCATAGGACTGTAAGAACGTAGGCTCAGGACACAGTTCATACACAGTAAGTATTTGTAATAGCTTTTGGTTTGTTTGTGCTTCTTAGAGAATCTGTGTTCCAGTCAGGACATATTTATTTTTTTCTTTAACAGATAAATATACTGTGGTCACCTGAGGATAAGGGTTCATAATCTCTTATGCCAAAAAGCACTGGAAACAAAAGACTTTTTTTTTTAAAGTAATTTATTTCATCAGAATACTTGACCAGATGGATATGATGGAACCTGTGATCTTTATTTGTCCTACTTTAGCTATGACTTATGGAACGGATTTCATAGAGCCTTTCCAGGATGGGACATTTAATGAGCCTCTTGTGAAAATGATTAAGATGAATGAAATTCTAGTTCTCAATCCCATATGATTCTAGGCATGTAGGACAAAAAGCTGAACTCTGTCCTGTGCATCAGTGTCTTCCTGGATCCAAGGGTCAGAGAGGGTATGTTGCTATTAGGAGACAGGAAGGACAGATGTCCACCTCTGAGCCAGGTTAGACCGCACTGCTCACCTACACCTGCTCTGGACCCCACCTCACAGATGCAAGTGTCAGGCCTTACAGTGTGGCCTGCAGCTGTCACCTTCAAGTCTCCAGGCTCTGGCCCTGCCTCTTTCCCTTACCTTTCCCTCCTGTTAGGTTCCAGATGCTTGGGGGTTTCCTTCCATTTCATGACTCACTCCAGCTCTGTGCCTTGATATCTGTGGTTCCCTCTACCTAGAACATTTGCATGACAGACAAAACATTCAGCCTTTGGTTATTTGGGATTGGCTTATTTCACTAAGCATGATAGTGTTCAGTTCCATCCATTTGCCAGCAAATGCCACAATTTCATTCTTATTTATGGTGGAGTAATATTCCATCCTGTATATATACCACCTTTTCTTTATCCATTCATCTGTTGAAGGGCACAGAGGTTGGTTCCATAGCTTGATTATTGTGAATGGAGCTAATATAAACGTTGATGTGTCTGTGTCCAAATAATTCAGATATAAGGAAAAGGGTGTGAGGCACAACATAGTGTCCTATGGGGCAGTTTCCTCTAGCTGGGGGGTGCAGAGGTGAGTTGGGATTTTAAAGGGCACAGGGTCGGAGTGGTGAGATTGTGGGGATTCGATGATATTTTACAAATTACATTGTTACATCTTCAGAACAAAAATATCAAGCATGTAGTAGAGTGTTTAGGGGGAGCGTATTGATATTTAGTATATGATTCTTCATAGTTTTCTCCTTGTTTGAAATATTTTATAATAAAACATACTAAAAAAATTGACAAAAAGCCAGGAGAGAAAACTCCTCCTTATGGAGAAGAGTGGTTTTACTCAGAGGCAGATGGAATTTACTTGCAAAAAAAAGGTGACTGTGGGAGAAAGATCAGCAGGAGGCTCAAGGCAGGGCAACCAGGTCAGAATCTGGGGAGTATCTGAGGACCATTCTCTTATGAAAGGTTGATTTCTTTGGAGAGTTTCCCTCTGGTCTCTGGAAACAGTTCATGAAAACCTAACCCCTCTCTCTCTTCTTGTTATTCCCATTCAAAATTTGTCCTAAATCTTTAGTGAAGAGATTTGTGCAGGCTCAGCCTCTTATGACAGTCTGGGGGAGGTGGAAAGCTCACACCTCCTCCTGTTGAGCTTGCATGGTCAGGTCAGGATGTCCTCCTGTAGCCATTAGTGCTACAACAAGTTGCTCATGTGGGCGTTGGGCAGGGTGGAAAACAGTCCCTGATGCTAAGGACTGGTCCTCAGCAGCCACTTAGGGCTGTAAAAAGCCTTGTGTGTGTGTCTCTTTTTGTTAGAATGCGAGACTCTAAGCAAGAAAGGAAAAGGAATATCTGGACTTTTCATGTGAGATGGATATATCTTAGAAGATCAATGGAGCATCAGTCTCAAGATGGGGTCAAAGTCCCCAGCCTTAGAATAAATAGGGGATATGTAGCCTCACATTGGAAAAACAAGTAGTCAGTCCATCCAAGCCAGTCTTGGCAAGTCAAATGACAAATCTGATCTACAAATAGGGATCCTTCACCACCCAATGACAATTTATAAAAAAGAAAAGAAATATGAAATAGTGATATTGGAAGGAACCCATGTGAACAGAAAGTTCTATGACTTTTTTCCATGGTGCTCCCAACAGGTCTTTCTCATCCCCAGCAAGTGAAGCCTCTCAAGGGGCCCCCCCTAGAGATGGCAGTGCTATTGAAGGGGGTGATTGGTTACTTAGTCCCTGTCATTGGGACAGAGCAGGGAGAGAGTGGTGCTGGTTTTCCCCAGAAGTGAACATTAAGACTGACCTTTGTGTCTTGCATGGAGAATTCTTTAAGTGGGAGAGTGTCAGGCTCAGACGCAGAGGGAGGGAGAGATGCAGTCAGGCCAATCTGTAGTGAGGCGTGAGCTCCTGAGGACCACGCCCACCCAGCGGAAGGTCACAGGAGATCTGCTTCAAAGACACCTTGCAAAGAAGGGAGGCGCCAGCAATTAGAAACTGGAGGTTGGATTTCTGAGGACAAGAAGTGGGGGAGATTGAAGGAGGCTGGCCAAAGAGTGATCCTGATGTTTCCATATGACTCTACTTGACGATAATACTTGAGAGTGAGTCTTAAAGCGAATGGAGGTGATGGGAGCCACGGAGATGTGTCTGGCATCGGGGATGGGCTGGTGAACAGGAAGCTTTGACCTAGTGGGCCAGCAGTGGGGAAAAAAGAAGCTGCTTCTTCGTTGCATTTTATTGTGATCAGCTCATATGAAACCACGTCGAGCTTGGCATGGTGCCTTGTAAATGGCAAATTCTTGGTAAATGCTAAGTAAAAGGTTGTTTTGATGATCATTATTTCTGTCCTCCCTGCGGATCAAGTCAGTCAGGTCCAAGTCACCATACTGCAGACTCAGGGGGCTACACTCACAAGAGTGAAGCAGTTCCTGATGACACTGTGAAATTCCAGAAAAATATCGAGATCAAATTATATTTCATAGCTCAGCCTCAGATCCCCATGCCTGAAAAATACCCAAGAAGGAAGTAGGAAAGATGAAATCTTTTAAGCTTGAATTGAACAAATGAGCCATGCTTCCCAGGGCAGTAGGGTGAGGCTGAGCCTTCTTGAGTGAAATTTTCTAGATGTGTTCCCTGGGAAAGTCCTTTCATAAAGCTTTTGGGGTCCTTTAGTAGTTTGAGGCAGGATATAGATCTTGGCTATGGTTTTCATATTGTCTGTAGATCGTGAGAATTACAAGGTGTGACTTCACTCCTACCCCTCTTATTTTTGGTGTGGGACTAGTATAATTATGACTTTTCCTAAATCTATATCATGCAATTTCACCATGACTGCACCTTAAAAGTGGAGAAGAGTCTATGTTCAAGCACTCACTATGAGAAGTGTCTGGAAGTTATGACTATGCAAATGAATGCAGATTTTTTCGATATAACCTGGCCTGGGGAAAGCATAGATAGTAGAAATTCACAAAAAATTCAAAAACTTCAGTTAATTGTTTTAATACTCACAAGCCATCTTCTCTGAGATCTCAGTTCCTTTTGTATTTCATTTTATTATGTTTTGGAGAGTACGAGGAATTGATCCCAGGGGTGTTCTTTCATCCTTTTTATTAGGAAATAGGATCTCTCTAAGTTACTTAGACTGGCCTTGAACTTGTGATCCTCCTGCCACAGCCTGCCTGGGATTACAGGTGTGTACCACAGTACTGGGCAGACTCTAAGTTATTTTCTTTTCTTTTATTTTTTTGGTACTGATGATTGAACTCAGGGGCATTTGGCCACTGAGCCCCATCCCCAGCCCTATTTTGTATTTTATTTAGAGACAGGGTCTCACTGAGTTCCTTAGCACCTTTTGCTGAGACTGGCTTTGAACTCATGATCCTCATGCCTCAGTCTCACCAGCCACTGGGATTATAGGCATGCGCCACTGCACCCGGCTGACTCTAAATTCTTAATAGACGAGTTTGAGTTTTATTTTTTAATTCTTGCCAATTTAAAACTTGGGGATGATTAAAGAACTGAGTTGAAAAGAAATAGGTAAAGTAATGGGACAGGATAGTCTAATGCATAACTGGATCATCAGTCTTTGAATGCCCTGAAGTTAGCTATAAATACTGGTTTATAATTATGTGTAGGCATCTGGGTGATTTATGCTGACGGTCTGTGAAATGTGACACGGAAGATGTACCCTGCACCTGTTTTGCTTCCTCTTTGGATTTGACTCCGTTAATAATAAAGCTTGTACAACTCAAGAAAATTGCCACTGACACAGACTCACAGGAGGCACAGTGCATTGGGTAGGTATAAATGTTAGACAATTGAGTCTGCATTTGAAAAAAAAAGAAAAAAAAACTTTATTAGATGAGAGCATTTCCTGGAATAGCATACTATTGAAATTTGCCATGATCGATTCTGAGAATCTTGGGGTCACTTTTTCTACTGTTGTAAGAATACCCCGCCCCGTGTAAAATCAATATGGTCAAGCAGCATATCCACAGAATCCTTTAACATATCTGTCTCTCCTTAGAAAAAAGCTTATCTTTTAATCACAGCAATACCATGTTCTTTTGAGTGCTGACCCTACCTTTATTTAAGCTGACCTGAGAAAAATCATTTGACAAAATAATTTCTTCAAATACATGATGGATGTTGACTCACTAATGTAGGAGCAAACATTTAAAGAAACAATCCCTCTAAATTCAGCTACTCTATTGTTGTATCAGTGCCATGTACCTGCCTGAGCCTATCTTCATCTCTCTACCCTCACTGAGACTTCCAAATACTTTCCTGCCATATATACTTCATCCATTTGTTATGCATCTCTCTGTTCACTTAATTTTTTGCATATCTCATTGTTCATTTGGTTCACTGGTTATACACAACCCTGCTCATTCATTTCATATTTTCCTTTCATTTGTTACTTACCTCCTTGTTCATTTAATGCATTGTTCACATACCTCATTTTTTTTTCATTTATTTGTTGTTCATCTCCTTCTTCAGGTGCACTTGTTATAAACCTCTGTCTGGGCCCATTAGTCAGTGTGCTGGGAGAAGACTGGTTCAATGGGTGTAGGGAACCATACCTCTTATAGCAAAGCCTGAACAAATGTGGGAAGACCTCTAAAATCCAGGCTGATGTCACTATCCAAGGAACCAACTTGAAATCTAAAAGAGCCAAATTACCCATCTTGAACAAGATCTCAGTCTGGCCTCCTAGTGAGAAAGATTGGTATCTATTTACAATTCCCAAAGGGATTGGCAAGGACTAGGCAAATTATGTTGGGTTGCCTAGCACACTGGTTGCAACTGAGGCCCACTACTTGTCTCCTCTCTCTGGACTGGTGGTAGGTGGTTGGGGGAAGGTGAAGTTAGTAAAGAGGCTACAACTGGTTTCGGTGAAGGCAGGAAGTCCTGCCCCCTGTGGGATGGAAATAATGTAGATAAGCTGTCTCCTCAGGCTTTTATTGTACTTGGGATGATCTGCTCCTAGATACTCAGATTTGAGGAAGGAGATAACTAAACATTTCCTAAGTTGGTGCTAGGCTGGACTCTATTGCCCATGGCCATTCTTCCAGATAACTGATGTTCGCCAATTTTCAGTAGCCAGAGTGGGATGATGTTTCTTGAAGACAAGATCCTTGCTGCCCTCCCCTGTTACCTGTCTTCGCACCTCTCACTGGGCTTCAGACACAATCAATGTGTCAAGGCAGCACTTGAATACCTGAATATTTCGGATATTGAACCTGAATCTATCAACTTTGTCACTTTTCTAATTTCAATGGACTTCGTGGTCAGAAAGACCTAGATTTGGATTCAGGTTTTACTAGTCCATAACTATAGATTTTGGTCAAGTTGCTCATCTCCTCAGAGCCTCCTCACCTCACCTACAAATTGTGATTAACATAGGTAAGTCTTGGCATGATCGAGAGGTTACACTAAAGTAGAAAGCAAGAGTGCTGCCAAATGGATGCTGCATGTTTGTTGAATCACTTTGCTCTTCCAGACCACTGACCCTGCCTCTCCATAGTCAGTGTGCCTCTTCATGCATCTCTCCAGATTATTGTTATTACTACAAGACGTATTGTCTTTATTTACTAGTGAAAAAACTGAAGGACTTCAAGTAGCTGTTCCACAGTCATAGAACTGGAATTCAGTGTACATAGGATTCCAACCCATTTCTTTCTAATTCATATGCTCACATGCTTTTTTTGCTCTTTCTGTTCTCTGTCACATTAGCAAGTTTCTAGAATTTTCTGTATTCTAAAATTTTGAAAACAGGATTATTTTTGTTTTCAGTTTTGTGTTCTCACAGAATCACACATGATGGACACAGAGAACTAAACACACACTAAATTTGCTGTGGTTGTGCATTGCTGACCCACTATCCCATCCCTCAACCAGGACCAGAAATGGGTTTCCTTTGTGCTGTTTGTCTTCACTTTCACATATACCCATGTGTGGTCAACTGAAAAATGCCCCCCACCAAAGATGTCTATATTAAATTCATGGGAACCATGAATGCAATTTATTTGAAAAAGGGGTCTTTGTGGATGTCATTAAGTTAAGGATCCTGAGATAAGGTAATCATCCTAGATTTTCCAGGTGGATCCTCAATCTAATGATAAGTGTCTTTATAAGAGGAAGGCAGGTGCAAACTACTCTTGAAAGCAATATGGAGATTCCTCAGAAAACTTGTAAAGAAACCACCATTTGACCCAATTATTCCATCCCTTGTCATATACCCATTGGTGTTAAAATCAGCATACTACAGTGATGCAGCCACATCAATGATTATGGTAGCTCAATTCACAATAGCCAAGCTATGGACCAACCTATGTTCCCTTCAACATATGAATGGATAAAGAAAACATGGTATATCTACACAATGTAATATTATTTAGCCATAAAGAAGAATTAAATTATGGCATTTTCCAATAAATGGATAGAACTGGAGAATATTGTGCTAAATGAAATAAGCCAATCCCAAATAACGAAAGGCCAAATGTTCTTTATGAAATGTGGATGCTAACTCACAATAAGTGGGTGTGATGGGGAAGGGACAATAGAAGTTCATTGGATTAGACAAAGGGGAATGAAGGGAAGGGAGAGGGAATGGGAATAGGAAAGACAGTAGAGTGAATTGGACATAACCTTTCTCTGTTTTTATATGAATACATGATCAGTGAAACTCCATGTCATATACAACCACAAGGATGGGATCCTAAGTAGAATAAGTTATATTCCATGTATGTATGATATGTCAAAATACAATCCACTGTCATGCATATCTAAAAAAGAACAAATAAAAAATAAATTATAAAAAGAGGAAGGCAGAAGAAACTCTGAAACAGAAGACACGGGGAGAGGAGGATGTGATCAGGGAAGTAAGATATTTGAGTATGTAGCTTCAAGTCAAGGAATGCCTAGAGTCACCAAAAACTGGAAAAGCAGCCTGGAGAATCCTTCTTCTCCTATCTGGTAAGATACAGATCTTGTACCACATTAGCTCCTGAACAGGAATCCTTATCTCAAGTCTTTAAAATTTAATTTATTTTATTTTCCATCTTAAGTCTGCAGTTATTCATTGTGAATCACTTGCAAATAATTGTTGGTCACTTCATTCACTTCTCGATGTCAACAGATCACTCTAATTTTTACCTTAATATTTGTAAGAAAGGATTCTCCTTCAGAGCTTCTTAAAGGAGTGCAGCCTGTTGACAATGGTTTCAGACTTCCAGCTTGCAGAATTGTGAAAGAATAAGTTTTTGTTGTTTCCAGCCACCACGTTTGAGGTAATTTGTCACTGTATGTGTTAAATATGAGGATAAAAAAATCACATTTTGTGGGCTGGGATTGTGGCTCAGTGGCAGAGCGCTTGCCTGGCACATATGAGTCACTGAGTTTGATCCTCAGCACCACATTAAAAAAATAGATAAATAAAATAAAGGTATTGTGTCCATCTACAACTAAAAAATATTTTTAAAAAATCACATTGTGTGAGTACCTATGATTGCATCTCAGACATCACTTCACACTTGGAAGCAATATTATTAGCTTAGTTTCCTATCCTAACTCTTAATGCAGTGGCTTCCTCAGCTGGTGGCATAGCTAAAGGGCCTCTACTAGCTACTCTTGAATAGAAAGAGGTCAGATGACACTTTGGTTTGGAGTTTAGAGAGTTTAGAAAACTGGAGAGGTTAGAAAAAGGTCAGTTTGTGGGGTTTTTTTCCTTCTCTCTTTTGGTCTTTAATCACTTGCTTAAAGAAAGAAAGGTGAGGTCAGAATTTCCATTAAATATGGAAAATTTAATGGAAATTTTTTATCTTAAAAAATTAATCACTAATTAGGGCAATGGGCAAAGAAGGTTGCCTCATTTCCTGGCAAGTTGATTTTAACTCACCAGCAACTTGCTGCCACTAGATCTGAAAGTCATGCCAGTCTGTAGTTCAATACACCCTTTGCAGGTTGTGACAACTGCCACAGTGAAAAATGTGCATCATTGGAAAATTATGGTAAGCTCCTGTAGGCAAATATTGAGGTAAAAATTAGAGTAATCTCTTGATATCAAGAAGTGAATGAAGTGACCAACAGTTATTTGCAAGTGATTCACAGTGAATAACTGAAGACTTAAGATGGAAAATAAAATAAATTAAACCTTAAAGACTTGAGATAAGGAATCCTGTTCTGGAGCTAATGTGGTACAAGATCTGTATCTTACCAGATAGGAGAAGAAGGAGAATGGCTTTC
This sequence comes from Marmota marmota marmota, assembly GCF_001458135.2. Lineage (NCBI taxonomy): Eukaryota > Metazoa > Chordata > Mammalia > Rodentia > Sciuridae > Marmota > Marmota marmota. The sequence continues at coordinate 39,006,762 of NW_025999932.1, forward strand.
TAATAAAAGAAACCTGTCCACAGTGATGATTTTTCTAAAGGCCTATTTTCAGTATTAGAAAATCTGAGAGGAAAATTATGTTTCAAGGATGCACAATTAATCTTTCTCTGAACTACAACAATAACAACAAAACGCAATTAAAATGACAGATTTAGACCTGTGAATAAATCTCTTGGAAGGGATGGTGCTTCCTATTTGAGCACCAGGTAATGCAGAACTTACACATAAATAAAAAATATTACTTATAGGAAGAGCCAAGCAAGTTGATTTGATCTCAGGTCAGTCATTGGCCACAGAGAGGTGGCCGAGCTCTGCTCTACAGGAAGGGCAAATCAATCAGGTGAGCAAAAAATAGAAGCGGAGATGTTCCTGTTTATCCCTATTTTGTCACAATTTTAAAATTTTAACTGTAATATCCATCATACTATTTTTCATGGCTATTATTGGTCAGCATCATCCCACAGCTCTACAGTAGCTCTGGTCAGCTGTCCCTGTGGCTCTCTCTCTTATTTTTGTAAGTTCCTATTATCATCATTGTCCTTGGGTGAAAGGAACAGAACATAGGGAACTGTCCCTCTCCCCAAAGTGCTAATGTCAAGATATAATTTACTTGAGAAACAGACAAAAAAATGAACATGTAATTTTTGGAAATCAGCTTCTCAACTCTAAATACAAAGCATGATTCTTCTTGCCACATAAGAAAAAAAGTAAGCACCAACATAGAAAACTAAAATAAGAAAAATAGTGAGTGATTTCTCTGGGCACTTCCCATTACTATCCCTTCTAGGTTGTCTGGGACTTCCTAACAAGGTTTTATTAACTTTTTTAAAAAATTTTTATTATTAGTTGTTCAAAATTTATTCACTCTTAGGCATATGTTTTCTATTGTGGTATAACAAAATTAGTCCAAGATTTCACCTTCAAATAAGGATTTATTATATCAGAATTTTTGTGAGTCAGAATCCTAGAAGTGGCTTAGCTGCATGGTTATCCTGAGGTTGCAGAGAAGCTGTCGCCTGGGGTCGTAGACATCTCAAGCTCTACTGTGGGAGAATCTCTTCCAAGCTAGTTCACATAGTTGCTGACCTTTGGCAGATCAAGACTCAGTAGTGGCTGTAGCCAGGTTGGTCACGGTAAGCAGAAATCTGTGGTGCTGTGCCCATGTATAACCTCCATCCCTGCTGTTATAGCCACTTGTGTTAATGAACCTCTTGTGTGTTGACAGGGGTAGATGAGGAAGGCGGATGACTTACTTCCACAGACTGGCCTTCCAACCCACCTGATTATTAAAATTCTTCCCCAAGACTACTCTTTAATGAGCCTTCACATGGGTCACAAACATTTCTATAGTCTGTCTATTTGAAAATGTCTCTCCAATACCTCTTTCTTAGATGTTGTAGTAACTGATTTTCTATGTGTATTTCTTTCAAGTCCCTGACCATCCCATCAAACTATTGGCCACAGCTCCTGAATTAGTGTATATACATATACACTAATTAATTAGTGTGTGTGTGTGTGTATATATATATATATATATATATATATATATATATATATATATATATATTAATTCATACACACACACACACACACACACACACACACCACACCCACCTGTGGGCATCTCTTTTTCCTGAAAGAGATGAGAAATCTGATGTATGGTTTGAAGTTCTACCCACAGCAAAGGTCTCTATTCATCCTCAGGGGTCTTCTGGAGTGGGGTTATCATATTATATCTCTCCATTTTGGGTGGTGCCTGAATATTGGGCAGAACTTCCCTATAATCCAAGATTGATTTTGTTCCTCAGTGAAATGGTCACAGGGAAACTCTCCAAAAGTCCATAGATGTTCAGTGGAGAGTGGAGTGAGGGGAGAGATAATATGGTAGGATTAGGGGCTGTGGGCATTTGGACCATTTCCTGGTGTTCCTACTTGTATCTTGAAGACCTGATTGAGCCTGATCTCATGTATATCATTTCTATTTGATGACAGAGAGCTACTGTGAAAGCAAATTTATAACTTGGTAGGTTTGGTAATACCCAATTATTGATGCACAGTTCAGTTTGCATGGTAACTTGGTATCTCTTGTTATCCCATGGACAAGCATTTAGTTTCTACTAAGCCCCAGGAGCAAATCAAAAGATTTTTCTCAAAATGAGTAATTATATTCAGAGGATGGCATAACTCTACTCCAGAATCCTACGGATCTTCTCTGATCTTCTCTGTAATTCATCCTTAAGAGCCTGACAAAGATGTCAATACTGTATCTTTATCCACTACTGCCACTTCAAGAACTTTTGGATTTGCTGGTTTATACAGTTCAAGGAGCAGAGCATAGACCTGTTGCAGAGATTTTTCTTTTCTGGGCACTGCTCAGAAAAGTGGCTTTTCTGGGTGTTATGGTATCCATGCATGCTTTACCTGTGAGATATAATTTGCTTAAGAGTGTTCAGCCTGCCCTTCCCGATGGCTTTCCCAGGCATTTTTGTATGTACCTAGTTGGCTCTCATCATCTCTAAGCTTATTTCTTGCAATAAATTTATTCTTACATGTCTCCTGTGGTTCTGTTTCTCTGGTGGAACCCTGACTGTTTCTTGGCCCCTATCTCTGTTGAGCTTTTAGTTTTACCTCATCCCTTCCTATTCCATTATTTGTCTCCTGGCCTTGAAATTCTCGCACTATTAAGAAATAGCCATGGTATATTAGACTAGATCATCTTTAATATCATAAAACAAACTAATGTCTTTACCAAAGAGAACTTTAATATTCTCAAATAACATTTAGTCTAAGGATGGAAGTCCAGGCTGGGTTCCCTGACTTCAGGGTCAGGGCTCCTTCTAGCCTTCCACTACCACTTCTATGACATGGTTTTCCTACTCTTGAACCTAAGAAAATAGCAAGGTGCTGCTAACCTTTTGCCCCTATACAGCTTTGGACCTTGTTTAGATATGTGTCCCCCAAAAGCTCGTGTGTAAGACAGTGCAAGAAAGTTTAGAGGTGAGGGCTGGGGATGTGGCTCAAGTGATAACGCGCTCGCCTGGCATGCGCGGGGCGCTGGGTTCGATTCTCAACACCACATAAAAATAAAATAAAGATGTTGTGTCCACTGAAAACTAACTAACTAACTAAATAAATATTAAAAAATTATCTCTCTCTCTTTAAAAAAAAAAGAAAGTTTAGAGGTGAAATGATTGGGTTTTGAGAGCCTTGACCTAATCAGTGAATTAATCTCCTGAAAGAGATTAACTGAATAGTAACTATAGGCCAGTAGGATGTGGGTGGAAGAAGTGGGTCATTGGGGTTGTGCCTTTGGGGTATGTATTTTGTATCTAGTGAGTAGAACCTCTCTCTCTCTGCTTCCTGGTCATCATGTGAGCTGCTTCTCTCCTCCACCACACTCTTCTGCCTTGATGTTCTGCCTCACCTTGAGCCCCGAGGAATGGAGCCTGCTGTCTATGGACTGAGACCTCTGAAACTGTGAGCCCCCAAATAAACTTTTCCTCTTCTAATTGTTCTTGTGAGGTCTTTTGTTCACAACAGCAAAAAAACCTGACTAAAGCAGGCCTGCTTTGGAGTGAGAAGGAGGAGGAGGAAGGAGGAGGAAGGTTTGTGCCTATGAATTCTTATCTTTTTTAATGAGGAAAACAAGAGCTTCCCTCTCTGACTCCTCTGATGGGGAGCTGACATCACATCTCACTCAGTTCTGGCCATTCCACACTGTAGTAGAGGCTGGAGAGATGAATTTTTTTTTTAATTGGGTCTAATGCTTCCCAAAACAAAATTGGAGTTCTCCTATGGAAGGAAGAGAGCAAGAATGGGTACTGGAAATTTCTACTGCTCATTATTTTTTCTTTTCTGAAGTTCTTATATATTGGAATTGTGGATGGGAATTAGAAATAGATTGAGGATCTGGGCAAGGGAGAGGAAGAAGAGGAAGGGGCAGTCAAGAAGAGGAACTGGGTACTAGAGGAATGGCTTTCCTTTGTGCCCACTAAACCTAATAAATTTGCATGGTGTGTAAACTCTCTCATCTTTCTAAGGGAGGAGGCCTGGGAAATAAGGCTTCCTTAATCTTCATGCTACTTGTCCAGCTTTTCCTCTCTGAAGACCCTCTTCATTCCCATTATTGCTAGCTGAGTCTTATGAGGATTTGCTTTGGCCGGAGATACTAGTTTGGTAATCCTGTCTTTTCTGTCAGCAACCAAAGTGGCTCTTTTGGGTTTGGGTTCCATTTTCCTATTCTTCCAGAGACATTAGCTGTATTTTTATCTAAAGCAAAAAAAAAAAAAATGGTCCCTGGTGATGATTTTAGCCTGAATTTAGGAAATGTAGGGTTGATAAGATTTTTAGTTGGTTGGGACTTGGGAAGGTACCATATTACACTCTTTAGGCAATTTACCATTTTGCTTAAACAAAGCTGTTTTTGGCTGTGTAGACTCCCTTTAAACTCATTCTTGTGGTACTACCTATTCAGGACCCATGTGGATGCTCTCTAAATTCCTGGGAATAGGTTTTGAACTGGGAGGCCTGCCTTGAAAAAACTTTCTGTCCTTTGGTCATGACCATGTATAATTAATGAGACACCAACTGTACTACATATTAGTTAAATGGCAGATTTTCCTGCCAGCAAATTATTTTCATGCCACCTCCTAACAGTGAGTCAGAGTAAAACAGATTATTTTAGGGAGGTAGTTAATGCATTTGTTATGTGCTAGTCTAATATAGATTATAAACCACACATTGATATATTGACAGGATGAAGCTACAGAAGCAACTGTACACTGAAAGTTCTGGAACTCAAATAGTGATATCAACATAGCACCACAGCTCACAAATTATGTAGGAGAAGATGTGAATTTCTCTTATCCCGAGATAAATATCTTGTCCCAAGATTGGTATTGCCAGTCTCAGTGGTAAACTATTCAAATGATGAGTGTTTCTCCTTCTTGGATTAGTAGGTTTTAATAATTTAAACTGTGCTTTTGATTTCCAGGTTGTCTCCATGGTAACCTACTTGGAAGTCTTTTTGGCAGCTAAATGGTTTAGAACTTGTATCCCAGCCACCCTGACTTGTGGAAAGCTTCTAGTAGCTGTTTATTTTTAATTCTAAAAAGTCAAGGAGCATCTCATTAGCACTGAATTACCTTCAACTCTCTTTCCTGAGGAGATTGACACCCTTAGAGTTCAGGGCTGTGGCTTCTACTGTGTGTCCCACCTGACATGTACTTACTTGTCCCCTCCAGCCCATAATCTCTAGTCTGGTGTGGTCAGTGTCCCAATTCCCTGATTCTGTTGGAAGCCAGACTTCTCAGAGGCAGAAGGGCTTGTGGCTTCCAATGGCTTCCAGTGCCCTCTGTGGTGCTTGCTTTTTTATGATCTTGTTATTTTCTGTCTTCTCTAAGCCAGGGATAGACTTTTCTAGTTGATCTGTCACTACACTTGAATTGAATAATATTTTCTTCATGTTCACGACCCACTTCTGCTTAATAAGAATGTGAAGTAAAAGAGGAGGAAGGGTGGTTTAGAGCACCCAATTCTTCATCGCTTGCCATCCTTTCCGGTAGCTTATTATACAAGGTTGTCAAGCACCAAGGTAAGATGTCAGGCTACCTTAAAAGCTGCATTTGCTAAAAACTTCATTTGTAACAGATACCCAAGGGAACTTAGGAGAGTGGCAGGTAACAATTAGCCAACAGTATCTTTTTCTGGATCTACTTCATTACCTTTTTCTTGCAACTTGTCAGAACATATTTGTGGGCACGTTTGTTTCAAATATTGGAGGGAGTTAGTAGAAATCCATTTTTCAGTTTATCTTGTATGGTGGTCTCATGGAATGATGGCTTTCTTGATTTTTCTTGAGAGATACAGCCCACAGAAGTTTGAGTATCCAGGTACCTCAGCTGAACTGACTAGTGAAGGTTTGAGATAAGAAATTCCTTTGTAAATATAAGGCAGTACTTCAATACATTATTTACCCTCTCTATTCTTTATTCTGTCATATTCCTCTCTTTCTTTTCTTTCTTCCTATGAAAAAGTATTTTTCTTTTTTTTTAACGTGTAATTTCTCCTTAGATCTTTAATTCTCCTCAGGTCAGCTACAAATTTGATTTCCTTGGCTTAGCTGGCTGTGACAGAGACAACCAGCTCTCCACCTCAGATGTGTGTTCCCCTCCGCACAGTGGGAAACTGCCTAGCCAGAGACCACATTTCCTGGCTCCCCTTGCATCAAAACAGACTTATATGACTCATCTTCAGCAACAGAGTGTGTAGTAGTGATGTGCTTCACTTCTGAGTTGGAGCTTTAAGAAATGGTTGTACATCCTTTGCCATTTCTTCTTTGGACCAGTGATTGGATTCATAACACACTGAAGTCCCAGGGAATGGAGAAGTCATGAGATGAAAGTTACCCAAGCACTGAATTACTGTGTGAAGATAGTTGACAAGCTCCATTGTACATTTGGACAGTGCTATCAGTGTGAAATAAACTTCTGTCTTCTTCAGTTCCATCTTACATGCTTTTTCTGGGTGAATAGCAAATTAGATGGGTAAGAGTTTAGGTAGATGGGCAGGAATAGAGAGGTGATAAATTCTGTTTTAGGAATATTAATCTGAATTTTCTGTGAGATATTCAAATTAAGATTTCAAGTAGGAATTTAGATATTTTCCTACAAATTTCAAGTGTGGGTTAGAAATAAAAGTTTCGCAGTCAACAGTTTAACACTGTTCTTCAACTCCAAAAATAATTGTTGAGATTATCTAGGGAAAGAAGATAGAAAATGGAGAAGTATGCCCTAGAACAAGCATTAAGGTTCCTCAACACTGAAAGGATGAGTAGAAAAGAAGTTTGAGGAAGAGTGAAAGGGGAAGTAGAAGGAAAATCAGGAGAGTATGAGGTTGAAAGAGCCAAGGGTAAAGAGTTGTTCAAGAAGGAAGGAGGCCACCATTTTGAATTCTCCTGAGTGGTAGAGTAACTATGAAAGTCCCTGGTAATCTTGACAAGAGATGTTCAGTGGGAGGATGGAGGGAAGCCAGATTAGGGTGGTTGAGGTGAGAACCAGAGGTTCTCAAGATTTTCTAAAGATGAAAAGTACTTGAGCCTGTTATATGCTATTGAGAACAATCAAATGGGGAGAGAAATGATGAGAGAGAGAGAGAGAGAGAGAGAGAGAGGAATTTTCTAAGGAAAATGATGCCTTCCTTGCCTCATCTAGCCTTCAGTGATCTCTTAAGCAGCCTCCAGCCTCTAGAATGTACAAATGATGTGGTTTTTGTATCCCTTCCCTGCACAGGTTGGGATGGTGTGTAGAGTTGGAAAGACTAGACTAGAGTTGAATGTTCCTCCATCTATTTTTTTCCCAGGTACATCTTTTTACTTCTACATTCTCTTTTTCTAGTCCTGTCCATCCTGATCTACCTTCATATGTGTTGTTCTCATATATTCCTTACCTTTGCAGATTCTAATCCACCAGTCACGAAAGCCCATACCACCTTCTCCTCCGTAGGTATCGCTAACTCCCATGCATCAAGCTCACTTAACTTCCTTGTTATATTTCCTGGACTTCTAGAGGTAGCTGCTCCTTCAACAAGCTCTTGTAGAACCACAGCATCCCTCTACAGTGCACTTGTCACACTGAAGACAGTTTTCGTTACTAATCTTATTCTTCAGTAGCTCTTAAGCACCTTTCCAATAGAGACCATGTCCCATTAATCTTTGGATCCCAATTGACTCACATAGTGTCAATCACATAATAGGCATTCAAATAATTTTTAATGAATGAGTAACGAAAATAGGTATCATATTGGCTGTTGCTTTATAGAGTTGATTATTACTAATAATCTTTATTTGTCCAGTGCCTAAACAATATCCTTTTGTTTATGAAGGCTCAGATTCACTCTGCATGTAATTACATATTGTACTGAAGGACAAAGAAATGTTCATTCCACTGCTAGGAAATTCTTAAATATATTCCAATAACAGATGATATGTTAAGAAACTTTATAAGATAGAAAAAGAGTTAAAATTGGCTGGAATAGATACGATCTCCTGATTAAATTGCTCAGAAAACAATTTTGATTTTGAAGATTAAATTATGAATATGCTCTCAGTATTTCTGCTGGTGAGAAAGTTATTTCTCCTTGGGTAAAGATGATTAATATGTGATATAAAGTCAGGAATAATGATCTCATATTAACAATGACGAACTATCTTCCTGGTTTATCTTTTATTGAAATGAAACTGTTGTTTTAATCCCCCTACTGAGATGGAATGGGAACGGGGAGGGTATATGAAGATGACAAGTGGAGTCATCAAATTGTAGGGACTAGAGCAGCATCTCCTGGGAGCTTGTTAGAAATTCAGAACCTGTTTCTGGTTTTTATTCTTTTTTTTAGTAATACATTGAGTAGAATGTATTTTAATACATCATACATACATGGAGTATAACTTCCTATTTTTGTGGTCGTACATAATGTGGAGTTACACAGGTCATGTATTCATATATGAACATAGGAAGGTTATGTCCAATACATTCTACTGTCTTTCCCATTCCCATCCCCCCTACCTTCTCCCCACTTCGCCCTGTCCAATCAGGTAACCACCCCACCCACCCCACCTTTGTGAGTCAACACCCACATATCAGAGAGAACATTCTGCCTTTGGTTGGGGAATTGGCTTAATTCATTTAGCATGATGGCCTCCAGTTCTATCCATCTACCAGAAAATGCCATAATTTCATTCTTCTTTATGGCTGAGTGTATATATAGCACTTTTTAAAATCCATTTATCTGTTGAAGGTCACCTAGGTTGGTTCTATAGCTTAGCTATTGTGATTTGAGCCGCTATAAACATTGATGTGGCCACATCACTATATTATGCTGATTTTAATTCTTTTGGGGTATATGCTGAGGAGGGGGATAACTGGGTCACATGAAATCATATTCCAAGTTTTCTGATGAGTCACCAATTTGCAGTCCCACCAGCATTGTATGAGTGTACCATTTCCTCCACATCCTTGCCAACATTTATTGTTACTTGTATTCTTGATAATTGCCATTCTGACTGGAGTGATATGAAATCTCAGTGTAGTTTTAATTTGCATTTCTCTAATGGCTAGTAGTGTTGAACATTTTTTCATATATTTGTTGACCAGTCATAGTTCTTCTGTGAAGTGTCTGTTCCATTCCTTTGCCCATTTGTTGATTGGGTTATTTGGTTTTGTTTTGTTTTGTTTTTGTATTAAGTTTTTTGAGTTCTTTATATACTTTGGAGATTAATGCTTTATCTGAGGTACAGGTGCAAAGCAACTCATTCACTCTTACTCATAACCTTGGAATTGAGGATCCTTTCACAGTTGTATGGCATTGTACAGAGGGTTTTGTATAAGAGCATCTTAGGTTTTCCTGTTCATTTTGATGTGGATGTTGCTCTTGAATAGAAGTGTCTCAGCTAGTTTCTGGCTTTCTCAGAGGGAACTAACACCTGTGTAGATGTTTATTTGTTGCATATGTGGGAGGAGGGAAAGCCAGGAACCACTTATTTGCTATCTTGCTGATGTCCCTTTCCTAATATATTTTCAGATCACAGATCACATTTTTAGGTGATTTCACTTCTGGTTATATCATTTAAATAGAATTAGGCCTTTATATATATATTGAAGATTAATGATCTAGCTGAGACAATTGCATCCATTTTTTTTTTCAAATGACTGAGTAGCACTCTTTCCTAAGGTCTAAAAATCTCAACAACAACAAAAATTTTAAAATCATCCACATGAGAAGTAAAAAGTAAATAATAATTTTCAAGAAAGTTAATGTTCTGCAAGTCATCAAATATGTGGAAAGGTAGTAAATAAATTCTTCTACTCTGAAAAAAAAAAAGAAATTCAGAACCTGAAATCCCAGCTAATCAGGATGCTTGCAAGAGATGGAACAGCTGTGCTCCAGGCTATTCACTGCAAGATTTTAGCTCAACCATTCTGCCCCTCTGGGCCTCCGTTTTCCCATCTGTAGGTTAAATGGAATGGCATTAGTCACAAGGATCTTATTCCTGACTTTGAAGAGAGCCAGAAGTGGAGGTGATTCTGGTAGGGGGAAGGTTATATCTGTGCCAGGCACTTGGCAAGTGCTATGCTGAACGCTACCAACTTTGTGTGGTGTAGAACAACATCCGTGCAAAACAGTTGTTAGCTGATGGAAGACCAAGTCTGGAAAGGTGACACTTGTACTGTGGAGTGCCATGCTGTGATGTCAGGGGTCATTTGCAATCAGTTCTAGACACGGGGAAGCTAAAGTTGAGAGAGAGAGAGAGAGAGAGAGAGAGAGAGAGAGAGAGAGAGAGAAAGAGAGAATATGAATGTGATTAAGAGTGCAAAGCTCAGGGCAGAGCAGCTGTGTTGATCCAGGAGGGCAGGGCCTGTTGAGGGCAAAGTTGAAGGACCCAGAACCCTGGAGCTTAGCCAAGCAGTGATTTCATCCGGGGCAGATCAGAACTGCTTGACCATTTGAGGGGTGGAAAAGTTTTAAAGGAAGAGAGCGTGTTTGATGTGATCAAGGGAGATTTAACTATGAGATGAAATCAGAAGCCTCAACGCAGGATTTTCCAGAAGAGCTAATGAGAAGGGAGATAGACTCAAGGGATGTCTGACAGCTTGAATCATGAGGCCGACAAAATTCTGAAGGCTATGTGAAAGTCAAATGAATCCTCTCTGCTGTGAGGAAGTGGTGGGAAAGGAAATGGGGTGTTAAGGTCCACAATGTCTTTCTCCCCATTTCTGTTTGGATCGACAATGGCACAGCCATTTTACTTTTTCCTCCCCAGAGTCTTCTTTGGACTTATCCCAAAGGTCTTAGTGGACCTCAAGCCTCTTTTCATTTATGGCTAGCCTGCAGGCTCCAGACTAGCTATTGCATTTCGCTCTCCATATCCACCTCTTCAAAAATGTCACCGTACAGACCACAGGTGCTGCCTGAAGCTGACTGTCAGCTGTTTGGTTAAGCTGTTCCTTTCAGTCCCCTCTCAGCCAGAATTTTACAAGAGCTACACAAGTGCAGAGAAACCATACTGACATACCAAAGGGTACAAAGAAAGAAAAGGGTCTGGATGAGTCCATGACAGTGCAATTAACACTTGTATAATTTGTAGAGATTCTGTCACTGTCACTTCTGTTGGAACCTCTGGGAGAAACCAATCCTCGGGCGCTATTGTTGCCCATTTAGGGTAGACATGTTTTCTATGTGGCCCCATCTTTCCTCACTCTAGAAATAATTGGCTTTAGTACTTTTGAATTTAGCTGGTTGAATTTTTGGCATGTGTACAAATTTATGCTCATATTACTAAAGAGTTAAAGAAGTTGATTATGGGTTGGAAAGAGCCTATTAAAGTAACGATATACACAATTGCACTGGCTAAAAGTTGTCACCGTCTCTAGTCCACACAAAAATATATATAAAAAATATTCATTAAAGAAGAAACAAAGAGGATTGATAAATGATGTCTCAATTGACAGCAGACTGGCTTACAGTTATCTGAAATCAACATCTTTGAGTACTATATAAATGACCAAGTATGTTGATTTCTTACAAATAATAATAATTCCTGGTGAGAATATGGGAAAAAAGGTACCACTTATACATCATTGGTGGGATTGCAAATTGGTCCCAACACTTTGTAAAGCAGTATGGAGATTCCTCAAAAGTCTAGGAATGGAACCACCACATGACCCAGCTCTTCTACTCCTTGATATTTATTCAGAAGAACTAAAGTCATCACACTATGGTGATACATGCATCCCAATATTTACAGTGGCACAATCCACAGTAGACAAGTTGTGAAATCATCCTAGGTGCCTGTCAACAGATAAATGGATAAAGAAAATGTTATGTGTATATATACATACACACACGAAATTTTACTCAGTCATAAAAAATAATGAAATTATGTCATTTGCTCGAAAATAGATGGAGCTAGAGAACATCAAGATAAGTGAAATAAGCCAGACTTATAATGTCAAGGGGTGAATGTTTCATATGTGGAAGAAGTGGGAGGAGAAGGGGAGACAGAGAGATAAAGGGAGAGGGAGGGAGGGAAGGAGAAGAAGGAGGAGGAGGAGGATAAGGAGAATGAGGAGGAATAAAAGAAAAGTGATCTCATGAAAATAGAAGGGAGATCAAGAGAGTAGAGGAAGGGGATTGAGAAGGAGGGGAAAAGGGAGGACATGGGAAAGTACTGGGGAACAAAATCTAACAAATTATGCTATGTCCATGTATGAATGTACATATACATATACACATATATATATATTTACAATGCAGTATTAAAATAATATTAGAAGGCAGATCAGAGCAAGAAAATGGGGGAGGAGGGGAGGGAAAAGGAAGGTAATGGGGATTGATAGTGATCAAATTATGTTATATGCATGTATGGCTATGGCATAATAAATCCCACTATTATGTGAAATTATAATTTACAAATAAAAACAAAATTAAAAATGAATGTTGATTCCTTATATATACATATATATTTTTAATGTTTATTTTTTAGTTGTAGTTAGACACAATACCTTTATTTCACTTATTTTTTATGTGGTTCTGAGGATTGAACCCAGGGTCTCGCACATGCGAGGCGAGTGCTCTACTGCTGAGCCACAATCCCAACCCTGATTCCTTATATATTTAATGAACATGTATTTGAATAGTTAAAGGACAAGTGCACAAGTTTAAGAACTTGGATACTATATCTGAGTGGTGTGCCTGGAAATGGGCAGTCCTTCAACATTCCCAACCATAAACCATGTAAAGATAAGTTGAAGAAGGAATATGAACCCTGATGAATCCTGGGTGATGTCTGGTAACTTTCTGATGATACTTTCTGGTAAGATCCTGAAAGTGCTAGAGTCCAAAGAACGAGTGGTAAGAAGCTAGAAGAAAGCCCTGGAGACAGCAATGGTATATTTAAGAAATATGGCGTCTTGGGCTAAGGTTGTGGCTCAGTGGTAGAGCACTTGCCTGAATGTGTAAGGCAATGGGTTCGATCCTCAGCACCACATAACAATAAATAAAAATAAAACAAAGTTATTGTGGCCATCTACAACTAAAATAAATAAATAAATAAATAAACAAACAAATAAATAAATAAAATGGGGCATCTCCAAGGCTCTTAATGACACAAAGAACAGTCATCTGTAGAAGAACAGGGTCTTTAATTACTTTGAGTCTAAGAGTGATTCTGTGGAGCTGGGCTCTATGTGAAAAGTCTGGGGAATGCATTGTTTGTTTCTTTTTCTTTTTTTTATAATTTGCTGGGAAAGGAGGTTTAACCGCAGATTGAACCGAGGGGAACTTACCCATTGGGCCACATCCCAGCCCTTTTAATTTTTTATTTTGAGACAGAGTCTTAACTGAGTTTCTTAGGGCCTTGCTAAGTTGCTGAGGCTGGCTTTGAACTTGTGATCCTTCTGCCTCAGCCTCCCGAGTTGCTGGGATTATAGGCGTGCACCACTGCACCTGATTTGCATTGTTCCTCTTTGAAAGAACGTACTTGAAGTCTGGTTCTAAAGCTGTCTCTTCTCTCTTTCTAAATCTAACTATTGATTTAGGGTTTCATTCCCCTCCTTTGACTAGAGGCTCTTCAAACATCTAAGATATCTATGTTCTTAATAATATACCCAACTTCTGACTCTGACCCCACCTAGCTCTTTCTGTCATTGTATCCCTTTACTGTCAAATGTAAAAAAAAAAAAAAAAAAAAAGTCTGTGCTCACAGCCCCCACTTCCTCCCCTCCCGGCCCTTCTTCAGGCTTGTCATCCCATCATGTCCTCAAAACCTCTTTAGCTGAGGTTACCAAAGACCTCCAGGTAGCCTGATCTGCTGGCCATCTATCTTGGCTCACTTGACTGTCTTGCAGCATCTCTGCACCTGTCACCTTTCACTCCTTTTCCTTATCTTCATAGCCCTTGACTCTGGCCTCTTACCTCCTCTTGTGCACCCTGGCCATTTTCTCCTAACCAGTCTTCCCATCTCTGCCATGTGTTCAATCCTCTGTACAGTTCCTGTGGTTCTTTTAAATCAAAACCAGAGGTTCCTGTTTTCACTTGAAGCCATTCTGTTGGGCTCACAGAGAAAAACCTCGCCTTTCTTAGCTGTCCGAGAAGGTCTTGAGGATTTGCCCGGGCCTGTGTCTCCCTCACTTCATTCTCCTCCATCCTTTTTCTGACTCTGTGTTCCAGTTGATCTCAATGACTTGCAGTCCCCCATATCATGCCATTTCCCACATCTGTGCCTGTGCACTGGCATTTCCTTCTGCCAGAGATGTCCTTTGCTCTTTTGTTTGTGTATCAAACACTCATCCCTTGAGATCTGCTCCAAATGTCTTTCTCGCCATTAAGCTTTCCTTGCCTGGGTAAAGGGGATCTCTCTGTACCACCACGAGCTGCACTTCTGATTGTGATTATTGCCCAGTTTACCATTACTGGTTACATTTCCTCCTTTTTCAGCCTGTGAACAACTAGTAGCAAGACTTAACCTTGTAGCCCCAGTGCATACAGTAGACACTTATGAGAACACTTATTGCATGAATGAATGGGAGACTGAATCAAGGTGACATTTGTACATGATGCTTACTCTCTTTGCTGGCAGCTGTCTCTGCCTCTGGCATTTGAGTGCAGCCCTCTAGGATATTAGCAAATTCTCTCCACCCTGGGTTCCTGAGATGCCCCAGNGAGAGAGAGAGAGAGAGAGAGAGAGAGAGAGAGAGAGAGAGCCCCAGGTATGAAAAATCCTCTTCCACCAAGAAGCTGCTTTTAAGAAATGTTCTCAACCCACAGGGGAGAGCTTGGCATATCTCAACACTCCCAGCCTGGGGCAGGAGGAAGAGTTGCTTTTTCACTGAGCCTATCTAAACTTGATTGGACTTTGGGGCAAAGCTCTGTGAAGCTTACGAAAGGCTGTTTTTAGAAGATGTCAAAGGAGAGAAGCTGATTAAATCTTCTTGAACTATGGCAGGCCCTGGAAGAAAATGTGCTTCCTTTGCCTCTGTTCCCTTGGTGGGAATACCACGGTTGAGGAGAGTTCCTTTCCCACTCTCAGAGGCCTTAGTATTCTAATCTCTAGTTAAATTAAGCACCAATGGAGAGGAAAAAGAGCCTGACCTGATGAAAACAATGAGCTTCCATGGAACAAACCGATCTTTCGGGAGAGCAGATACCCTTAGCCATCCCCACTCTCACTCACACTTCTGAAGAAAGGGGCCCATTAAATGTTAAATATACCCACAATCAACATTTCCTTTGATTTTTTTCATGAGTTATCAGATATTTCAATATTTCAGTGTAACATGTTTTCATCATGTCTATTTCAAAAAAAATTGTCTTTAGTCCTTGAAAACAGGCTGGAAGCCCTCATCTTATTTTTTTGAGTGTTAAAGGAAGCAAGCTGCTCCTGGACGTTAGGTGGCTGATCTTGGGACCCTGACCATCCTGGGAGGAGGAGGGGGAGCACCGAGCTCCTCACAGTTCCCCTGACAGCAGGACAGAAGTCCCAGCTAAGTGAACTTTGGGCTTCTAGGACTTGAAAATGTTTATGGAAGCATCCCTCCTTGGCCCAGCAAGGGTCGTTTCTAATTTAAAGAAATCCCTCACTCTTGTGGAGAATTTTTCTGAAAAGGCTAGAAGAGAACAACAATCTTTTAGTGACTTTCATTTGATATTTGTTTCCATAGTAGATACAAAAGGAAAGCTTGAAGACAGGAAGAAGAAAACTCTGTTTTATCCATATGGTCAGCACGCTTACTGGAGGCCCAGTGAGTTCTGCCAAGAGGCAGGGGCTGTTCTCCCCCCAGGGGAGGTTAGCTGAGAGGCCTTATTTCATTTAAGGGCAATGGTTGGATCTGGGTTGGATTGTTTTCTGTTTGCCCTTCTAGCACCACACTCCTCCCCTTCTCATCTTGCTCTGAGCCCCAGGAGATCAGCCATTATAGGCTGAATCACAGGGCTCTCTTGCCTTTGAGCTCTATGTTAGGTCTGATCAAAGAAAAGCAGGTACGAGAGGTCAAAGGGAGGGAGGGCCCTAAGGCTGGGGTATTGATCCTTGGTTCTTCCCTGCTGGTCACTGCAGGTTAGATGGCCTCTTTGGCTTCTGTCATGTCCTCCCCTATAATTTCTCTAACTTTCTCAAGGTTTGGTCGATTACTCCCTCCCTCTTCTGCTTCAAACCTGGGAGGAGGTAACAGCTCCCCCTATAGCTAGCCTCAGGGTGCTTCACCACCCCTTGGTGGTGCCTCTGTTGCTAAAGAACCCCTGTGTTAAAGCTTCCCCAGGTGTCCTCCTTGAGTGTGCCGTTTGTGTCTGGCCTGGGCCCTGCTTGGTATAGGAGGCATCTTGGAAATATCTGGGTGGAGGACACTAAATAGAGCATGTAGGAATTGGAAGGTATCAGGGGAGGAGAAGCATGAAGCAAATGAGGGTTGACCAGGTAGGAGGGGGTTGCAGAAGGAGCAAAGCTGAGATCAGTTTGGAATGATGGAAACCTATCACTCCTGAGGCAAAGAAATAACCTGTCTTGCTTATTGCTTTAGGCGCAGTTTCCACTGGAGCCCCAGGGACACTGTAATTAATTCTGTTTGTCAATAAATGGAAGAGTGAAGGAAGGCAGAGAATGGAAGGGGTCAGAGTGTTCTTCAGGGCCCAGATCCCAGGGATACAGGTAAGCCACGGCAAAGGAGAGACACATGTGAAAATACATAATCACATGAACTTGAATGATCAGATGAGTGACATAAAGAAAGATTCAAAGAGGACAACTAATATGCAACTATCAACTGAAAAATAAACTCGGGCTTTCCAGAATAAATGATAGTAATTATAATAAGATTTTTGTTTTTAACAATAGGATTTTTGGTCCTTTTGTAACCTTCAGTCCTTCATTCATATTTATCTTTGGGAATTCCTGCTGAGACATCTAATTCTAGGTGGATTTTGCTATATATGTTTAGATGTATATTCAGTCAAATGTCCTGGGGCCACTTGAGTTAAAAAGAACATAGAGGTTCTTACCTTTAGTCTTTTCTACCTAAGCCCCAGGAAGCAGCATAAGCTCAAGTAAGGGAGGCTACATCTGTCCCACCAGACAGGCCTGCTTTCTAGGGTACAAGCATTTCTTTCGAAAGATAGGTTCTTCTTTAAAATATAATACTTCAAATAATTTTGCATATTCTTTTCAAGTTATGTTTTCATCCTTGATTTACCAATGTTATTGTGAAACTACTGGGTGCAGCATGGGGGGTAGATTTGTCAATTAAAAGAAAAACAGACATGGGCCTTGCCTTAAAGGGCAATTTTAACTGTAAATACATGGTAGTAGTCCTTCCTGCGCAGAGTGTTCCTGAAAATATGCATGGGAGGGTGTTTAAAATCAGGAACCCAAACCTTAACCCCATCAAAAAAGAGCTGTGGGTACTGAGACTCATGTGGTTGCAGAGAGGTGATCCTGCCACAGTGGAGCAGGGGGTCATGGTGAGGAGAAGACAGAAAGATAGTGAGTGGCGTGTGGTAAGCCAGCCAGGTGGACGGAAGGTACAAGTGGAAGGTGCTTTGTTCCACTTCCTGAGGTCAGAACAGGTGGTAAAGTGAGGTTGCATCTGTGTATATTGTCTTAAAAGAATGATTAGCGTTTGCTGTCCTGTTGGGAGGGGCTGAGGGGTTAGTCTTGCTGTTCCTCCTGGAGTGAATCCTGTGTATGCAACGACCAGGTGCGGAAGGCAGGCGAGTGGTGAGGGATGAGCTGGGCAGAAATTAGATCACGACACAGTGGACTGCTGTTTTCTTTCTCAGGTAAGGAGGTGGTATTCTGTTGTAACAATGATACCGATTTGGGTAAAAAGTTTGAAATGATACAGAAGCAGATGTGGTTCCTTCACGTTCTCCTCCAACTCCCCAGAGGGACCAAACACCATTAGAACACTTCCATGTTTTCTTTGAGATATTTTCTTTTAGATGTATATTCATATACTCTTTATTTTAGAACAAAATTGTACTTTAGATAATTATAACCTGCTTTTTTCTTTTAATAATTAAAAAGGAGATTCCATTGTATTTCTACCTGATATTTTCTAGTTATTACATGGTATTCTCATTAGGAATCATCATGGCTCATAGATAAACCAAATGAGTGATGTTTATGTCCACTGCTACAACAACATAAACATTTTGGTGTTGCAATCAATGCTGAAACAAATCTCACATTCTGTATGCATGTGTCTAAGATAATTTTTTTTGGAGGTACTGGGGATTAAACCCAGAGGGACTTTACCATTGAGCTACATCCCCAGTCCTTTTTATTTTGTTCTATTTTTTAAAATTTGAGACAAGGTCTTATTAAGTTGCTGAGGCTGGCCTTGAACTTGTGATCCTCCTGCCTCAGCCTCCCATGTTGCTGGAATTTCAGGCTTGCATTACCACACCCAGTTTGATAAATTCATAAACGTAGAATTAATAGGTTTAAGGGGCATGAGCAGTTTTGATTTTGATGCCCATTATCACATTCTTCTCCATGAATTGCACCATTTTATACTCGATACTAGGTTTTTACTCAACTTGACATACCTGGATATTATTATACAGTATTTCACAGGACTGGATAGCATTTCACTTGTAATAGCTGTCCATCTGATAGGTGGACTCCCAGTTATTTTACTTAACTGCTTTCTCTCAACCAAATGCTTCATTTTGGCTTTAGTAACTTCCATTTCTTGTATTGAAATTGCAAACTCCATTTAGAATGAAAAGAAAGAAAAATCTCACAAGTACTAATTAATTTTATTCTCTACATATATTTCCTCTGGGATATTTCTACAGCTTCTGAAATATTTTCTTTTCTTACCTTCAATAAGTGACTATTTTAAGTTCATTTCCATCCTTGCTGCTTTCCTCATGGTTTCTAACACTCCTTATTATTTCCTATTTTTTTTTTTCCTAAGGGCAATCTGGCACTCTGATTTATGCTTATAGTGTAGGTTAGTGAGGCAGAAAATAAACAAGTAAAAAAGAAAACAATATAATTTCAGATGGGGAGTAGAGCTATAAAAATACAATAAGGACAGGATGCGAGGGTGTGTATGTTAGAGATGGCACGTGGAATTTGGTGTCCAGATATACAGGTGATGGACGACCTCTTTGATGAGGTGACTTGTAAGCAGACTGAATGATAAGAAGGAGTAAGACCCATGATGAAGGGACAGGTGGGGGAAGTGAGACAGGCAGAGAGAGAGTCTGCAAAGGTCCTGGCATGGCCAGTGGTGGTGGTAGTGGGAGTTCAGCAAGAAGCGAGCCAGGCAGGGGCCTAGTGAGCCCTTGTAGGCCTCATGGTGGGCCACTGCAGAGTCTGGCTTTGTCTGGAGGAAGGGAGGCCATTGGAAGATGACATGATATGACTCAGGTTTTTAGAAGACTGTTCTGGGGAGGTGTGCTCCTTCCTGAAGTTCCAAACAAGACAAGCAAGAATTAAAATACAGAGGTGCCTATTTGTGTGGTCTTTGATCTCTCCTTAGAGTCCTTTAGCTGATTTCATGAAAGGTGATTAAATTTTATGGAGTCACTGAGGATTATCTGAAGCATTTTGGATAGATCTGTAACATGATTAGGAAATGTTTGGAACACTTTCACACACAGACCCGGGCTGTTTAACATTTTCTGGGTTCCTTCAACGTTTCAGATGCCTGAAATGTTCCATTCCTATGAAGATTTAAGAGAAAAGCAATTTCAAATAAATCCTCTCTTTTTCTCCTCTCTTTCACAAATTTTTGAAGTTTCTTCTCTCACTGCCAATAAAAGTCAACTTCGGTGTGAATAATAATAAGAGATTCAGTCTCTCCAAGGTTGCCAAATCATCTTCTTTGCAGATCCGTGAATGTTTCCCCAGCTCCCTGTTGGCCAACGTAGATTTAGTTTCAGGAGCATGTTGGGCTACTCCTCCATTGATTCTCTGCACGTTGGCTGATGTGTATCAAGTTAATTGCTGGCTAATTCTATAATAGATGCATTCCAGGTGTTTCCCCCAGTCTCATGAAGCCAGTACTCTGTCATCTGCACTTGGATCTCTGCTTACATCTTTGCCGACTTGCATAATACATCCATGTCTAATCTCTCTGAAAGCACTGCCCTTCTCCTTGCTGTAAACTCTGGATTAAAAAAAAAAAAATCCTTGCTGACTACATTGAGTTCAGTTTAAGAATTTTCATTAACATCAGAAATCAAGTCTAAAAGACTCAATGATGATGATAATGATTTTGGTATTGGGGATTGAACCCAGGGGTGCTTAACCACTGAGCCACATCCTCATCCTCCTTTTCTTCTTCTTCTTCTTCTTCTTCTTCTTCTTCTTCTTCTTCTTCTTCTTCTTCTTCTTCTTCTTCTTCTTTTGTATTTTATTTAGAGACAGGCTCTTGCTGAGTTGCTTACAGCCTCGCTGAGTTGCTGAGGCTGCTTTGAACTCTCAGTTCTTCTGTTTCAGCCTCCTGAGGCACTGGGATTACAGGCGTGCACCACCGTGCCCTGCCAAGACTTGATCATTTTGAACTAAAATGTGAGAATACCCAACTGAATGGCCCAATCACACAGCAAACACGCACAGAGTTTGGGGACTGAAAGTGACAGGGAGGTGGCAGAGGACATAAGTAAGCAGCACTGGGCCTCTAACTCAGCTGTCATCTGTGTCGTGTCCTGTGTCCTGCATCATAACAGAGCCACCTGCAGTTTTAAGGTAATGCTGGACATGGCTTTCACTCTGGATGCCCAAAGTTTGGACTCTGATATTCCCTGAACCTCAGATGACAAACACTTTGGATCACGGGTGGAAAAGTTTGTTGTTGTTGTTGTTTTCCTATCTCTTGAGGCCCTGGCATTTTCTAATCATCTGTGGGTAACAGCTTTTCTAATATTGCCCCTATAAGGACACCCAACCTGAACTGTCCTATTTAAAATTGCAACACTCCAAACCCCGCTATATCTCAATCTTCTTTCCCTTTTCTTAGCATTTATCACTCTCTAGGATATCATGTTACTTTTTTATTATGTTCACTTTTTTTCTTCCTCTCCCTGTTCAACCCTGGAGGGAGAGCTGTCTTCTTCATTCACCTATCCCTGTGTGATCACTTAGAACAGTGTCTGGAACATAAAAGATTCTTAGTAAGTATTTGTTCAATGACAGATGAATGAGTGATGTTTTGCCATAAATATGGGTCATAACTATTAGCTGTCAAGATCATTTATTTTGAGAATCTAATTAATTCAGCTCTTCAGCTAGTCTTCACTTGGAAACGTTTTTGAGACCTACTATATATCTATATTACCATAAGTTTTAATGTGATTTCCTTACCGACTAGGTACATATTAGTCTTATCCTCAGACTACCAAAGTCATAAAACTAGCTATTACCTGCTTGATAGTCAAATTGATCCAAAATGGTTGGATCCTCATGATTGTATGATCCCTTGGCATCTTTCACTGTGTGCCACTTTCTACTTCATTTCTGATTCTACAACCTGGCTCATGTTGATTCTTCTGATCAGGAATGCCCCATAACCTGGATTCTATGGGTCAAGTTCTTTGCATCTTCCAGACTTGGCTCAAAGGCCACCCTTTAAATCAAACTTTCTAATTCCTCCAGTTGGAGGTACTTCTCTAAACCATTGTAACATTTTGCACTTCTGATATACACTTGATTTCTTTGACATACCTGTTAATTTGTGCACTTGTACAGTCTCCCTTCTCTGCTAGAAAACATCAGTGGTCAGGGATTGAAGACAAGAATTACATGCATGATGGTGGTGTGTGATATTTCACTGTTACACCTGAATTGAATGAATAAAGGCCTTTTCCTGTCTAGTGGGGGATTTTCCATCCTTTTATTTGGCTTTATCTCAAGAACATTTAACTGTAGGTAAGTTTAACTTCCCTGGCTCATGATATCAGACTTTGAGGGATTATTTCATGAGTTTGTCTCCTGGCATATCTAGCTTCCATTTGGCATGGAAATGGAATAAAAATAATTAAATGTATAAAAGCACTTTAAAAATGGAAAAAAAGTATGCAAATATAAACTATTTTTTATCTTATAACTCTTAGTCCTGTCCTGAAATGTAATCGTCACTCCATAAATCTTGTTAGATTGGATGGAATGAAAAATTAGTTGGAGATTTGAGTTGTATGGTAATAGCAAGTTGGTTGTCACTTGTGGGCACTTCCTCTGTGCTGGGAACTTAAGCAAATTTCTGAGAATATAAAGAATAAGATATTTCTTTGACTTGAGCAGCTTAGTGTCCAGTGGGGAAGGGAGTCTTGCAAAAGACATTTTAGTTCCACCATTATTGGCAGTGTGGTGAGTTATGAAAACATGAGAGACAGGTACTTAATCTACTGAAGTGCACAAGGAAGACTTTGTGGAGATGATTTTAAGCTGAGTCTTAGGATGCATAATAGTTGAAAAATACATAGAAGATGGACAGGTAAATAAAGGTACGGTTGATGTTTCAGGCAGAGGAAATAACAATCAAATCCCCAGAGAATGGAACTACATGATGTATATGAGAAAATGCAAGCTATTTGGTCTTGTTGGCATGTATAGTGGGAAGTAGGAATTGGTGGGAAGTGACAGAAAGGAGGTAGGTTAGAGAAAAGCAAAGAGCAGAGATTTGATCCTGCAGGCAAAGAGAAGAAGAATGTCACAGTTCAGTTTTCCCTCCTGCGAAGTAGTGAGGAGAGATTCAAGGTGGGCAATACTGAGCGCAGATAGGTTAAGTTGTAGGCTATTTTGTTTTTGGATACCAGGGAACTCAGGGGCACTCAAACACTGAGCCACATCCTCAGCCCTATTTTGTATTTTATTTAGAAACACGGTCTCACTGAGTTGCTTAGCGCCTTGCTTTTGCTGAGGCTGACTTTGAACTCAAAATCCTCTTGCCTCAGCCTCCCTTTAATCCTCAGCTGGGATTATAGGCATGTGCCTCTGTACCTGGCAAGTTGGAGGCTATTTTAACTGTTGAGCTTAGGGCAATAGTAGCAGAGATGAGGAAGAGGGAGATACTTTTTATTATTATTATTATTATTTGTTCTAATTAATTATACATGACAGCAGAATGCATTTCGACTCATTATATACAGATGGAGCACAACTTTTATTTCTGTGGTTGTACATGATGCAGAGTCACACCATTTGTGCAATCATATGTGTACATAGGATAATCATGTCCAACTCATTACACTATCTTTCCCACCCCTATACACCCTTCCCTCCCCTCATTCCCCTCTGTCCAATCCAAAGTTCTTTCATTCTTCCCTTGCCCCCTGCCCCACCCCCCATTATGGATCAGCATCCACATATAAGAGAAAACATTTGGCCTTTGGGTTTTGGGGATTGACTTATTTTGCTTAGCATGATTTCTCCAACTTCATCCATTTTCCTACAAATGCCATAATTTCATTCTTCTTTAAGACTGAGTAATATTCCATTGTGTATTTATACCACAGTTTCTTTATTTATTCATCTATTGAAGGGCATCTAGGGTGGTTCCACAGTTTAGCTATTGTGAATTGAGCTTCTAAAAAAATTGATGTGGCTGTGTCACTCTAGTATGCTGATTTTAAGTCCTTTGCATTAAACCAAGGAGTGGGATAGCTGGGTCAAATGGTGGTTCCATTCCAAGTTTTCTAAGGAATCTCCATACTTCCAGAGTGGTTGCATCAATTTGCAGTGACTTCAACAATATATGAGTGTTCCTTTTCCCCCACATCCTCGCCAACACTTATTATTGCTTGTATTCTTGAAAATTGCCATTCCGATTGGAGTGAGATGAAATCCTAGTTTTGATTTGTAGTTCTCTAATTGCTAGAGACGTTGAAAATTTTTTCAGATATTTGTTGATCAACTGTATATCCTCTTCTGTGAAGTGTCTGTTCACTTGAGGGAGACACTTTTGAGAAATAATTGAGATATGAGATTGGCAGTACTTGATGATTGGTGAATGTGGGGTGGGGGTTAAGGAGAGAGAGAGAGAAGCCAGCGAAAGGCTCAGGTTTGTGCACAGGGGAGCTAGGTGAAAGTGTAGCCATTGACAGAACTGGATGATTCATATGGGGAGGAGACATGTGGAGCAGGAAGTGTGAAAGGCATGGATTTTATGGTGCTTGCATTGAGCTTGAGGAAGCTCTGTGCTATCTGGCATCTGAGCATTAGAGGGTGAAGTGCAGTCAGTTCTCGGAGATACAGTGCTACCGTCAGTAGTTGATGAGAGTGGGTGAGATAGCCTGGGGAGAGTCGTACATAAGGAGAGAAAACACAGGCTAAAGACAGAACTCCATTATTATTGGTGTGGAAAGAGGAGCTAGAGCACACAAAAGAGAAGAATCAGAAAGGTAGGAAGGATGTCAGGAAAATCAAGGGGACTGAGGGATTCAAGGAGGGAAAAGGGATCTGGTGCCTAATGAAATCTAAAGTTGTAATAAAACAAGAACTTGAGCAGGTCCATCAGCGTCTCCTGGGTTAATGGGGACCTGCATTAGAGGATTTCCGGAGAGGTGGTGGGGATTAACCCTGAAGGCTGGTGATTGAGGCGTGAATAGAAAGCAAGGAGGAGGCAGTGAGCTTCCTTTCAGGAAGATCACCAATTAGAATGGAAGGAAAAAAATCAAAGAGGGAAGCCAGAGGTAGATACAGGGGAAAAGGGGAGTGTTGCCCCTCCTACAATGGGGGAGAACAGCTTTTGGAATGGAAAAATGTATACTTCATGTAGCAGATGGAATGTCTCTCATTTCACGACTTCACATGAACAAAAATGCAAAATCATTTCTCTGTAGCAGAATGATTTCTATCTCCTGCTTTCATGTTTTCAGTGTAAAATAACCTACCTTGCCAAGTGCAGCGTCTCCTTCAATAACCCAGAGTTTGGTCCATCATTTCAATGTTCCCTCCTCTCCCCTCCCCTCCCCTCCTCTCCTCTCCGCTCCCCTCCCCTTCCCTCCTCCCCGGGGTTGATCTTAAATTCTAAAGGGATGGCAGGGGAGAGTCCTTGGTTAGAAACTGTAGTCAGCTGCCCACACTATGATTTGCTGAAAAGTGTACCTTCCTTTCTGGTTTCTGCTGACCTTCTGGAATATCTAGCTTTCTTTTAGCATAAAAGTATATTTTTAGCATAAAATGATATCAAGTCACGCATTCTTTGCCTGACTTTATGCCCTCTCCACATTTATTGGTATGATGTAGTTTCTCCTGAACCCCTTTGCAGGGTAGGAGTGGAGTGCCAGAGTTCAGATCTGAAGACACATGTGCTAAAGCCTTGGTCCCTATCCTATGGCACTTAAGGAGGTGCAGCCTCATTGGTGGAAGTTAGGTGGTTGGGAACATGCCCTTAAAGGGGATATTGGGACCCTGGCTCCTTCCCTTCTCTCTCTGCTTCCCAGACACCATGAGGTGAATGGGCCTCCTCTGCCATCTGTTCCCACCGTGATATACCGTGCTGCCACCTGTGTATGGCTAAGTAACCATGAACTGAAATGTCTGGAACTAGCAGAAAAACCTTTCCTCCTTTTACATCATCTCAGGCATTTGTCACAGTGATGGGAAGCTGACCTACACAGGTAGGGCCTGTGTGGATGCCTTCTCGTGCTGCTCTGCAGCCATGGGCTGGGGCCATGTCTGCCTGGACGCGCTGCACTCCCATTTCCCTCCACCACCTACCACTACTGTTGATGTCACAAAAATTTTCTGATGGGGAAGTTGCTCTTTTGTTATTGGAGCAATCGATTTCGCTACTTTGTCATTTAATTGTCGGCTATAAACGAATGCAATTTTACATCAATGCAATTGAGAGAGCAATACAGGTAGCAGTCAGCATTGGCTACGTCCCACTGTATAGGCTTTCATTTGTCCTGTAATCACTTATTCGATCTTGTTGTATAATGGGGCTTTCTAATAGGTGCCAGAATCGAAGATGACAAGGGGTAATGCCTGCCATTAAGGACTGACTGTGCTACTGTAAAGATAGGTGCATGAAAATGTTTTGTCACAAGGCCAGTACATCAGAACTCTGATCAGAGGTGCTGGGGCTCTCTGGGGATGCCTCGCAGGGTGACATTTGAGATGGCTGCTGAAGGTGGTAACAGGAAAAGAATGAGGGGAATGACAATGGAACTGGCATATAGAGGGTTTGTGAAAGGGCAGTGGGTCATGATCAGCATGGCCAAACCAGCAGGTTCTGGTGAGGGGTGATGGGAGACTGGAAAAACTAAGATTCGCATACACAGATCTTGAAGATCAAGCTGGGGTCAGGCGCAGCGCTGCTCTCTGATGGAGAAGCAGATCTAAAGAATGACATCAGCTATCTTTATTATATATGTCTCTTAATCAGATTAAAGATTATGCAAGCATTATTCTTTGTATTCATGAATGTTATAGAGTTAGCAACAATATGCAGCTATTTTCTCAGTTACTAGAATGTGCAGTGTTAGGAGCATGGTGCAGCTCCCGAGAAAGTCCATTGTTTAAAGTTACCAATTCGCGGGCTGATCCAGGAGCAGCGGAACTGGTGAAACATTGTGGTTATCTTGTGGTTATCTTAGCAAGGAAAATCTTTCATTTCCAGGAGCTGCTCTGCCTCAGAATAAGGTCGAAGCTGATAAGACCCTAGCATGGAGGACATCTCCATAGCAACTGGGCATCCTATGACCTTGCACAGAAGAAACTTTCCCAGTCACCAAGTATGCCACAGCCATGAAGTCATCAGGGACCCCAGTCTCAGACACTGCTCTCCCAGTCACTGTCACAGCTCTTCACAGCAGTGTGCCTAGGAATGGTGAGATATTAAGAGTGGCCAGTCAATGTGTGGGGAAAATGAGGTGAGACGGGGACAGAGAGGTGGATGGGGCTGGATCCTGACAAGATACCTGAGTCAGTTTGTGGGAGGTGGACTTTATATTTCAGTTTAGGCCCCAACAGAGATTTATGTTCATATTTGTTTCTAGCTCTGGTTCGTGTACAGAGGTTGTACGGAAGTGAGGGAAGTCTGTTAAAACCACGATGGAGACGACTTCCAATAACCTACTGAGATGAGGAGAACCCACTAAAGCCATGACCATGGGAGTGGAATAGAGGGTCTGGAGGCTGTTTGTGAAGCTGAACCAGCAGGACGTAGGGACTGGTTGGCTGTGGAATAGAGGTGAGCTGCAGGAAAAGGGAAGTGAGATTCTCTTTGGCTCCAGAATAGGCTCCATTAACAGAGGATTGGAATAGGATTGGAATGAGAGCAGAAATATGTTTTGTGCATGTTTTATGTCCGAGGTGCTTTAGAGATGCTGGGTGGAGCTAGAATATAAGTGAGAAGCACTGGAAGAGATTGATGAATGGAGGGTATATAGAGGCAGGAAAAAGCAAAGCAGGTAAATACAGGAGAAGAGGAGCAAAGATGGAATTCTTATTATAACCAACACTGGCAGAGTGAGGAGGGGAACAGAAACAATAACCAAAAAATGATGATTAAAAAAGCCAGTGGGGGATGGGGGAGAGGGAGAGGGAGGGAGAGAGAGAGAGAAAGAAGAAAAAGGAGGAGGAAGAGGAAGAGGAGGAGGAGGAGGAGGGAGAGGAGAGAAGGGAAGGCAGGTGTTGGGGAGGATGAAGGGACAGAAAACATCACAGAGGGGTGGGAACCAGCGTGCTCACTGCTGCCACGAGGCCCAGGAGGGTGTGGAGTTAAACAAGACTTTGGGTCTGACAATTAGGAGGTCTCTGGTGCTCTCCGGCAGGACCTTCACCTTTACAGGGGTGGAGAGAAGAGATTATCAGCAAAGCCGAGGGAAGATGAGGAACCAAAGCAGCTTATCCTTAGAAGACAACTGACAGAATAAATAAATCCCATCACCAACAAACTAAAACAAGATGTAGAAGAAGTGTGTATTTTCATAGGAACGGAGTTAACTGTGGTCATTTTTCCTAGACTGCAAGAGGTTTAGTTTGTTTTCCTAAGGAAGGAAGGAAAGGAAGAAGGGGTGTGTGTGAGAGGCTGAGGACATAAGAGAATGGGCTGAAGATGGGAATAAGGTTCTGAATAGGGTAGAAAAGGATGGCCAGCCTATGTGGCAAAAGGGAAGAGCACTAAGCGAGGTATGTTTAGAAGGTGAAATGGAAGAAAAAGAGAAACGGTGGAGAGATAGGATGTGTGTTGTCAACTATTTTTACAGGATGGGAGAAGAAATGGGAATGAGTGTTAAAAGAACACCGGGGTGATGTGATGTGTGATGGGGGTTCAGAAGAGCCTGTGTGTGAGTGAGCAGAGGGTAAAATTTTGTCCCTTCCAAGGACAACTGAAAGGCCTGCCTGATCACAGAGGGCACCCAGCTGAGCCAGCAAGGCACCTCATCCTACATTTGTTGTGAAAGGGTAGTGAATAAAAATAATAGTTAGAGATGTGCTAAGCAACACACTAATCATTTTCTAATAATGATTTTAAAATATCATACACTATGAGGAAGATGTTATTTCCATCTCACATCCAAGGTAACTGAAGCTGAATATTTTACTCAAGTTCACACCAACCACTAATGAATGGCAGAGCCAGAATTGCCAACCACCTCTTTCTGGCTCCACATTTGGAGCATTTAGTAACAACATTAGTCTTTCTCCAATGAAGTTGAACTTTTAAGTTTGAGGAATCTTTTAGCTCAACTGTAAAATTAGTCAGCCAGAAGATAAATCCCATCTTTCTTTGGGCTTTAGCTCTCTTGAAACCCTGTGTGGCCACACTGGAGAGGGGTGGGCTGGAAGGTGTCCTGACTGATCTCTGAGGTCCCCCACAGGGCTGACACTTTGTGATTCTAATTGTGTCCCTCAGGTTTTTTTTATCACCAAAAGACCGGACAAGACCAACATAGAGGAGGGAAAGTTTATTTGGGACTCATGGCTCAGAGGTCTCAGTCCATAGATAGCTGACTCCATACCTCTGGGCTTGTGGTGAGGCAGAACATCATGGCAGAAGAGCATGGTGGAGTATGGCCACCAGGAAGCAGAGAGAGCTCTGCTCACCTGGGACAAAATATAAACCCTGAAGGCATGCCTGCCCACCTCCCCCAGGAACATCCTACCTGCCTATAGTTACCACTCAGTTAATCCATCATTGGATTAATCCACTGATTAGGCTGCAGCTCTCATAATCTAATCATTTCACCTCTGAAAATCCTTGCATTTTCTCACACATGAGCTTTTGGGGTCACCTCCTATCTGAACCATAACACTAAATCTATAACAAATATGTCCAAACAGAGCTTATACTTGGAATTATAAAACAGAACACAGCAGCAGCCTGTTCAGAGTATACAACATTCTTATTTGCTACTGTTTTTAATTCGGTCTGAGAGTCTCAACTTGACAGCTAATATTTTGTTCTTACTACATTTCACCTTTTCCTATGCTTGGGAAGAGATAGGGTTATTACATCTTCTTATTTTCTACAAACTTTTTTTTTTGTTTTGTTTTTGGTCCCTGCTTTTTGGCATTTTTGTGATCGTGGGCACTAGAGGATCAGTTTTCTTGACCCCTTACAGACTGCAATCTCCTCTCCATCAGCATTGCTGAGTGGTTTGCTGAAAGCTGCTATTTAGCCTGATTGGGGTGTGGAGCCCTACCTGCCTACAGGTACCTCTTTGCCCAATACTTCTTAATTCTAGTCCATTTCCTGCTTGGATACATGTTTTGAATCACAGAGTTGACTCCTCTGTCTTCAACACTGCCCACTTCTATGAAGTTGGAACCTATTCCCAGAAAGAGACACTGTCTAGTGAGTTTAGGGATTTTCAATTTCGGCAGTTGTTTTCTCTTGGAGCAGAAACATACTTTTTAGTGTGAGGGACTACATGATTTTTCATCTCTGAATGGATGTATGGTTTGTTTCGTTTAAAGTTGGACACTGGGAAAGCTGTCTTGTACCAATATTTATGTGAAAATGACAAGTGGTGGATCAGAAAATCAGGGAGGTAATTTAAGAATGTATTTTGGAGTATGTTACATTCAAATCATCCAGAGATTAATATCTGTTTTATTTATTTTTTTATGTATTTTTTTATTTATATATAACAGCAGAATGCATTATAATTCTTATTACTCATATAGAGCTCAATTTAGCTACACAAAATTCTATATCTTCTTTGATATATGAGGTATGATTTTTGTCAGCAACATTTATAGTTGTGTGGAACTAATACATCAAAGGTAAATTGTAACAGGTGCTGCCAGAAAATGAGCCCAACTGGGCACAAA
The DNA here is from genome assembly GCF_001458135.2 of Marmota marmota marmota. Classification (NCBI taxonomy): domain Eukaryota; kingdom Metazoa; phylum Chordata; class Mammalia; order Rodentia; family Sciuridae; genus Marmota; species Marmota marmota. The sequence continues at coordinate 39,037,048 of NW_025999932.1, forward strand.
TCCAGAGCTCTGGGAAAGCATGTGTCTGAGGTGTCAGGTCTCTGGGTGTGGGGCATTTGGTTTTCTACTATCAAGAGAATCTGAGAATTTCCCAAATTTTGCCTAAAAGGAAAACCTACCAATTGCTTTCTGTATATCACTTTATTTACCTGCCTCCAGTTATTTCTCATTGACAGATAAGGAATAACCTTTAACAAAGAGCATAAAAATTCAATTCACACACCTTTCCTTGATGCCTGTTTTTCTGTGGGTACTGTGTACCATGGGGATTTTAAAAGGATTGAACTGTGGTTCCTGTTCTTCAGGGAGTCACAATTGAGTGGCAGGAGCAGGTATAGATATAAATAGCTTGAATACCAAGTAACCCTAATAAGTGCTATCGTTAGAAGGTTGTGAAAATACTGGGGTGTGAGAGAGTGATGCTTCTGGAACCCAGAAGACCTTTCTGAAGCTCCTCGTTTTCCTTTCCAGATCCTCATCATATGAGGAGGTGACTGGTGAGTTTGGAAGACAGAGCTCAGATCAGTCCACTCTCTGCAATGTACTAAGGTCTTGCCCTCATGAGCAAAGGCTGTGTTTGTGCCTGTCTGCCTGGCTTCAGTGGGTAGCTCATCTCTGGCCTTCATATTATCAGGCCTCTCTGACTCTCACCTTTTAGCCAAGGTGCTTGACTTCTCTGTCTACCTCTCAACTGGGGAGGAGCGGAGTTATTTGGTGACCTCCTAAAACTCCAAATGCAAGTCATTCCAGGAAGAGGAAACCATGTTGTTAGAGATCAGAGAGGGGTGGTGTAAAAAGATGCTTGGAAAAACTTTCAAACATAGTTTTGTTGGGAACATACTAAGTCACTTCTATTTTATTGATCAGTTAGTGAAAAAAATTCTACATCAGCATTTTGTTGATACAACACTATGTAACCAACAACTCTAAATTCAATGACTTTTGTCAATCAATATTTGTTTTTTTTTTTAGAGAGAGAGAGAGAGAGAGAGAGAGAGAGAGAGAGAGAGATTTTTTAATATTTATTTTTTAGTTTTCGGCGGACACAACATCTTTGTTTGCATGTGGTGCTGAGGATTGAACCCGGGCCGCACGCATGCCAGGCGAGTGCGCTACCGCTTGAGCCACATCCCCAGCCCCAATCAATATTTCTTTATTGTTTATAAGTCTGAGGGTTGACCATGGTTCTTCTAGGCTTTGTTGGGCTTGGCATGCCTGCTCACTCTGGAATGAGTTGTTCTTGTGGATGGCAGGACTGCAAATTTGAATTCATAATGCCTCTCACAGTTTCTGCTCAGAGACTTTATCCATATGTGTTAGGTTAGAGCAACTCCCAGGACCAAGCCCAAAGTCAATGGGTCAGGGAGCTAAACTCCACCCACCGTGAATCATGACAAGGATGGGGACGGGGAATGTGACGCACTCTCCCACATGCACCTTTGGTTTCCCTTTGATTTCTTGTACATAGAGTCTTTAGTTGCTTTTTATGCTACTTGAATCATCTACCACATTTATTCCATCTATCTTTGTTAAAGCTCTGTAGACATTCACATTTCTTTAATATACTCTCTTGTCATGGATCACCATTAAAATCCCTCCAAGGTGACTATTACCACCTAAACAACTCGTGCAAGCCATTTTAATTTCTTATTCATAAAACCCTGGGGGAGCCAGTGAGGTTGGACATATTCTTTATTAACAGAAATATTTCCTCAATCTTAAACAATTCAGGCTCTGAATGACTATTTGTTTGTGGTGAACAGACTACAGATGCCTCCTTGATTCCTCTCTTCTGGTGCTCCTACCCTTGTGTATTAGTCAATCATCTTATAAGGAAGAAAGGTTTACTTTGGTTCTTAATTTTGGAGTTTTCAGTTCATGGCTGCTTGGCCCTGTTGCTTTTGAGCCTATGGTGAAGCAGCACATCATGGCAGGCATGGGTAGTGGAGAAAACTGCTCACCTCGTGATAGCCAGGAAGCAAAAGAGGCAGGAAGGATATGGGGTTCCAATATTGCCTTCAAGGGCCAGTGAACTAGCTTTCTCTTGCTAGTACTTACCTCTTAAAAGTCCCATAACCTCCCAAGAGTGCCCAAAGGATGGCAACCAAACCTTTAACTAGTGGGCCTTTGGAGGGCACTTAATCAAACCATTCTACCTTGAGATCCCCTCCCCTTGAGTGTGGGCAGGGCCTGTGGCTCGCTTTTAACCAACAGAAGATTACAAGGGCAGTGGAATATGTGATTAGGCTAGACAGGCTATCGACCTGCTTTGCAAGAAGACTCTGCTAACTTGGAGGAAAGCAGCCCTACTGGGAGGGCCTACGTGGCAAGGAACTGAGGTTGGCTCTCAGCCAAGAATCAGCAAGATGCTGAGGTTCCAGTCCAGGGGCTCACAAGGAACTGAATATGGCCAGCTACCATGTGGGCTTGGAAATGGGTCTTTCCCCAGTCATCCTCAGATGAGGTGCAGTCTGGGCTGACACTCTGATTGGAACTTTATGATAGCATGAAGCAGAGGACCCAGTTGAGCCTTTTCCATCCTGAAAAAACTCTGGGAGAATCAATGGGCATTGCTTTAAGGGGCTAAATTTGTGGTCATGTTGTTGCACAGCAATAGAGAACTTTATAATTAAAACATGGTCCATTTCACAGTATCATGGATGGAGTGTCTTTATAAGTGTCTGCCACCTGTGATTTCTACTACTTTCTTTTTTTATCACTTGGCTATTTTGTTACAGTTGGCTTAATTTATGTATTAACATGGAGGATTTGGAGTGGTAAGAATGTTTGCTGAAATACCTTCATGTCATATGTGCTTGTGTGTTTTCAGAGAAATAAAAATACTTGTTGGCTTATTAAATAATTTATTGTTAAACCTCCACAATGTTTTGTTGGTCTAATGGGTTATGGGGAAAGAAAGAAATGGTCCCTGACTTTGTGAAGCTTGCAGGTTATTAGAAGAGGGAGTGGAACTACAATGAAAAAGATTTGAAAATGCACATGTGAATTGCAATCTAAATAGCTAGGGGGCTTTTTTTCCCCCCAACAAACACTTTTGGGATGTTAACATCTTAAGCTGAGATTTAAAACATGAAACAGGGCAAAGATACTGCTTAATTTCCACTCATTTAGAATCGTATAAGTTCTTTTGGGGCAAAATTGTGTTTGCTTATGTGTGTGGTGTGTGTGTAGAGATAATATAGATGAGATTTATAATATTATAATTTATAATATTATGATTTATAATATTATAATTTATAATATTATAATTTATAATTGGGTTCAGAATTGAATTCAAAGAAAAAAAATCCTTGGTGTTTAGGAGATTTAAAAGAAAATATAAGGAGGAACAAAAAACATATATTTTTGGAATATAATTTGTGATAAATTGGATAGGAATGGCATGGTGAAAATACTATATTAGCAATTCTTAGAGAAAAAAGAGTTTTTAAAATTATGAAGTTAGATACTGACTTTCATCTAGAAAATACTGATCAAGTACATAACTACACTTATATTTGCAATAGCAGAATCAGGAAGTTTCGATACTGTTTTGTGTATCCATTGCCCTCTGGCATCTCTTTATTATTTTTGTGGAAATGCTCTTCTGGCTTTTATTAAGCTACATTTTTTACCACCACGAACCTAAATCTGGATTTTGTCTCTTCTGCAACACATCATGTTCAGAACAGAGGCTGGTAGCCTTCTGAGTGTGCCAAGAAGGAAACAGAGTTTTCTTTTATTGGCTTATTTTTCTCTTTTCTTCCCAATTTGTTTCCACCATGTTATCTCTAGGTATTTCTCTTGATGGTAATACTCTTTCTCCCAAAAGTATGTTTTTATCCGGAAGGATATCTTTCTTAAGGGTCTGGCACCATTTAAATGTAAATGTGTTCTTTGTGAACATTAATAATTGCTAAAGAAAAATAATGGATATCTGTGTATGTTAATTCTGTGTGTATTTGTGTGTGGAGGGGAGGGAAGAGTGAGAAAAAGAGGGGAAGGAGAGAGAGATTATGGGAGAAGGAATAATTAGAAGGGAGTCAGGAGGAAGAGGCAGAATAGAAGAAAAAGAAAATTCTTTGAGATAGTTGATAAGTTAATAAATAAAAGCCAGTTTAATCTGAAGTAGGTACCAAGGTTCTAGAGACAATTGCACCAGGATATATCTATGGCAGACAACTAAGAAATGACAGCCATATAGGGAAATCATTTTGGACAGACAGGAAAATCCCAAAGAAAAAGAGGAATGCTGCAAGATTCCAGCTAGTCCTCCTTTTCTGGATTCTGGTTTCCAGAAAGTCCAATTCTAGGTAGTAGTGACAAGGGATTTAGTGATCAAGAGCAAACCTGTTCCAGACTAGATTGCAGGTAAGCAGCTAGACACCTGGAGTGATGTTTTAAAGTGTAACAAGGGAGAAGGATTACTTGGGAGTTTATTCTCAAAGAGACTAATTTCCCCAGTACCTGAGAAGTCTGAGTGATTAGATTGGGTTTCAAGCAAGTGGTGACAAGAGTGTAATTGGAAATGGCGAAGAATAGAGCCTGATTAATATGTTAATGCCATGTAGAAGTGACTGTATCTATAACTTCCTAGGGACTCCAGAGGAAGTGAAAAATAAGTCAATGATCCTGATCTTCTACTAGCGTTTTGGCAAAAGAGGAAAGCTTATCACTTCTAGAACTCCTGGGAGGCAGCTATTAATCATGCCATTCTTCTTTTCTCTTTCCCACTCCTTACTTCAGATGTATCATCTTTAGCCCTTTTTCTTGACTATTTTCCATAATCTTTAAAAACTTTCTTTTTCTTGTGTTTTGAGACATTTAATCTTTGGAACATTTTTTTTTCTTTAACTCACAATGCCATTGGAGATTTAAAAATAAACATAGGTTTGATATTATCCTTCAATTAAACTTAATTTATATGCAATGACATGCTCTTGTACCAGTTGTGTGCGAAGTGTGTGTCTGAAGTGATAAGGGGTTGCCCTACTTCTTCAGACTTTATTGCACCAGCAGTTTACTGGGGACAGACTTGTGTTATACAAGCAGATGCTGCTCAGTGATATGCATGATCAGTGGCAGAGGTTACTCTTGCATTGTGAAAGATAACTAGGAATTCATTAAGTGGTGGGAGATGGAAATAGAGACAAGCATGCGGAAGCCTTTTCAGGGTAAGGGAATGCCTTGTGTGGAAGGTATTCATTGAATAGGAAGCATGTTCATTTTAGAAATAGATGGAATTTTATACTAACTGCAACATTCAGGGATGATTTAGGGGAGTAATGAGGTCTAAAGATAAAAAGTAGAGAGGATCCAGTTCTTAGAGGTTTGCTATCAGTGACAGAGAGCTGTTAAAGGATTGAGGCAAGAAGTGTTATGATCAGGTTTTTGTTTTAAAGATCAAATTCCATTAGTTGTGCTGAGGAGTGATTTTTTAAGGTTAGATAGAGGAAGGGGAAAATTTTGTAAACCATTACAACTGTTGGTGTGAGAAGTAAAGAGGGTTGGAAGCAAGTGGGGGTAGTGGGGATGGATTGCAGTGGTCAGAGGGACTTAAGGGCTAGGAACAATAGGATTTAGGAACTATCTACTGGAGTGAGGAAGAAAGGAGGCTCTATAATAAAAAAAGGAGGAAAATATTTTTTGAGAAGATGAAGAGTTCGTCTTTGGGTATGCCGATGAGAGGCCCTAGGGTACTTCGATAGAATCCAACTAGAAGTTAGCTTCATCTACAGCAAGTGATATCACTGTCACCTGGGATATCATAAAGAATGAGAAGGAGTCTGGGGACCATAACAATCAAAAACAGGTAAAAGAAGATAGGTCAGCAAAAGAACAGAGAGGTTTATCAGAAAGCTAGGAGGAACCCTTAGTGTAAAATTCCTCTAATCCTATGGGTTCAACTGATAGAGTTGATTATTTTGGGAAATGAATGGAATCATTTTTTCAAATGAGGGATGTAAAAATTTAGAACTTCTGTTTATTGGTCTCACAGTAACATTATTGAAGAACATTCATGCTAAAACTGAGTGTGCTAAAGATTCTTCATCAGATCTACAGGATGAATGGAAACTTGAATATAAGGAGTCAGTTAGGTCTAGAATTTAGAGGAACAAATGGACATACCATTAGTATGAAGGTATTTTATCTAGTTCATTTGGAAAATTTATTACTTCTTTCAATTTCATATTGCCACCACTATGTGGATGATGCCAAGGTCTGATGCCATCTTGCCCCACAACTAGGTCCCCCTGGAATCATGACTGCAGTGGCCTCTGAATGCCTATAAGTCTCAGCACAAGTGAAATGACTTCCTAGATGCCCCTGTGTAAGCAGGGTGCCCCATGATCTCCTCTCAGACCTTTCCCTTCTATATTCTTAAGCCTGCAATGGTTGTAGTCTTGCAAACTCCTGATATGCCCTCAAGCCATCTTTCCTATTGTCTCCATGCAAAGTACTCAGCATCTCTTTAAAGACTATAATGTCTTCATAAGCAAAACTTCCTTGGCCACAGCTTTACATGTACTTTTTCTTTTTTTCCAAACTGCAAAGATTAAAAAATTCTTCAGCACTGCTTTCTGCCTCCAGTTCTCAGTAAACCTGGCAAAAAAAATGTCACAATCTCCATGCCACTGTCTGAATGCTGTGTTGTCTTGAAATTGCCTCCACTAGATTAGTTCATCACTTTTAAATTCTGCCTTACACAGACTCTGGACATGGGCAAAATATTGCCAAGTTCTTTGCTAGAACATAACACAAGTGGCATCTAGTCCAATTCCTAATAGAACACTCATTTCCCTCTCAAACCTCATGAACACAGTCTGCATTTTATCTGGCATTCTGGTCTTCTGAGCTCCCACCAGAATTACCTATTAAGCTCCACTGACAACATTCCAAAGCTTTTCCAGTCTGCACCTCTAAGCTTTTGAAAGTCCCTTTCGCAAGCCATTCCCAAAGGCATCTGAACCACATGGTCAGGGTAGTCATAGCAAATATCCCCTTCTTAGTACCTAATTCTGTTTTAGTTAACTTTTGCATCTTTGTGACAAAAAATATCAAAACAACAACAGCAGCAGCAACAGCAACAATAACAACAACAACAAAAATCCCCAAAACAAAAAACTGAGATGAGGAAAAGTTTATGTGGGGCTCATGGTTTCAGAGGTCTCAGTCCATCGATGGCTGACTTCATTGCCCTGAGCTGAAGTGAGGCTGCACATCATGGGGGAAGGGTGTGGCAGAGGGAAACTGCTCCCTTCATAGAAGCAAAGAAGCAGACAGGGGCTGCAGTGAAAATGAACCCTTTCAAGACACAACCCAATGACCCACCTCCCCCAGCCATGCCCCACCTGCCTACAGTTACCACCCATTGGGACCATTCAAACTAGGATGAACCCACGAGGGTGTAGCTTTCATAATCTAATCATTTCACCTCTGAATATTCCTGCACTAATAGAAATTTCTGGAGGATACCTCATATCCAAATCATAACAGATATCCTTCTATATCGGCAGACAAAGAGCTTCCCTATTTTTTTTAAAAGAAGTAGCTTTGCAATAAATTTACCCAAACTCCTCAAAACCTACAAAATGCATCATGCATTTTATTTTATATAAATTTTTCTCAATGAAAGTGGTACAAAATAAATGTTTAATTTGATTTTTAAACTAGTATTAAATAAGAAAACTTAACAGAAAACATCTATAAATATTCATTGCAATGGAGATACCAATTATTTTATCTGACTTAAAAAAAAAACTACTAGTTTTTCTGGAAACAGTTTTCATTTTATTGTGTGAGCTGCCAAAACTTTTTTTCCAACAACAAAATAGTTACTGCATGGAGGCTCCTTGACTTTGCAGTTCTGCTTTGCTATTTGTCTTGGATTTTTAGAAATCCATTTAACAAGCATTCATCCAATACCTGCTGTGTTTCAGTATACTATGGAAACATCTAATATTTTACCTGGTTAAACATAGAATACACATTTGTAAAAATCTTGACATTTCTCATAGTCAATTCTCATGTATTGTGAGGATTGGAACATTTCCATCATCTCTAAAATTGTATTATTTTCCACATCAGACAATCCTCACCTACTCTATATCTGAGTAAATGTTGGTTTGTTTTTCACATACATCACTACATATGAAGTTTGTCTTTTCTAGACTTTTATATACATGGAGTTAAATAGAATATATTTTTGTCACCACTGGCTTCTTTGACTCAACATGATATTTTTGAGAGTCATTTACCTTGTCTCTGTCAATAGTCCATTCATATTTTTCTATTTACCGTTAATGAACATCTTATATTGTTTCTCATTTATAGCTATTATAAATAAAACTGCTATGAACATTTGCATAAAAAATTGTGTGGTATTCCACTGAATAGAAGTATGAAAAAATAGATAGCCAACCTCCATATAAATGGAGATTTTAAAAACTTCTAATTTCTGCATACAAATAATGCTACAATGAATAACCATTCACACGTCTCTTTTACTATCTGCTGAGACACACAATTGGTAGAATAAACTCCTAAAAATCGAATTGCCGCATGAAATGACATGCACATTTGTAATTTCAATATGTATTGTCAAATTGCTTCTGTACAGGTGGTTCCAATTTTCGCTCTCATTGGTGATATTCCGGAGTTCGAGTTTTCTTCATTGCTTTGCCAACAAAGCCTGTCTAAATTTTCAAAATGCCTCCAATCTGAAAATGAAAAAGATGCAGTATATTTTTAAATAGCATTTTTCTTATTATGAATGTGATCAAAGATATTTTCTGCATTGCAGAACCATCTCCAAAGTCTTTTCTGTGACTTATTTATTCCTATGTTTTGAGTTTTCTGTTTATCTTTGTATCCTTAAATTATCTATAGGAATTCCTTAAGTATTAATGAAGATCTGTATATTTTTCTAAGCTTTTATTGTCATTTGATTTTGCTTATGGAGTCACCGCATAGGGACTTAGCTTAGACTTAAAAAATGTTTTAAGATAAGGCATTAGTAAAACGAGGGTAGAAAACCTGAAGATGTTCTGCTAATAAAAAAGAGTACAGTAGCAGAGATAGTATTTTTTGATATGAAAGATGGCTTTCATGATTTCACACACAAAAATTTGAGAAGTAATCTTTGTTATATTTTTCTTTTGTTTTAGCATGTAGATAAAGTCTTCCCTTAGATTAGGTTGGGGTCATACACAAAGAATTCTGATTGTGCAAATCAAAACCACAATGAGATACCACTTCATACCTATTCTAGTCAGGTTTCCTTCCTTCCTTCCTTCCTTCATTCCTTCCTTCCTTCCACTGGGACCAAAAGACCCATTAACAACAATTTAGAGGAAGAAAAATTTATTTTGGCTCACAGCTTCTGAGGTCTCAGTCAATAAATGTCCAACTCCATTGCTCTGGACCAAAGATGAGTCAGAACATCATGGCAGGATTATGGAGAAGGAAACCTGCTCAGGACGTGACAATCAGGAAGCAGAGAGAGCTCTGCTTACTGGGGACAAAATATAAACCCCCAAATCACAACCCCAGTGACCCACCTCCTTCCAACCTACAGTTTCTGCCCAGTTAATGTACTGATTAGAGTAAAGTTCTCATAACCCAGCCAATCATTTCAGCTCTAACTTCCTTTCATTGTCTCACTCGTGAGCTTTTGGGGGTTATATCACATTTAAACCATAACAATACCTGTTGTGGTGGCTATCAAAAAGATAAAAGATAAGTGTTGACATGAGGTGGAGAAAAGGGAACTCTTGTATACTGTTGGTAGAAACTTGAGTAGGGTAGCCATTATGGAAATTAGTATGAAATATCCTCAAAAAATAGGAGTAGAACTAACATATGAGCCATAAATCCTACTTCTGGAGATATATATGTATACACAAAGGAACCAGTAGGTTGACGAGATATTGGCACTCCCACATTCAGTGATTCACTGCTACACTATTCATAATAGCCAAGAAAATGGAAACAACTAAAGTGTCCATCAATTAATGAATGGCTAAAGAAAATGTGGCACATATATACAATGGAAAATCATTCAGCTTTAAAAAAGAAGGAAGTCCTACTATTCACAACAACATGGATGAACCCACATAACACTATGTTAAGCGAAATAAGCCAGGCATAGAAAGGCAAATACTGAATGATCCCATGTGTATGTGGAATCTGAAATAGTCAAACTCACAGAAGCAAGAGTATAATAGTACTTGCCAGGAGTTGGGAGGAGAGGGATGTGTAGATTCGTTAAGTCAAAGGGTTCAACTTTTCAGTTTTGCAGCATGAATAAATACTGGAGATTTATGCATAGCATGGTGGCTATAGTTAATGCTGTGTTGTATACTTGGAATTTGTTAAGTGTTCTTTTCACAACAAGCAAACAAAATAGTAATTATGTTAGTAATAGAGATGTTAGCTTGATTGTGGCAATCATTTCACAATGTGTAGCTTTACCAAAGTGCATTTTGGGGGCTGGGATAGTGCTGTGTTTTAGAAAGCATACTTAGCATGCACAAAGCCCTGGATTCAATCCTCAATACCAGGGTGGGGGAAGGACCCTCATCACATTGCATGTTTTAAATATACACATTTCTCCTTGTCTGTTATGCCATGGTAAAGCTTAAAAAACATAATAGAGTTATTTTGTACCATCCCCTTCCCTTCTAACTCTCTTCCAATAAAAACTGAGAATTCTGAGTAGGTAGGGGAATTCTGATTGAATTGAAAATTAAGAAGTCTTAGAGTATTATGAGAATATAGGACCAGAAATTTGAAGACAAATTGCAAAGTTGTCCTTTTTAAACAAACAAACAAAAAAACAACTATAACCAGATTTTAGAGTGAAGCTGTAGAAAGATTATTGAAAATAGTATTGAAATACAGTCCTGATAAGGTGATAAATAAAAGTTTTATACATCCCTTAGGGCAAGTTTTGAAATCAATTTGGTTCAGGTTAGACCAACTTGTACTGCCAAATGAGTTTCTGAAAAACCTATTTTTAGAGATTTTTGGATTTAAAAAATTCCACAAAGAAACTGTGGACTTGCACGTTGCAAATTGTCTGAGTTCTTAGTAAAGATTTTCCCTGCACTTACCAGTGTCAGAAGACAGTCCTTCTTCTCTGTGGTAGGGATGGAGGTATAGTCTACTCTTTGGAAAATGGTTACAAGAGTAGAAATGAAGAGCTTGTATTTTAAATGTGTTTTTACCTACAATTTCTCTTAATGAAATGTTATGAACAAACCTTTTCCTATCAAATACATATGTAAATGGAATATGCTCACATCAAACCAAAATTCATTCCTTCTCCATATATACACATTCGAGTTTCCTGGTCACCTCTATTGTGGTTTAAAATTAATATCCTAGTGGCTAAATATCCTGAATATTTGCTTATACAGATGACAGGGCTGGAATTGAGAAAACAAAGAAATAGATATTTTCTGTCTTGAAGTGTTTATGACCAATAATGAGGCAAACAACTAGACCAGTAAGTGTAGCTCATTGAGGTGAGTGTTAGGTATGAATGGGCACAGGGAGCTTTGATGGTGTGGAGGAAGGCAGCCAACCCAAACAGGGAGGGAAGAGGCTTGCACCAAGTTCACAAGGATGAAAAGGATGTGAGTCAAGAACTGGAAAGATAAATGGAGGAAGAATTCACTGAAAGATGTGTGTGTGTGTTTGTGTGTGTGCGTGTGCATGTGCGCGCGTGAGAGTACACACACACACACACACACACACACTCAAATGGCTGGACTGGAGTGAAAAGGGCACTCCAGACAGTGGTGGGAAGCAAAGCCAGTGACTGAGTGAGGAGTCCGAGCATGGAGGCTCTGTGTCCTCCACAAAGGCCGATGATGGCTGTTTTGAAACCTAGCAAGTGGGGGATACCACTGAACAGTTTGAATCAGGAAATGGAGGCAACTGGGTTTGCCTTTGATAAAGACCACTGTGGTATCTCTATGAGGATCTCTAACATCTCTATTACCTAACGTAATTACTATTTTGTTTGCTTATTGTGGAGAGAACACTTAATATATTCCAAGTATACAACACAGCATTATTAACTATAGACACCATGCTATGCATAAATCTCCAGTATTTATTCACGCTGCAAAACTGGGCTGATGGGAAGCCAAGGGCCCCAGGCAAGAAATGATGAAGGCCTAACTTAATAGGTGGGTGGGAAGAGGAAAGACTCAAAAGGGGTGAAGAAGCCCTGGAAGCTTCTGGGGACTGATAATTGACTGTTGAGGAGGCGAGGTAGGAGGTGAGCTCAGCTTTGTTGCTTATTAGTTAGGGGATGGTGGTGCCTGTAATGGAGAGGAACTGGCTTTTGGAAAAGTGATCAGATCTATTTTGGATATCTCAACACTAAGAGGCCAGTGTGGGAGAGATTCACTGAGTCACCCAGGAGGCAGTTACAGAGAGTTCTGGTATGTGGAAGAGAGGTCAGATCCAGGGAATAGATTTGGAAGTTATCAGAATAAGTCTGCTTTTTATGCCAAAGGTTTGCGTGGGATCATTCAGGGTAGGGCTGCAGAAAGTAAAGAAGAGAAACTCAGGGCTACTGCCCCAAACTAGACAAATGTGTTCCCTAGACAAATTGTGCAGCTATAATGATAATAATAATAATTATTATTATACAATTTTATGACAGGGTTCTTGTAAGTTGGACTAAGAACATTTCCAACTAGATGGATCAACCATTCCTGTTGGTTAATGTGTTACAGATGATGGCTAGAATAGAAAAGTCACAGAGAGAGGCCTGATCCTGATATTATTGACCTTGAGATTAAAGAACTGAACTGTACTCTTATTGCTTAAGTTCTGTATCTAAGTCATCTCAACGTTTTCTTTTCTGCCCTGGAGATGGGTCTCTTTGGGATGTCTGAACAAGTAAGCTTGTATCAAATGGTGGTGCAAATGATGGTCCCCAGTGGTCATGATGAAGTACCCATATATATACATTTTTTTATCTTCTTATGCTTTGTTATGATTGTTGGAATGTTGTAGGGTTAATGTATAAGATTTAGATTTTATTGAGGCTAGTTGAGCTGAATTTTAGAATTTAAATCTCTGGACATGTCTTTGCAATTCTTCAATATGAACTGTTACGTCATTTTTCTCCAGCTCTATCCAAGCTATCAAACAGAATTTCCTATCCCGGAACTCAGGGGAAAGGTAGATGATTTTAGAATCTCTCTTTATCCCTATTTCATGCTACTCTCATTTATTATGTTCCAGAATCACGGGTCTTATTTCATTTTCTTCAACTCATTGAACTATTTTATCTACCATAGGACTTTCGCACATTCTGCTTAGAATTTTTTCCTCCTCATTTTTTACCCTTCAGGTTTTATTCTATATGCTTACTTTTCCGCCTGGTCACCAAATGCAGGTTCAGCTCCTTCTTCCCCTTCTCAGCAGCCTATCAATTTGCCTACTTGTTTTGTCTCTTTCCCTTACTAAATTTTAACTTTCGCAAGGTAATAGGCAACAATAATGATTTCAAACTCATTCTCATTGGGACCATTCAGAATGCCCAAGAAGTAGTATTAAAGCAACCTCCTTAATAAATGAGACATTCGAGGCCCGTAAAGTTCAAGAGACTTCCCAAGGACTATGTGTGGAGTACTTAGAGAGCCACACTTGAACCCAAGACTTCTGATTGAGAGGACTTGACTGCTTTTTATAATATCATTGTCCTAGTGCAGGACACAGTGCCCCTTTTCTAAGGAGTAACATTCCTTTCACATAAGTGATCTAGGGGGAAGGTTCTGCCTGTCTTTCTTGTGAGTCAGTTTGTTTTTGTGCCCCGCTGCAATCTTAAATGGATCTTTTAGAACTCTATGGAGGAATGATTCTGTTTTTCCTGCAAAAAGGAAATATCTACTCCTTTCAGAACTGATTATAAGTGATGGCTTTCCCTGGGGACATAATCAGCCCTGGACAGTTGGTTCTGATGAGTTCTGAGTTTCTTTCTCTTGCTCTGCCCTGGGGTAGGTGAAGGGGTTCTCAGCCTTTACTTTTAATGACTACGTAAAGGAAAAAGAACAAGCTGATGCTAGAGGAGAAGTTGGTCATATTGGGAATGGTAATGGGGCCTGCAAGGTTAGAAGCCATGTGTCACTGGCAGGGGGCTGATTTTAGAGTCCTTTCCTGTTCATGGTAATTATTTCAAGGAGCTCAATCAAATCCACTGCTGGCCCTGTGTAAATCAAAGAGAGAGTTAACTAATTGCCAATTTCTCCCTTTTAAATTACACCGCTTCTTATCATTAAGTAGCTCTAACACACAGATACAGAAGTGGAAGTGTCAACTCTATATTTACTAGCACAATCTCTTCCCTCCATATTTTTAAGCTAGCAAGAGGGGACAACCCTAACGAATCAGCATTTCAAAGAGTACTGACAGCCATTTAATGAGAATAAGATGAGACAGGAATTGCTCTGGGCAAGGCATACTCTTCTCCTCACTCTCTAGAACTTTCTTAGAATAAAAAAAATTAAAGCAAATCTATTACCGACTTTTATGTTTTATTTTCAGGCTACAAAAGTGCACCCTGCTCCATTCTGGTACATTTCTCCCCATTATGGTGATGTTGTGGGGAGGAGGACACTTGTGATCCTGCTGTCTCGATTTGGTCTCTGTGGAACCCAGGGAGATGGAAAATCCCCACAAAGGCACCCGGACAGTTTTCCCCACTGTGTCAGGGAAGTCTGCAGAACAACTCTGTGCTCAGGGTGCTGCAAATGTATCACTATGTTTTGAAAAGTCCAATTGGAGCAGAGATTGAATTTCCATTCTCACCAAAACCCTCTGAACCTAACAGCCCAGAAGATCCAGCAAATTACCCTTTAGCTCTTCTAAGTCAGATCTCCAGCCTCCCTTGCTGGCTCACCCCTGTGCTTTCTTGGGGTGTTAACTATTCCTGCCGAATGTTTCCTACTGGGTCCAGTTGGGGCCTGCCCCTGGAAAGCAAGGGCCCATGTCCTCACTCTCTGCAGACACTTGTCTCTTATATTTGGGGATCATTTCATTCCCTAGCACCTCAGCTCTCTGAAGATCTCCAGAACATTAATGAATGAACTTGCAGTTTGCCTGCATTTTTTTTTCTTGTTTTTAGATATAAAAGTAGAGGCAATACTCTTCCTGGTTCTCTCTATACCTTACTAGAAATTATACTTTCATTTGTTTTAAATAAAAATTTCAAATTTGGATTTTATGTGAAGTTTCTTTGAAAGATACATTAAGCATTTTAAAAAGGACAGATGTCATTGGCATTACCTGTTCTGTGGACAGCTATAATTTCTGCTGAATCTCAACAACTGCTTATTTTTTAAATCACAAAATTTGAGTTTCACAGAAATTTTGTGGTTTGGGTAGGGTCACTAAGGAATAAAATGGCAGAGATGGGATTAAATCCACTTCTGTTTTCTTTACTGTGGCAAAAGGGACATCATGTAAAATGCATCATTTTAGTCATTTTGAAGTATACAATTCAGTGACATTGAATATATTCAAGTGTTCTGCAGCTGTCCCTGGGATCCTTATCCAGAACATTTTCGTTCTTCCAATTTCTGAGTGGGAGTATCTTTTTAAAAAATGTGTTCTTTTAGACATACATGACAGTAGAGTATATTTTGATATATTATATATACATGGAGTATAACTTCTCATTCTTGAGGTTTTACATGATATGGTATTACACTGATGGAGTATTCATATATGAACTTAGTGAATTTATGTGCAGCTTATTCTACTGTCTCTCCTATTCCCTATCCTTTCCCTTCCCTTCATTCCCCTTTGTCTGGTCCAATGAATTTCTATTATCCCCTGTTCTCTTATTGTGAGTTAACATCTGCATATCAGAGAGAACATTTGGCCTTTAGTTTTTTGGGATTGACTTATTTCACTTAGCATAATAGTCTCCAGTTTCATCCATTTACTAGTAAATGCCATAATTTCATTCTTCTTTATGGCTGAATAATATTCCATTATGTATATACACCATATTTTATTTACCCATTCATCAATTTTTGTAGCAACTCAATTCACAATAGCTAAGCTATGGAACCATCCTAGGTGCCCTTCAACAGATGAATGGGAGTATCTTTTAAACAGTAACTTACTCCTCACACTTTTCCCAGACCCTGAGAACCACCATTTTACTATCTACTACTATGAATTTTTCCTATTCCTAGATGCCTCAAAAATGCAATAATATAATATTTGTCTAGCTTATTTCCTTTAGCATAATGTATTCAGGTTTTTTCATGTTCTAGCAGGTGTCTTAATTTCCTTCCTTTTAAGACTGAATAATATTCCACTGTCCACAATTTTTCATTCATTTATTGTTAGGCACTTGGGAAATTTCCACTTTTTGACCCTTTTTAAAATGTTTTATTTATTTTATTGATTTTTTAAAAAAATAAATGACAGCAGAATGTATTACAATTCTTAATACACTTATACAGCATATTTTTTTCATATCTCTGGTTGTATATAAAGTATGTTGACACCAATTCGTGTCTTCATACATGTACTTTGGATAATGATGTCCATCACATTCCACCATCCTTGCTAATCCCCTGCCCCCTCCCTCTTCCCAATCTAGAATTCATCTAATCCTCCAATGTTCTCCCTTCCTACCCCACTATGAGTCAGCCTCCTTATATCAGAGAAAACATTCTGCATTTGTTTTTTGGGGATTGGCTAACTTCACTTAGCATTATGTTCTTCAACGCCATTCATTTACCTGCAAATGCCATGATTTTGTTCTTTTTTAATGCTGAGTAAAATTCCATTGTGTATATATGCCACATTTTTTTTATCCATTCTTCCACTGAAGGGCATCTAGTTTGGCTCCTAAGTTTAGCTATTGTGAATTGTGCTGCTATAAACATCCATGTGGCCATGTCCCTATAGTATGCTATTTTTAAGTCTTTTGGGTATAAACCAAGGAGAGGGATAGCTGGGTCAAATGGTGGTTCCATTCCCAGATTTCCAAGTATTCTCCATACTGCTTTCCATATTGGCTATACCAATTTGCAGTCCCACCAGCAGTGTAGGAGTGTACCTTTTCCCCCACATCTTCTTATTGTTGTTTATCTTCAGAATAGCTCCTATTCTAACTGGAGTAAGATGATATCAAAGTAGTTTTGATTTGCACTTCTCTAATTGCTAGAGATGATGAACGTTTTTTTCATATATTTGTTGATTGATTGTATATCCTCTTCTGAGAAGTGTCTGTTTAGGTCCTTGGCCCATTTGTTGATTGGGTTATTTGTTTTTTTGGTGCTTAGCTGCCGCAGTCCGGCTGCAGCAAAATAACCGGGGGATGATGAGCAACTTGTGTACATTGATACAGCAGGAGTGGGAGCCATTTATTGTAGGACTGGAGGGATATATATACATTCCACACAGCTTATCTTAATTAACATAAACTAGACACAGCAGTCAACCAATAAGGAATCTCCACACTTAATGGCTCCCTGGTGTTACTTCACAAACCACTCCCTCTGGCAAAATGCCAGGCGCCATCTTTACTTGTTTACAGACTCTAA
Source organism: Marmota marmota marmota (assembly GCF_001458135.2). Taxonomy (NCBI): domain Eukaryota; kingdom Metazoa; phylum Chordata; class Mammalia; order Rodentia; family Sciuridae; genus Marmota; species Marmota marmota. The sequence goes on from NW_025999932.1 coordinate 39,054,636, forward strand.
CACTTAGCTTTTTGAGTTCTTTATATACCCTAGAGATTGACTCTTGTGAATAATGCTACTGTGGACATTGGTGGTTACGTGTCTACTTGAGTTCTTGCTTTCAATTCTTTGAGGTGTATACTCAGAAAAGAAACTGTTGGATCACAAAATAATACTTTGTTTAACTTTTTGAGGGACCTCCAAATTCTTCCAGCAGTTGCACCTATTTTAATTCTCACTAACAGGACACAAAGGTTCCAGTTTTTATATATCCTTACCTAGTTATTTTCTTTTAATAACAGCTATTAACAAGGATGAAGTGGTTGAACCAATCTTTTTCAGGTTCCCAGAATAATTCTGCTTTCCTAGAGTCACATCTGATACTTTGAAAGTGTCAAATGACAGGAAAGAGCTTCAGGGCAATGTATGTGATTTGGGAATCTTTTCCTGGGACGTACAATGGGGGTTGGAGTGGGAGAGTGTATGTTACTTCCCACGGAATCTTGATGTCAAAATAGATCCCAAGTTCTCTGGAGACCATTCCTGAGCAGTTGGAAAGGAAAGAAGGAAAAACAAAAGCTCATCTTCCACACATTTCTAGTTTTGAATTGTCTACTGCTCCCGCTATACCGTTGGGCTTCTTCATTATAAATCTAGCATTGACATAAGGATTACATGATTTGATTTATATACTTTCCTAGTATACCACCTGGCACAAGGTAAACACTCCATAAATGGAAATAAATGCCCTTAGAATTTCTCATTAGCAGTAAAAGCATAATGGAGACAATGATGATAATAATGACAATCTAAAAAGCCTTCGAAATAAACTTAGTTGAGATGTCCATGATGGGGCAGATTAGCGTGGATCAGGCTTTCTCACGTACATTTTTGCTGTTCTTCCTTTGGGAGCCAGATTATTTCAGGAGTCACATAGACTTAGTGGGTCCAGGCAGAGGGCACTGCCCAATTCAGCCTTGTGTTTGAGTTTTATAATTATTTTTTTTTAATTTTTTTACTCTCAAGAACTTAGAAAAAAATAAAAAAATATGTGAAGTATTTTAGTTTGCAGAGTCCACCATGATGTGTATGACAAAGCTGATGTTCTAAGCTTGCTGTGTGTGTGTGGTGGGGGTAGAGTAGGGTGGATGGTAACTGAGAAGGAATTAAATGACTCATCTGGTTTATTTCCTATAATCTCTTATGAACTCTGATAGTTCAGAACTTCAAGAGGATGAAGAAAAGCTTGATTCCATTGTTTAAGGGAAGAGGTGTTTTTCTTTTTTCCCTGTAGCACTACACACACACACACACACACACACACACACACACAATCCCAAAACCCTTCCATTTTACTCCTTGGATTAATGATAATATTGTTTTAGTGATTTTTTTTTGGTTCAGTTTTCTCTTTTAACTAGAAGAGCACCAGATGCTGTTTGCTGCCTGCTTCACAGGAGCCTATTTTCCCCATGTACCGGCCCATCTGTATTCCCACCCATATCTGACAAGAACCCAGTGAGAAACAGATGCCCCACTAAAAGTAGGGGAAATGGAGGATGGTTTAATTTGAGGACGTAGGGAACCCTGGGGAATTGGGAGTCACTAGTGGGAGTAATAGAGAGGACTGCAATGGGGAGGAAGGAGAGTATCTCCTGGAATCCCAGCCGGGCCAGTATGTAGGGGGCCACTTTGAGAGCAGTAGTGGCTATTGCAAGGTGAGGGAGGTAGCCAGCCAGAGGTGACTCCACAGGAAGGAGGGTGGAATAAATAGTCCTAAATCTCTCTTCTACTTCCCTCTGATTCCTTCCCAGGACTTTGCATTGGTTGCTCCCAAGGGAAAAGGTGGAAGCCCTTTGATACAGTCCCTGGAGGTCAGCTTGAGCTGGTAAAGTGGTTTTGTAGTGCATACAGGAGGTATCAACCTGCTCCCTGTCTTTTCTTCTTTCTTTACCAAATCCAAGTGCAGGAATGTAATGCCTGCAGCTCGCCACTCTTCATCAATCATTCATTCTCTTCTGCATCAGGATCTTTTGCTTTCCATTGGATCCTTCCAATCACTGGATAGTTTTGTCCAGGTTTCTTCCGTCTTGAAAAGACAAATCTATCCATGCATTCCTCCATGCCATGCATCTTTTTAGCTTTCTTGAAGATATGGTGTTTAAGACCTGAACACTACAATGGTACTAGTCAGATGAGGAGTGCATTCCAGGTAGGCAGAATGATAGCCTCAGCAAGGTTCCTAATAAGGAATAATAAGCAAACATCTGTGTGGTTGAGAACAAGTGCCCAAGGCCCAAGAAGACGCTGCAAGAAGGGTCAGAAGCCAGATTATGAAGGGGTCTTAGAAACAATTTTAGATCTATCCTGAGGATTATGGGACACTTATCTAGTCACTTGTGCCATAAAAAAATTACTCTAGAATTTTCTGATATAAGAACAACCATTTTAATTTTATTCAAACTTTTGTGGGCCGTTATTTCAGAAAGAGGTTGATTGGGCAGTTCTCATCTGAATTCTTTTCTCAGGTCATGGCCAGGTGTTGGCTAGGGCTGGGTAGTTGAGATGTGTCACTCATGGCTGGCAATTGATGCTGGGAGTGCCTGTGTGTGATCTCCCAGAACAGTGGTCTCAAGACAGCTGAATTTTTACATGTCTGATGTAAAAGCAAAGTGTTTCAAAGAAAATAAACAGAAGCTTGGTAGCTTTTTTTGATCTAGCGTTGGAAGTCACACAGTGCCACTTTCATTGCATTCTTAATACTTAATTAGAAATGAATCATAAGGCTAGGCTAGATTCAAGGTGAGAGGGTTATGTCTCACCTCTGATGGAGAAATCATAATCACATGTTGTCTTAGTGTATTTTTGCTGCTATAACAGAATACCAGAGACTGAGTAATTCATATAGAACAGAAACATGTTCCTCACAGTCCTGGAGGCTGGGAAGTCCAAGATGTAGGTGAGTGCCTTCCGGATGTGCCTTTACATGGCAGAAAGCAGAAGGGAAGAAGACAGTGAACTTACTTCCAAAGCCCTTTTTTGATTTCATTGACCCATGCATGAAGACTGAGTCCTCATGACCTAAACACCTAGCAAGATGCCCACTTCCCAGCACTCCTTGACTGGAGATGAAGTTTCTAACACATGAATACATTTTTGGGAATACATTCAAACCATAACACACATGGTCCCAGGCACTATGGGTAGGACTTATGGTGACTATCTGGGGAAAATACAATCTCTCAATCTTGAACAAACAGTAATATATGCTCATTTATATTTTACAAAGATCACAATGATTGCTGCTCAGACTAATTTAGAGAGTGAAAAAACCACATGGGAGTGGTGGTTTAGTGTAGAGCGCCATGTTGGGCATGGGGAGTGGAAAGCAATATGGTAGTTGGGTTGTAGAGACTGTATTGACAGGGCTTGGTGAGGGACGCCAAGTGTGACTGACTCCCAGGGTTTTGAGTTGGGAGCTACTAGATGATTGCTGGTGCCATTTATTGAGGCTGGGTAGTGAAGAAGAGGGACAGTTCTGAAGGGGAAAGAGCAAGGTTTCAGTCTAAGATGAATCTAAATTGCTTTAGGGACATTCAAGTGGACTTCTCGAGAGGCTGGCTACACATTTGTGTCTGGAGCTCAGAAGAGGATTCTGAGCTAGAGATATAAATATGATAGGCATTAGCATATTGATGATATATAAAGCCATGAGAACAGATGAAATACAGTTTGGGAAAGCCTGCAGGGAGAGCAGAGAGGAAGTCTTAGGTAAGAGTACTGAGAACTTGTATCTGAGCTTACAAAGGAAATAGAAACAGCCAGAAATTGAATGTATTTCAGTGGAAGGAAGTAATTGTGTATGGGTGTGTACATATTTTCATATCTATATTGTGTATACATATGTGTACATGTATATCTATATCTATGTCTATATCTATATCTATATCTATATTCCAAACTGCATTGGTTAATATAAAAATCTCAATATAAAAAAACTGGAAATGTTAAATATGCTTCCATAATTACTACTTAAAAAGAGTTCTTCCTTCTTTATTAGCCACCTTTCATATTTCCCAGCTTAATAGGTAGTGTCTGATGTTCTGTGATTTCTATGAATAAGATATTATTGTTAAAAATAATTAGGTATCAAAAGTGTTATGTTAGATTGCTGATCTCTGGTCCCAAATAACTTACTTTGCATATTATATATTTTTTGGTTGTTGTTTAGAAGTTACTTGGGTGTAAATGGAATCAAGTAATAGCCTGCAATTAACTTTAAAAAGTAGTATCACATTGACTGCTTTTTTGAGGTAGTTTGTTCCGCTTCCTACTTGTCAGAGAAAGAACTATTTTGAGGCAAATGTGTTGAGAACCCAGAAAAGGGTATTTGCATATAACCTATGCATATCCTAACTTCTACTTTAAATCATTTGCAGGTTACATATAATACCTGGTATGATAAAAATGCTATATAAATAGTTATTATAGTGTATTATTTGGAGTATGCTCTTGGCCCCCTGTTCCTGAAGGTACTGCATCTATGGATTTGATCATCATGGATTAAAAATAGTTTAAAAAATTCTGCCTGTATTGAACTAGTACTGTTTTTTTTTTTCAGACATTATTCCTCAAACAAATACAGTGTGATAACTCTTTACATAGCATTCACATTGGATTAGGCATTATAAGTAATCTGGAGATGATTTAAAGTATATGGGGATAATGTGTATAGATGCAAATATTACATCATTTTAAAGAAGGGAATAGAGCTCGAGTGAATTTGATATGTGCAGGGGCCCTGAAAGCAATCCCTGGTAGATACTGAGGGATGACTGTATGACAAGAAATAAAGTCGGACATATTCAGTTCAGATGTCATTTTTCTCGAATGTTTTTGATTCATGGCTAGTTATAAAGGGTTAAATGTAGTCTCAAAATTTGGCATCAGTCTCTTGCTTAAAATTCTTATCAGATCTGGGGCCCAGTGATGTCCTGTATTCCCAGCAACTTAGAAGACTGAGGGAGGGGGACTGCAAGTTTGAGGTCAGCCTCAAACTTTTGAGTGAGACCCTCCCTCAAAATAAAAAATAAAAAAGTTTAACTCAGTGGTAGGGCACCTCTACATTCAGTCCCCAGTATAAAAACAGACAAACAACAACAACAGCCAAAAACAAAAACAAAACAAAAACAAAAACAGAATAAGAAAAAAGAAAAGAAAACAAGGATAAAGAAAAAATTTCCCACTGGAAATTGACCTATGGTGGCAGATACCATTCTTTTCTCATTTTGGACTATATTCAGTCCCTAGTACCTATGCTCAACATGTATAGGGTAACTACACACAGGCACATCCATGCACACTCACACATTCACATATATACCCACAGGGGCATGCACACATGCATTTATTATAGGAATGAATTAAACTATATATCAAGAGCACTAGAAAAAACTAAAATGAGGAGGGATTCTTTTGAGCTACTTAGTACTCAAAACATCTCTTCTAGCCACAAAACTAGTTTACAAATGACTCTGAATTGCCTTGATATAGTTTTCTTACAGTCAGCTGCCTGTTTCCAGCGTAATTTTCTGAGGCTAGAATTACCCTGATGGTTTTGTTTTTCATTCTGATTGTGCAGTTTTCCTGAAAGTCATTTTCCTTGCTATCTTCTCCGGGACCTCCAGTTTAAATCAGCACATGTGTTTCCAAAGGCACTCATTCTGGTTTCTTCCAGGGGCATTCATTCCCCCAGCAAATGAATTATTTTCGGCACAAACATTGTTTTATCCATTACCCACACTATGTATTCACATTATTCTGTAAAGATATATATATATATA
>NW_025999932.1:39060467-39076131 GCF_001458135.2 Marmota marmota marmota
ATATATATATATATATATATATATATATATATATATATATATATTCTGTAAAGGTCTACAGGGGTTTATCACAATACCATAAATTACTATTTTTTTTCCCAATTTGGAGTTGATGCTACAGGTAAACAGTGGGAGACAGATTGTGCCATGTAGTTTCATTTTTTTTTTCGGTGAGAAAATAGTGATGTAAATAAGTTATGAGACTTGCCTAAATTCACTCTTAACTGGAGGAAGAATTGTTTATTACGTCTTAACTATGCATTTCTTTATCATCCATTTACTTGCTCAAGGTCATCTGATATCTCCAAAGGCTTTTAAAGGGATGATTTAGGAATAAAATGACAGTGGTGCCTAGAGGGAAATTAGTTATCTCTAATCCTGGTTCTCAGGCCACAAATAAGCTCAAGTAAAACATGGTGCATGGTGGGCACTGGGCAGGTAGGCCCCATATTATTTGGGGGACAGAAGAGGCTTAAAGTCTAATGTGGTTACAGCTACATTCTTTGGGGGCTTGAATAACCATCAATAAGAATGGAGAGCATTATAGTCACTTCTAAAACTGAATAATTGTATGGCTTCTGTTGAAATTAGCATGTATTTTCCCCACTACAATTCCAAAAACACAGAAATGGGTTCCAATTTTAACTTTCTTTTTCAGATTTTCTGGATCTGTTGATTCTTTGCTTGCAATGGCTTGGTGCCATCAACCTAAAGGGGCTTCAGAGCCAACATATTGGAATATCAGGGTATGGCTCCTCAGAAATCTGACTGTGTCACCTTCGGCCAAATCAATTTAACAAACACTGATCGAACATCTTCCAACAATGTTCTATAATAGGTGCTCTGGGAGTGATAGTTGGGAAAATGTCTTCCGCTCATGGTTTTCCAACTAATTAGGAAATGTCAAATAAAAACAAAATAGAACCAAGCAAAACCCATCTAATCACAGACTAAAATGTAGTGTGCTGTAATGGAGGCTCTTATAAAAATGCTTTGTAGTGATTAGAGGCAATAGCCCAATGCCTAGGTTCTTAAGCAATCAACAATATTTTTAAGGTTAGCCACATAGGCTCAAGTCATGAGTTACTTCATCTTAGATCATAGAGCGAAAAGTTAGTGAATAACAAGAAGCTAAAAAGAAGTCCAAAATAAACCTAAGGTAAACAGAAAGGAAATCAGAAAATAAAGACACCAGAGAAGAAAGAAATGAATTAAAACCAGAAAAACTAAATGGAAAAATCAGTCAAACCAAAAGTTTATTCATAAAGGGTCAATAAAATTGGTAAGTCACTAAGCAGACTGATCAAGAAATGGTCAGGAATTGGGAGGGGGGGCGGCATGGGGACAGATTGCACACTATTGGGAACAACTTTATAACAATAAAACTGACAATTTATGTGAAATGATAAAATTCTTTGAAAGACTATCATAGTTCATTCGAGAAGCAACATTTAATTTGAATGGCTCTGGGTCTTTTAAGGAATTTGAATTTCTAGTTAAAACTTTTCACCCATGTACCTGCTCCACACACGTACATATGCGAACTCTAGGCCTTGATTGCTTCACTGGTGAGTATACCATACCTTTAGAGAAAAATATAATAGGATTTTTATACAAATTCTTTCCTAAAACTGAAGAGAGAACCATCCCAGGTTATTCTGGAGGCTCACATTGTCTTGCTACCCAAATCTGAACAAGATAATAAGGAAACTACAGAACAATGTTTCTCAAGGATATAGATATAGAATTCTAAAAATTATTTTAGAAAATTAAATGCAATAACATACATGAAAGGAAAATATATATCTTGAAAATATGGGATTTACCCCAGAAATGAAAAGTTTGGTGTAATATTCAAAAATAAATGTAATTCACTGTATTTACAAACTTATAAAGAAATTATGATGCCCTCAGTAAACACAGTAAAGCATTTGAAAAGTTCCAACATCCTTTAAAACTCATCAGCTAACTAGAAATAGGAGAAATGTTTAGTTCAATAAAGGGCATCTAAGAAAAATCTATATCCTCCAATAGATTTGTCTGTGAAAGACTGGATATATTCCCCTAAGATTAGGAAGAAAAAAGGATGTTTATTTTCACAACATTTAGTCACCATTGTGACTCACCATTGTGACTAACTAAAAGACATCCATATCAGAAAGGAAGAGGTGGAACCATTTTTTTTTATATACGATATGGTCATCTATGTAGAAAATCTGAAGGCATCTACAGAAAATCTTCCAGAAAAAAATGTGCTAGTTTAGCAAGTCTTGAGATACAAGCTTGTGGTACAAAATCAATTGTATTTCTATAAAGTATCAGCATTAGTCAGAATTTAAATTGAAATAAGAATGACTTTTTAAATATCATCCAAAAATGGAACACTGATGATAAATCTGACAAATATGGGCAAAATTTGTACATAGATATCTAAGAAGTTTCTGACAGGAATCAAAGAATATCTAAATAAATGGAGGGATATGCCATGTTCATGTTGATCTTTTAAGGCGCCATTTCTATCCACATTGATATATTTGCAATTTCCAACAAAAACCAAAGATGCTTTTTCTTAACAAGCTGAGTTTAGCATGCATGTAGACATGAAGAGCCTATAATAGCCAAAATTACTTTTTTTTTAACCTGCAAATGCCATGATTTTATTCTCTTTTATTGCTGAGTAAAATTCCATATATGCCATATTTTTTTGCATTACAATTCTTATTACACATATAGAGCACAATTTTTCATCTCTCTGTATATAAAGTATGTTCACGCCCATTTATGCCTTTATACATGTACTTTTTTTCATTTTTTTTGCATTACAATTCTTAATACACATATATACCACAATTTTTCATATCTCTGTTTGTATATAAAGTATGTTGACACCCAATTCAAGTCTTCATATATGTACGTTGTATAATGATGTCCATCACATTCCACCATCCTGCCAAAATTACTTTGAAAAAGACTAAATAAAGATGAAGATAACACAACCCAATTTTTAAGGCTAGTTATAAAGCTACAGTAACCAAGATAGTACAGTATTGTCCTAAGCATAGATAATTAGATTAAAGAAACTAAATAGAAACTCAGAAATAGACTTATACATTTATGAGTAATTAATATTTGACTAAGTTGTAAAGGCAACTCAGTGGAGTTGAGAAAAAAACTATAGAAAAATATTTATTGACTGAAGAATTTAAATGGATATTAATAGCGACATTCACATGAAAATAAAACAAACCAAGAAAAAAAAATAATGTTCATATTATCATAACTCAGCATTATAGACTTAATGATAAATCATAAAATTAAAAATTTGGAAGAAAACACAGGAGAGAAACTTTATGATATTGAGCCAGACAAAGTTTTCATTGATATGACCTATAAAACAAAAACAACGATAAACAGTTCCTCATCAAAAATTTTAAAAATTATCTTCAAAGAAACTGTTAAAATAATAAAAAGACAAGACACAGACCAGGAAAAATACTTGACAATCACATGTCTGAAAAAGAACTGGGATTCAGAATATAGAAAGACCTGTCAAATCTTTGTAATCATAATCAAAATACAAACAAGGTAATAGGCAAGAGATTTGACCAGACTTTTCATCAAAGATATAGAGGTAGCAAATAAGTACAATAAAAGAGGCTCACCATCTTTGGGGAAACACAGATTTAAACCACTCTAAGATAGCTTCACCTATTACAAAGGCTAAAATTAAAATGGCTGACCTTACCAAGAGTTGAAGACAATAGGGAGCTTTTACACCTGTTGATAGGAGTGTAAAATGGTGCTATCATTTTTGGAAGCCATTCAGAAGTTTCTTGAAAAGTTGAACATATATACCCCTATGATTCAGCCACTCCATCCCAAAGTCTTTTCACAAGAAAAATAAGAGCATATGTCCATAAACAAATGTGTATGAGTGTGCCTAGCAGCTTTAATTATAATAACTAAAGAGTGGAAACAACTCACATATCCGCAAAGAAGTAAATGGATTAACAAACTAAGGTGTTCCCACATGATGGAATCCTACTTAATAACAGAAAGGAATGGACTATTTACACATGTAAGAATGCAATATATTTCCAAATAATTAAGCTGAGTGAAAGAAGAGAAACAAATAGGAGTATATACTATGTTACTCCATTTATATAAAATTCTAAAAGTTGAAAACTAATCTATAGTGACAGAAAAAAGATCAATGTTTATCTGGGGAGGGCAGAGGGTTCCCTGGAGGGGAGAAATGGAAAGATTGCACAAGATAGGATGGGACTTCACTCTTTGCAATGTATGATGAGTATATGCCAAAATCTATCATATTGTAAACTTGAAATATGTGAAGTTTATCATGTGACAGTTAAAAATCAAAGATGTCAAAGTGCAAAAAAAAAAAACAAACCCAAACAAGCTTATACAGAGACAATGTACAGAACTAAGAGAAAAAGAAAGGGCTTAACTCAGTCCTTTCCATGGAGGAACATACAAATAAAATAAAAATACAAAAGTTACGGGAATTAAAGAAAAAAAAATCTTACAAGGATTAGATCATTTCAGAAATCATTTAAATCCTTAAGCTTTTCAGCCATTTAAAGAAATCCTTATGCAAGAATATTTTCAACCATTTCAAATTATTATTAGTCATATTTGCTACATTTTGTTATTCATCTTGCTCTGAAACAGGTCTTAAGGGTTTGTTAAGCACTAGCTGCTTTTTGGAAGACCCGCTTTCTTCTTTCAGAGGAAGAAATCCCTGCAAATTAAATATTACAAGAGAGCGAATTGGCTCTACCATTGTGGAAGAACTTTCTGTTCTTGAATTTAATACAGTGAACTAAAAAGAGTTGCTGGTTCCATCCCTAAAATTCATCCCCAGAGATGCCCAGAATACTCTGGAGGATATCAACATGGGGAGGTGAGATTGGGATCAGAGGGAGTTGAGAGACACCTGAGGATATTGTTTCATTTGGAGGCAAGATAGAGATAATGGGGTAATATTTGAACATTCATATAAAACAACAATTAGGCCTTTTTATAATTTATGGACAATCAGAAGAATAAAAATCAAATGCACAACTTAAAAGTCAGTAGGAAAAGAGGATGAGATAAAAAGAAAGGATGCTAGATTTAAAAAACCCCACTCTATGAGTATGGAGAAACAACGATTTATATTACTGCATTTTCAGTAAACTAATTGGAATAAAATGAAGAGTCAAAATACAGATATTCTCAGATTAGCAAAACAAATATCCAGCAAGTGATATCCAGCTATATGCTGTAGGAGGAATGATAAATAAATTTGAAAACGAAGGGACAGTAATAAATCTTCCTACCATGTAAAAAATAAAGATAAATTAGAAAAGCAACTTTCATATTAAAATTCATGGTCGGCAAAAATTACATAGAGGAACAAAGAAATATATAATATCAGTAAAAATAATAGTTAAAGAAATTATAACAATCACAAATACATATTTACCTAATAATATGGTCTTAAAACATATAAAGCATCAAATTAAAGAGCTAAGTAGAAATAATTTCAGGTTAATTTTCACTAGCTGGCCAGGTCAGTGACCTCAAGGGACAGCTCCACACTGGGCAGCACTTGAAAAAAGAGCATGCACCTGGATTCTCTTTATTTTATAGGGAACACACACATAAGGGAGGGTTGATGGAATGTTCTTCACCAAATAAGGCAGGGAATAGTGGAGTCTTGCTTTGTGATGTCTTACAGTCAGCAGCTTGATTGACAACTTGGCAAGTCACACCCATCTCAGGTACTGTGTGGGATCACAGGCAGAGCGAGAGGAAAGGCATATTCGCATTGCATAGCCCATTCAGTGTGCAACACCGGACCAGTCCCCTCCTAAACTCAAATGCAAATAGCTCACACATACAGCCCATGGATGGTTTGTAACAGTCAATATTATTCAGGAACACATGTAAAAATATTTAATTAAAAAATTAGATACCCTTTGTTATAATCAAGTAGATTTTTTTTTTCAGGAATGCAAGGATGGTTAAATACCAGTATGTTTACCACATTAATGAAGTAAAAGGGAAAAAACATGGAAAAATCACTTGCAAATTTTCTATGCACATTCATTTGGAAAGCTTCTGGATAAGTACAAATAGAAGGAAACTATCTTAATTTAGTATTGACTTGCCACCAAGTCCCAAGGTACGCATATACTTATTTCATAAAATTTAGATTTTTATCTTCACGTTCAGTAAAACAAATCTGTTCACTATGGCTGCTACATTTTGACATAGAACTTGTTGTCTTTTCTAATTAAATAAAAGAGAAAAGCCTATAAGTCTTAGAAGGGGAAAGAAAAATTATTAGTTTTAGGCCATATCTTGATTAACATAAAAACTTAATCACAGGAAAACCAATGGAACTAATAAGAAATTTCAGAAGGGTTTCTGGATATGATGTCACCATTTAACATGATTAGAGATTTCCTAAACAAGTAACAATTAACACATACTGTTATGAAAAATGAAATGCCATTTCCAATAACAATAGCAATTATAATGACAAAACCCCCTCTATCAATTATCTAGAAAATGCAAACAATAATAAAGGATTCAGAATTTCTTTAGGGAAATAATTTTAAAAATGTATGAAATGACATTAAACATCAGCATATATTCACTAGTGAAACATTAAATAATTTCCTACAAAATTCATAATACATTTTCCAAGGATAACGTGTCTGCAAACAAAGGCATGGTAGGTGGATTGGGAAGACAGAGACTCAGTCTAAGAGAAGAAGTTGTTTAGAGTTAAGCAGAACAACAGCAGAAACAATAAAAATAACTTGGGGAGCTTTCTATGGTCTAAAGATGGTTTGCTGGGAATGAGGGGGTTATAAGACATAATCATGGAGAGTACCTTGCGCTCCCATAAAGACAGGGCAGCTTTCTCAATGACAGTGACATGAGAGGGCAAGCACAATGGACTTGCAACTTCTGACATTGGAAGAACTGGAGAAGGGGTGGGAAGTGGCACAGTTAGCGGGGACCTAGAAGGTGATAAAGGTAGCTGTGTATCCAATGAAAAGAGTGATGATTGGGCCCCACTGACAATTTATGAAAACCAATTATACAATCTTAGAATAGGAACCAACAGCCAGAAGGATTCCCTATAAGATTTGTAAACCAGAGTTTAGTAAACAGAACAAGTTCTTTTATTGGATTAGTAGACCTGGATACTGTCACCAGCTGATGTCTTCTTAGCTCAAAGTTTGACTTGGGGAAGAGCAGTTGGTGATGAGAACTGCTAAGACTTGACAGCTCAGTTACATTTGGAGAAAGAACATGTAGAGATACTTGCAGGCATACCCATTGCTTCTATATGAACTGATTCCCTCCCCCTAGTTAGTTGTCCTTTTGATATTAAAAAAAAGATGTGCTTTAAACTAACTGGACTCTCGTTTGGTCACCCTCAGCATGCCCAGCAGATCCTCAGAGTTGGTGAGCTTTACTGCCCTGCAAATCATCCTCTTTTCTGACTTGGTTTTCAAGACTACTAAGTGCTGAAATGTGGATGCAAACCAAAACAATCAGTTCATTTTGTCTGAAGGTGTTTTTTAAAAAATCCAATATTTTAGTAAATTCATTTTTGAAGCTATCAATTCTGAAGAACAATAGATATTTCCATTACTTCCCCCTGACCCCCCCCCCCCAGAGGGAAGAACTTAATTTTAAGGCTATAATATTTTCTCTAAGCAGAATCTGACATATGGTATTTCAAAGTAGGCTTTTAATTGTCAGATCATTGCTTGATCTTACTATAATAAAAGCACACCTAATAAAAAGCCTAATTATACCTCCATTGCTAATATAGAGAATGCCAAAATGTATGACGGAAGAAGGTAGGGCACCTGGCTGTAGGTAATGAAGTCTGCCAGGTAAGGTGCATCCAGAAGGTTACCAGTGAGCTCCGAGTCTGGCAGGATACATGTGCTTTTGCAAGTGGGCATTAGTAGTGGAGGGGAAACAAAGTTTAGAGGCACAGAGAATACCTGCAAAGCTTTCTACTCTAGTCACTGTCTAAAATATTGACCTTCCTCTGGGTTTGGTATTGGAACATATGACAGTGCCTTCAAGTACTCCCTCTGCATATTAGAGTTCATAACTTGAAAAAAAAATAGGAATATATCCCACTATTTTAGAAATGTGTATCTCATAACAATACTGTCTTCACTCTAGTTTCTTAGAAAAGCTAGCCTGAAGGGAATCTTACAAGCTAATGTTTCTAACAAGTGCAATCCCAGGATTGCCACAGTAAGGAAGTAAGGTAGGGAAGGAGATAAAGACCAAGTAATATGTTATTGTGTCGGTGATCATCTGGCAAGAAATCTACCTGGGTTATTCATCATGTGCAGTATTTTGTTGTTGTCGTTGTTATTTTGTTTTTTGTTTTTGATACTAGGGATTGAACCCAGGGGTGCTTAACCACTGAGCCACATCCCTAGCCCTTTTTTTATTTTTAATTTTGAAACAGGGTCTCATTAAGTTGCTAAGGGCCTTGCTAAGTTGCTGAGGCTGGCTTTGAACTCACAATCTGCCTGTCTCAGCCTTCTGAGCTACTGGGATTATAGGTGTGTGCCACTGCACCTGGCTCATGTGCAGTTTCTTTGAACCAATCATAGAGAGCCACCTTTCCTGGGAACAATCCTAGGGGTGTTGGGGTGAGAGTTGAGAAGGACAAGGAATTCATCCATCAGCTACTTCATCTCCTACTTGTTTGTGGAGGTCAAGGTCTGGATCATTTTTCCTGATTACTTATTCTCTTTTATGGAAACATACGTCCATGCACACTTTTTGGTATGGGACTTTGCAGTTCTCCATCTGAGTTGAGCAGAATGTACTTCCCTACCTCACGAAGGCTGGGCTTATCCTCTCTCATGCAGTGTGGTTCATGAAGTTGGGTACTGGCTGTCTGAGTTCTGTTATAACAAAGTGCCAGAAGTTGGGTGGCTTGTGAACAGCAGAGTTTTATTTCTCACAGTTCTGGAGGCTTAAAGTCTAAAGATCAAGGTTCAGATTCTGGCACCTTTACGTGTAACTGTGGAGAATTTTCTAAATTTCTGGAAGACCTGGTTTCTCATCTATCCAACAAGAAGAATGAGTGTCACTACTTTTTTGTGCTAATTGGGAAGCAACAAAGCAAAAGGATTTAATGCATATTTTATGATCATTCATGCTGTTGGAGGAGACCCTCTTCCTCTCAGGTCCATGTTAGTGTTGCATTCTAGCTCCTTTTTGGTTGAGTGGGGACATATGACTGATAAGTGGTGAATGGAACTGATGGGTATTATTTTAGGGGTCAGTATAAGGCCTCCCAGAAACTCCTTACCTTCTGGCATGGTGATCAAATGTCCAGGACAATGATTTCTCTGTTAATTTGTTTCCCTGAATATTCAGGTAACTGTGAGTGGAATCTCACTGCCAATCTGAGATGGACCCTTACTATGAGCAAGTTGTGAACCTTTGTTGTCATTGCAAGCTACAGAGATCTTTGTTCTTGTTAGTTACAGCAGCCTAACCTGTCATTTCCTGATATGATAGTATTCAACAAAGCTTCTGGTACATAGCAAGTAATAAAAAATACGTAGTTGTTAAACTGGAGAACCTTATTATGTTTCAATTAGGCATATTCTCTAAGCAGCCTTTGTTTCAATGTCTTGTGGCTAATGAGAAAGAAATAGAAAGAAGAAAGAAGAAGACATGAGTATCTGTGGAATTCGGGGTCTTCTTTCTTATAATCACTAATTTATGATCATAATGAATAAGCACACAGGCAGATCATTATTGCACATGCAATTATCTTAGAAGAGTCTGGAAGTATTGAGACAAGTAATTGGTTGCATGGAAAGTTTATGCAGAGGC
Source organism: Marmota marmota marmota (assembly GCF_001458135.2). Taxonomy (NCBI): domain Eukaryota; kingdom Metazoa; phylum Chordata; class Mammalia; order Rodentia; family Sciuridae; genus Marmota; species Marmota marmota. The sequence goes on from NW_025999932.1 coordinate 39,070,377, forward strand.
TTAAATATAAATGCGTGTCAATTTCTTCTTAGTTAAGACCTACACACATTTTCATCTGGTTGTTTATCTGGATGATAACTCTGGTTAATACACTGATTGTTCATTCATGGGCTATCATAAAATTTATAGAACAGAAGATGAGAAAGCATCCCATTAGGCTTCTTAAGGTGACATTCACATTATTTGTTATTTATGATCCCCGAATGCCCGTCATCAGAATCAGTTAAGGAGTTAAATTTAAAAAATTTCTTTCTTTGTAATAATTTTTTAAATTAGCAGAATTTTTGCAGTATAAGTAAGCAGAGCTCATATTGAATTTAATATTTTTAAATCTTTTCTACATTTGCTTACTATCTTTAAGATAAGGGTATTCTCTTACCACAGTACCCATATCTAGTTATAAGAATTTAATGTGAATGCACCCTTTTTATCTGTAATCCACAGTTTGGTTTGATCAGTTGTCTCAGTAATGCTCTTTTTAGCATAATTTTTTTTCTCCAAAGATCCATTCTGAAATTATGGATTGCATATAATTTTCATGTCTCCTTAATCTCTTTTAACCTGGAATAATGCATGAGCTTCTCTTGGTATTTTGTTGTACCGATACATTTGAAAAAATATTGGCCAATTATTCTATAGAATGACCTTCACTGTGGACTTGTTTAGTATTCCTTATAATTGGATTCAGATTATGTATCCCTTGCCAGAATACTACTAAAGTGACCTGTCTTCTGTAAGGTGTCCCACCCATGGGAGTGCTGTACCCACTGCCTCTCCTCGGGGATGTTCATTTTGATTATCAAGTAAAGGTTTTATCCACTTTCTCCACCATATAGTTACTGTTTTTCCTTTTATAAGTAGTAAGTGGTTTATGGGGAAATGCTTTGAGATTGTGCACATAGCCCACTGCTCATCAAACATTGCACCTTAGATTAAACAATGGTTGATTTTTGTCCAAGCCAATCTCCAAATCTGTCAGTTGGCCTTCTGCTGGAAGGATAACCCACTGTCACATCGTATCTGACTGTTTTAATGCATGCATCTATGTAGCCATGTCCATCTATGTATTCTATTTTTTTCTTTCTCTTTATGTGTCTACCATCTATTTTTATCTATCACTGTGATCCATATGGCATCATGAATTCCTATTTTAATTTATTGGTATAATCTGTAACTAACATTATTTATTTTGATGCTCAAGTTGTCTTAGCTTTGGCCACGCATGGGAGCCCCTTCAAGCTGGTTGTCTTTTTGAGATACACCCATCTTGTTTATGTTTATGTGGGGGTAAGTTTGGCTATGTCCTTACCTTCCCGTACAGCAAGATGTTCCTTCCCATATTATAGCCACCTGAACTTAAAGATAACTGAATTAAATGTCAGGGAGTGCAGCTTAGCTGTCTGTATTTTTTAAAAAATATTTTTTTAGTTGTTGATGGGCTTTATTTTATTTACTTATTTATATGTGGTGCTAAGAATTGAACCCAGTGCCTCACAGGTGTGAGGCAAGCACTCTACCACTGAGCTACAACACCAGCCCCTGATGTCTATATTTTTAAAGAGAAGTTCCCAAATGGTTCTGAAGGTCAGGTGGCTGTATAAACCACTGTGTTATTTGATAAAAGGGGTTATAAAATGCCTCATAATGGTCAGAGTCCATGACCCTTTGATGGCTAATTGATTTTTTCAGGACTCTTCTCTTTTATAATTTCAGACTACCAAAATTGTACCCAAAAGTCCTCCAAAAATCACTGATCAGATTATGATAATTTGCTCTTTTGTTTAGCTTCCCTTCTAGATTGGTCCTAGTTCTACATCATCTTAACATCTTTTAGTCCTGTTTTTAGACACTTGGTTCTTTCTTGCTCTCTCTCCTCCCTCCCTAATTCATCATTCCACAGCACAATGAAAGATTAGTATAAGGTTTATGTGATGGGCTTTTAGATTGCAGGAAGGAAAGCAAGTTGTTGGATGTTTATCCATTCACTTATTCAACAAGTATTAATTGAGCCACCACTGTATGTAAGGAACTGTGATGCACAGGGGGCTAGGGACACAGCAGGAACAAAGCAGTCATGATGCTATCTCCTTAGAAATTACTGTTTAGTGAGCTAAATCAGTAGTAAGAAATGGGGCAAACAAATTTATGTAAAGTTACAAGTAAGGTGAGAGGTCCAACACATCTTTTCTGAGGAAAAGATAATTGAGCTGAGAATTATAGGAAGAAGAGAAGTTAATAAATGCAGCACTGGGTATAGGAGGAGTGTTCCAGCAGAGGAACCAACCTGTGCAAAGGCCATGTGGCAGAAGAGAGCATGGTTCATTTTAAATATTGCCATTGAAATATGACCATTGTTGCTGAAAAACAGAGAATAATAATTAATATGGTAAAAAATAATGAAGAAGAGGTAAACAGATACAGGATCATGCAGAATTCTGTAAAGTATTATATTAAAAATTTTATCTTAAAAGCAATGTAAATATATTGGTGTATTTTAATCCTGAGTGACATCAGATAATGTTTTAGAAAGGTTTCTTTCCAAAGGTCACTATAATGGGAAAGACAGATTGAAGGAGGCAAGAGAAGACATAAGAGGGGAGATTCTAATCGAAGATGGAGAGAAGATGATGGATTCAGGATGGATCGCTGTCTTTGGCAAAGGATGTCAGTGGAATGATAGAGGTGAAGGTTAAAATGGGAGTCAAAGGAAAATGAAGACAGAATGCATGAATAGCTCTTTGAAGGGCTTTGGTTACGAACTGGGGGAGAGTGTTGGGTTCCTAACCCTCCTGATTTCACCCCCACCCAAGTAAACTCTCTGAAACAAACTGTGTCAAAGGTTACCTTGTTTTGCCCACTCTGAACCTTCCTTAATGTACATCTCTCCCTGTGATCACACCTGGAGAGAGAGTCAACCTTGGCAATGATCTTTGCTCTTTCTTCATGGATGTCAAAGCTGATGGGATGTTTGTTTGCATCAGGACACTAGTGGAAACTCTTCACAAAGCCATTAGTCCTTGAGTACTTGATCAACATTTTAGATAAGAAGAATCCTTAGCAATTCTTCTGTGAAGTGTTGGCCACTTGCATTATTATTCATAGAAAATGGTTTCTTTTCCCTCCCTATTTGCAGTGACCTTTCATCCCTTCTCTGTGTGGTCTAGGTCTTACTACAGTAAAATATTTAGACTCCTTTTGCCCTAAGGAAAAGCATTTTCAGCCTTACAATTGAAATACACTCCTCACTGGCTGGACACAGGGATATACACAGGGACACTGTGTATCACCCTAGTGCTTCCTGAGCTTCTCTGTTTTGTGCCCATTGCCATGGGTAAAGAGACTAGACCAAGGCTTTCCACCTTTGTGAATGGAGAAAGTTCTTTACTTCTCACCCAGAGCCGAGATGGTAGAGTGTGAGAAGCAATGTCTATAAGTCATGTGTGGGGATATTTGGAGAGGTAAGTAGCTAGTTAACTGGGAGGTTATGAATGCATTGTTTCCTGGAGCTTGATGACTGCTCTGGCTGCAGAACCTTCCCACTGGAGTGTCCTCCAACAGGAGCAAAGGCGGGCAGCCAGAGGCCAATGGGTTCCATACTAAAGTTTAACTGACCTCAAGTTTTCAAGTGAATCTGGTCTCTTGGAAAGGAATTGTCCTAAACTTAGAAGTCAATTCCAAGTACAACTATGTATTCAGTTGGTTAGCAACATAGCTTCGTGGACTCCAGGTTAGTCCAAAACTTGAATTTGCTGGGGTTATTTTCAAAGTGTTTATGGAGTCGAGCTTCCTCTTTATTTAATGGGCTAGGTGGCAAAGGAAAACCTCATTCAAAACATAATCTTCCATCAACGCTTTCTTTTGGTCTGAATGCCTCGGTGTTTCTTTTAAATAAATCCTCTAAAATGATTAACAATTGAAAATAAAGTCCTGGTTAAAGATTAATTGAATCTGAAAATGGATGTGTGAGCTAAATAGCTCCTGTCCAAGGGCAAGTACATTCTATTTCCTTTGCAAATATGCCAAATGAGTGAATTTCTGTACACTTATTGACTAGAGGAAAAGGACAGGTCTAGGAAACGAGGATGCACAAGAGGGGTCAAGGGGAGGTAGGCAATAAATAATTAAACCAACAAATGGTCAGGAAAGTCCCTGTGTTCAGAAAGAAGGCAAAACAAGAGTAATGAGCAAGGAAAGTGAATCCACGTGGGAATCACCATTGAGGAAGAGAATTTTGATATGAGAAATTATAAGGTAGACAGCCTTCTGAAAAGCCTACCAGACATCATAGATTTGCACAGGGAACCTCAGAAACTCTAGGGATGAAATACTGTCAGGATAAGAGGTGGGGGGCGCAAGGCAGAGGAACCCATTGCTTTGTATGGCTGGAGGGTCTGAAAGACATTTCCTTTAAATTTATTGTACAGAACGGACTTGACAGAAAAGCTAGGCTGACTTCAGGAATCTTCAGTGCAGGGTCCCAGTGCAGAAAACCCCTAAGCGATATGTATTTCTTGGTCTGAGCTCCCCTACAGCCGTGTGTCTGTAACGCTTGCCTGTGTGCACCCTGAGCAGCCCTCATCACTGGAGAAAAGAGCTCCTTACACTGAAGCTGTCATAGTCACAATTGTCAGAAGGTCACCGTGGGGAAATTGCCTGTTGGCTGGGGAGTGTGCAGATCTATTTGATCTGGTTTCTTTTTTTAAGTCTTCTTTCAGCAGCTTCCCAAGCTGCTGCTGGTGCAATGAAATGAGAATTCCATTTACACCAGCATTTGAAGGGAAGGTGCTTTCACCACCCATAGATCTCTCTATTTCATTCTTTCCTCCATCATGGAAACACACGACACTCTTTCTCTCAATCCAAATGCTCACAAACCGCACCATGGGTCTTCTCTGCACTGCTGTGGCTCCCTTGAGGCAAGGAAGAAAAGCCATCAGCCAATATGCAAGTGCAGCTAGAAAGCTTGTTAAAGGCAGCAGGGGCATTAGGAGAGGGAACTGGGGAATCCGCTTCAGAGCATCTTTATTGCTGTGATCTGGGGCAAAACTCCAAAGCTGACCGGAAGGAAAAAGAATGCAATAAAAAGTAACAGCTGGCTAAGCCAGATCAGATGCAGTGTTTATCACGTTTAGCAGAGCTCTGGAAAAATTGAGGTTTCTCTACCAGAAGGCAATTTAAAGAGCAGGTAAACGCTTTGCTCATCTGCTTAGACACACAGCTCTAGAGAACCCTAGAGGGCAAATGCACATGGTAAAGTGGCCATTTAGCAAAGACAGAGTTTTGAGAAATTGAATGTGCTCCCATCGAAGTTATAACTCGTCCTTTGCTGTAAATTAAGTGAACTCATTGTTTCAACAAAACAAACCAAAAATGAATTTGTAGGTCATCTTTTGATGAATAATAGCAATACTTAAAATGGATGAAATGCAGAAATGTACACTCTTTAATCAAGGCGCACAGCAGAATTGCTTGTGGGCTGGCTGAGGACAGCCTACAGGATCGATGTGCTTTTAATCAGGGTATGCTGGTTTGTTGGGCTCAGGTTTTTTCCCCTCTGTTTTGCTGACTTGCACAATTTGCCACAAGATAAACAACAGCAACAACAAATCAGTTAATCAAAGCCCCAGCAGGGAGCACTGGCTCAGTAAAACATTGTTCTTGCCTCTTGTGTGTCCACATGGCCCAAGTCTGGGGCTGAGTCCCTAGGATTTAGCAGCACCTGAGTCCCTGCCTCTGAGGCAGTGCCTCCGCCCCC
>NW_025999932.1:39076156-39096908 GCF_001458135.2 Marmota marmota marmota
CTACCCCCTATAGAGTCATGGTCCTTGAACATATAGACCTAGCCTCCCATTATGACCTCAACTCAGATACAGGGACAAGGCTGTCTTCTGAAAGAGATTTTTTAGGATTTGTGACACTTGTTTTGAGGATCCTCCGAACAAAATGTCACAGGACACACAAAGAATCAGGCAAAAAGGTTTATAACCATGCATTAGTTTTTGCTTAGCGACATCCATATTTAATATTAGTATTTAAAAATGTTTCCCTTTGCTCTGCCTGATCATCGTGGATTTGGGGTTTACCCTTTGATAGCTGCTGTCCAGGCTTCTTCTCTTAGGGAGAGACACAGGTGTCCTCAGATGCTTAAGTAATGAGGTCAAGAGAGCTTAACATCCATCAGAAGTTCTCACTATGTGTTCAAAAGAACAGCAGGAAGGAACACCTTTAGGAGAGAGAAGTAGCTATTTATATTAGGGGTGGTTTACTTTCCATGCTCAAGTCTTTATTATTGGAGTAGGATAGCATTCATTGATTTCTCTCTTTGTTCCAGTCTCCAGAACAGCATTATCCTATAGAAATGTGATTTCAGTCATATATGCAATTTTTTAAAAAAATTAAATTAATCAAGTTGCTTTGAGCCTTGCTAAGTTGTTGAGGCTGGCCTTGAATTTGTAATCCTCCTGCCTCACCCTCCCAAGTTGCTGGGATTACAGGCATGCACTACCATACCTGGCACAATTTTAAATCTTCTAGTAAGCTCATTAGAAAAGCGAAAACAGGTGAAATTAGTTTTAGTGATGTACTTTATTTTATCCAAGATTTCCATAATATTATTTCAACATGTAATCTATATAAAAATTGTCAATGAGTTATTTTACATTTTTTCATTACAAGTAAGTTTTTGAAATATGGTGTGTTTGGTATAATTACTTTTTTGATTTCTGTATTTTGAAAAATATTTTATTGGTATATTATAATTACTTCTTACATTTACCTTTAAATCTAGTGGTCTATTTCAAGTGTTTCTTTATGTCCTTATATACCTTATTCAACACAATTTCTGATGATTACAAGTTAGTACCTCTCAGAAAAGTTCTGTCATTTTCTACTTCTCTTCTTTTGGACATGGAAGGTTTTCAGTTTATGCTATTGTAAATGATGTAGTGCTTAGTGTTTTTAGATAAAGATCTTTCAGATTTATGATTATTTCTTAAACTAGATTCATAGGAACAAAATTACTGTTTATATCACGTGAAACTTAATGCCAAAAGTTTGTACCTTCTAAACTTTCACTAGCAGAACATGAGATTGTTTGACTTTAATACCCATGAATAAAAGAGGAACTGGTCAATAAAACTGTTAAAGTTCTTCAAACCAGTAAATTGTTTATAAGACAGAAAAAAAAAAAACTTAGAAAGATAGTGAAGGAAAGAATTCTTTTTCCTCATTAGATAATAAAAATTTAGTGATTTTTATTGATTTCGGAACTTGAATGGATAGGGGTTATAAGAGAGTTAGACCCTGATGTGGAAAACTGTGTGCTTCATCTTTTACCATTTCTTTTCCCATATTTTTATTGGTTCATTATAATTATAGATAATGTGGGATTGGCTGTTACATATTCATATATGCACATGGAATAACGATATAATTTGGCCAATATTACTCCCCAGTTTTTCCCCTTCCCTACTCTCTTCCTTCCCACTGATCCCTTTAATCTACTCTACTGATGTCCTTTCTTTTTCTTTATCCTTTCCAGCTTCCACATAAGAGAGAAAATGTCTAAGTCTTGACTTTCTGAGTTTGGCTTATTTTGCTTTGCATAGTGTTCTCATGTTCTGTCCATTTTCCTGCAAATTACATATTTCATTCTTCTTTGTGTTTGAATAAAACCTCTGTGTGTGTGTATATTTCACATTTTTCTTTATCCATTCAGTCATTGATGGACACTTAGGCTGGTCATATATTTTGGCTATGGTGAGTGGTGTTGATATAAACATGGATATGCATGTATCACTGTATGATAACTTTAATTCTTTAGGTTAAATTCTGAAGAATGGTATAGCTGGGTCATATGGTGGATCCATGCCTAGACTGTTGAGGGAACTCCATACTGATTTCCATAGTGGTTGTACTAATTTATACTCCATGGACAGTGTAGAAGTTTTCCTTTTTCTCCACATCCTCTCCAGGATTTATTGTTGTTTGTATTTTTTTTGGGGGGAGGTACCAGGAATTGAACTCATGGGCACTCGACCACTGAGCCGCATCCCCAGCCCTATTTTATAATTTATTTATAGACAGGGTCTCACCGAGTTGCTTAGTGCCTCACAGTTGCTGAGGCTGGCTTTGAACTCACGATCCTCCTGCCTCAGTGTTTGTAGCCTCTAGGATTACAGGCATGTGCCACCCTTCCTGGCTTCTTGTTTGTATTTTTGATGGCTGCCTTTCTAACAGGAGTGAGATGAAATCTCTGGGTAATTTTGATAGCATTTTCCTAATGGCTAAAGATGTTGAATGTTTTTTCATCTACATGTTGGCCATATGTATTTTTTCTTTTGAGAAGTACTGTTTAATTCATTTCCCCATTTATTAATTGGATTATTTTGGGGGTTTTTTGGTGTGAAGTTTCTTAAATTATATATTTTCAATATTAATTCTCTGTCAGAAAAGTATCCAGCAAAGGTCTTCTCCCATTCTATAGGTTCTGTCTTCACATTCCTAATTGTTGCTTTTACTGTGCAGAAGCTTTTGAATGTGATGTCATCCCATTTATTAATACTTGACATTATTTTCTGAGCTTTAGGAATCCTATTGAGAAAGTTGTTGCCTGTGCCTACATGCTGGAGTTTTAACCCTACATTTTTTTTTTGTAGGTATTGCAAACTTTCAGTTCTAATTCCTAGGTCTTTGATCCATTGTTTACTTGACTTCTGTGCAGCACGAGAGATAAGAGTCTAGTTTTATTCTTCTACATATGGATAACCAGTTTTCCCAGCATCATTTGTTAAAAAGACTTTCTTTTCTCCAACGTATGTTTTTGGCAATTTTGTCAAGGATCAGATGACTATATATGTGGGGTTTGTCTCTGTGCCTTCTATCCTCCTCCGTTGGTCTACGTGTCTGTTTTTATGCCAGTATCATGCAGTTTTTGTTCCTATAGCTCTGTAGTATAATTTGAAGTCAGGTATTGTGATGCTTCCAGCATTGCTTTTGTGGCTTAGAGTTGCTTTGGCTATTCTGGGTCTTTTATTCTTCCAAATGTATTTTTTCATTAGTATTTCGATAGGTATTGAAGTGAATCAGTCTATTTATTTTGGTAGTATGACCATTTTAACAATATTAATTCAGCCTATCCATGAACATGGGAATCCTTTCCATCTTCTGAGGTCTTCTTCAATTTCCTTCTTCAATGTTCTATAGCTTTAATTGTAGAGATCTTTCACCTCTTTGATTGGATTCACTGGTAGGTATTTTTTTAGAGACTAGTGTGAATGGGATTATCTTCTTAATTTATTTCTCAGCGGATTCATTGTTGCTATGTAGGAAAGCTATTAATTTTTGCATGTTGACTTTGAAACCTGCTATTTTGCTGAATTTGTTTATTAGCTCTAGCAGTCTTCTGATGGACTTTTTAAGGCATTATGAAAATAGGAATATATCATCTGCAAACATTGATAATTTAACATCTTCCTTTTCTTTTTTATCCCTTTTATTTCCTTCTTTTTCCTAATTGCCTCTGGCTAGAATTTCTAGTACTATATTGAATAGGCATGGTATGAGTGGACATTCTTATTTCATTCCAGATTTCAAAGAAAATGTTTTCAGTTTTCCCCATTCACTATGATGTCAGCTTTGGGTTTGTCATATATAGCTTTTATGATGTTGAGGTAAATTCCTTCTATCCCTAGTTTCCTCAGTTTTTTTTTTTTTTTTTTGGTGGTACTGGGGATTAAACCCAGGACCTTGTGCATGTGAGGCAAGCACTCTACAAATGGAGCCCAGCCCTGTTTTACTTTTATTCATGAATGGGTACTGAATTTTGTTGAAGGCTTTCTCTGAAACTATTGAAACGACTATGTGTTTTTGTCCTTAATTCTGTGTATTTGGCAAATTACATTTATTGATTTGTATATGTTAAATCATCTATTTTTATTTTAAAAGTTTTTTAATTTTTAAAATTTTAAAAATTAATTAATTCTAATCAGGTATACATAACAGCAGAATGCATTTTTCACTCATTGTACACAGATAGAGCACAACTTTCCATTTCTCTGGTTGCACATGGTAGTGTCCCATACATGTACCTAGGGTAATGATGTCCATCCCTATTTACGCTCCCAACCCACCCTCCCCTTTGCCCATTCAAAGTTCTTTCATTTTTCCCACGCTCCTTTGCCCCATTATGGATCAGCAACCACATATCAGACAGACCATTCAGACTTTGGGTTTTGGGGATTGGCTTACTTTGCTTAGCATGATATTCTCTAACTCCATCCATTTGCCTGAAAATGCCATAATTTTATTCTCTTTTAATGCTGAGTACTATTCCATTGTGTGTGTGTGTGTGTGTATACACACTACAGTTTCTTTATCCCTTCATCTATTGAAGGGCATCTAGGTTGCTTTCACAGTTTAGTTATTGTGAATTGAGCTACTATAAACATTGATGTGGCTGTGTTACTATAGTATGCTGATTTGAAGTCCTTTGGGTAGAGACTGAGGAGTGGGATAGCTGGCCCTGACTTCCTTAACAAAACTCCTAAAGCGCAAGAAATGAAATCAAGAATAAATGGAATGAACTCAAATTAAAAAGCTTATTCTCAGCAAAAGAAACAATCAATGAGGTGAAGAGAGAGCCTACATATTGGGAGCAAATTTTTGCCACACGCACATCAGATAAAGCACTAATCTCCAGGATATACAAAGAACTCAAAAAACTTAACATCAAGAAAGCAAACAACCCAATTAATAAATGGGCTAAGGAGCTGAACAGATACTTCTCAGAAGAAAATATACAATTGATGTATATATGAAATATATGAAAAATGTTCAACATCTCTAGTAATTAGAGAAATGCAAATCAAAACTACTCTAAGATTTTATTTCATGCCAGTCAGAATGGCAGTTATCAAGAATACAAGCAATAGTAAGTGTTGGTAAGGATGTGGGGGGAAAGGCACACTCATACAGTGCTGGTAGGACTGCAAATTGGTGCAACCAATCTGAAAAGAAGTAAGGAGATTCCTTAGAAAACTTGGAATGGAATCACCATTTGACCCAGCCATCCCACTCCTCAGTCTTAAATCATCCTTGCAATTCTAGAATAAAACAAACAATCTTCTTAATACATTGATGAATATGATTTGCTAACATATTATTAAGGATTTTTGAATCTAAATTCATCAGGAATATTGGTCTGCAGTTTTCTTTCCTTTGTTGATGTGTCTTTTTTAGTCCTGGGCTGAATGAATTCAGATATGTTGCGTCCCATTCTATGCCATGGAGTAATCTGAGGAGCATTGGCATTATTTTTTATTTAAAGGTCTGTTAGAATTCATTTGAGAATCTATCTAATCCTGAGCTTTTCTTTGTTGAAAGGTTTTTTAAAAGTTTACCGCTTCTATCTCATTAATCATCTTTTGTTCTTATGGGCCAAGTCCTAGAAATGGGCAGAAGATGAAGAAGGCTGCTACCTTTTTTAATTTGGAGATCTAAAAGTAAAGGAAATGAATGTCATTCTTGAGGAACTTTTTACCCTGGGAGGTACCTGTTCTTGTAGAATCCTCCTCATCCAAAATAGTTCATCAGAATAGAGACATCTACACAAAACACCTAGATAGGTGTGAGAAACATGTTTTCCTTGGTGGTAAAAAGTGGCTTGAATGAGACCCTGAGAGAAGTAAGGACCCAGAAGTAGCCATAGCGTCATGACTGGAGAATGCATCTTTGGATATCAGTATGGACAAGAGATGTGATTTTCTGGCAGATGATTACATTGTCAGATGCCAATAGCTTTGGCACAGGCCATTACACAGCAGAACAAGACAGAGGAATGGACAGACCTTCCCCTAACAATGATGCATCTTACAGGAGAAAGGGTAGAGATAATCCTAAAAGTGCTAAGTTTTAAATCCAAAATGATTAAGAGGTCTATGAATTTGATGAAGTTCACTTGGAATCGAGTTCATGTGGAGGTGGGTAAAAATAGAATTTAATCTGGTTGTTAAAAAAAAAAAAAGATGCTTACTTACCTTTTGCCAAAAAAAAAGGTGGTGGAGTGAAATACTTATCCATTAAACGCATTGCTTCTGTATTTTTTGCCAGGGTTATTTGTTCAAGGTGAAATGTAAAAGAATGGGTTACATTGTTGGAGAAATCCAGAATTTTGTGCAACTCCTGGGCTGTGATTATTGTCCTTGAGAAATATAGACAGTAACCAACAAGTTATTTCATCTGCCTGTATTTGACATGCCTTTCATCATTATCAAAATTTCTCGGTTTCTTGAAAAATAGTTTCACTTATCTATTTTGATGGCAAAACAAATGAGGAATATTTCAACAGGAACAGGAGATAGAGCTCAATGAGGCAAAGAGAGCTCTGCATGAGGTTCAGAAAACTATGAATAGGAGAGTAATTTTCATAGGTCGCTGAAAGTCAGAATAATTGAGATGCTTTGTGTGATCCTGCTTAAGTGACAAGAAGCTGGTAGTAGATAAGGATGTGGCTGTAGCCAATTTCCATTATTATAATTTTCTTAGGTTCCTCACGTATTGGATAGCTATTTGTAGGGGACAACTCAACACCCATATTATTGTTTGAAAGTACAACCAAGCATTCACTCAAGTATAGTACAGAGGGCGGCAACAAGGATTCTATTTTTTTTTTCCTGGAGTTGATCTTTTGCAAAAGATAACATGGACAAATGGTGAGGTACGGAATTTTAGAGGGGAGAGAAACACCCGAACATTCAGTCTAGTGGTTTTTAAACTTTCAGACACAAGAGCACTTTTTTGGGGCAGGAAATTTAAAATGATTTTTATTATCTGACTTATTTTAAAAATAAGCCAGCAATTTAAAAAGGGGGTGGGTATGGAAAAGATCCACAAGAGAATGCCAAATAAAACCAAGTAAAAATTTACCATTTTCAAACATTTTGACATTTTGATTCATATTCTTTTATCCTTAGTGTATTTATCTGTATATATGTGTGCTTGTGTTTAGTCCTGAGTTTGCCAAGAGTACTTTTTATCACACATATTTTGTAACAGTCCTGTATTAGCTTTCCATAAGGATAACAAAAAATACTAATTTGTAAGTGAAATCAATTAGCTTATATGGTGAAATACCAATGTATAAAGAGATAATCAATTATGAAGTGAAAAGCTTTATTTTGGCCCACAGTTTTGAAGGCTTCAGGTTGGTTGGTTCTACTGCTTTGGGCCTGGGGTGAAGAGGAACATCATGGCCGGTATGTGTGGCAGAGAAGAGCTGATCACCTCATGGCCAGGAAGCAAAGAAAATGAGGAGTCCCATTGAGGGCACACCCCTAGTGACCTAACGATCTTTCACTAGGCCTCATCTCCTATGAGTTTCCACTACCTTCCAACTGTGCCACCTTGGAAACCAAGCCTTTAACACATAGGCCTTTGGGGGATATTCAGTGTCCAAACTATAGCAATCCCTGCACTTACTTAAAATAAAATTCATACAATAAGTAATTTATAAGTACACGTAATTAAAAATGCCCCAACTATAAGAGAAAATGAAAATGAGGGTAATTTATGATAATATGTATTTCAATACATTATTCACAGATCTGGTACTGTGTTGTAGAAGCGTTGAATCAGCCAGAGGCTTGAATATAGAAAAGCCAGAGGCTTGTATGTAAGAACATAAGTTTAGATTCAATAGAAGACCTGGTCTCATTCTGAATAGGCAAAAAGAAAAATGTAAGAGCTAAGGTACAGGTAAGATAATAGATGAGAAAGTAGTCATTTGAGTACACATTAAAACCTCCAAAAATGCTTTGCTTTTATATGTAAAACATTTAGCTTCTACGCTCATTTATAACAAGGTTTTCACCTACCTCAATGTCAGAGGGACATTAGCATGGAAGATGGAAGACAGTTTCTGGCTGTATCAGACTGGTATAAGCACTGCAGGCTGTCTGGTGTGCGTGTCTACATTTGCTAACGCCAACAGTACTGCCTAATCCCTGTGACAAGTGGAAATCCCCCTCCTCAACACATAAGGCCAAAAAGACCCTTAGAAGGGAGAGCCACGGATCTAGTTGAATCTCTTTTTTAAAGTATTATTATATTAAATCGACATATAATTCTTGTACATTTTTATATGATATTTTGGTACATGTGTACATTGTACAATGATCAAACCAGGGTAGTAGCATATTCATTCCCTCAGACATCTCTTATTTCTTTGTGGCGCAGACATTCAAAAATCTGTCTTCTAACTCACACATGTAGCAATCTTCAGGATAGGTCATATGTTAGGTGACACAACAAGTCTAACAATTAGTAGACTGAAATTGTATCAAGTATCTTTTCTGACCACAGTGGCATAAAACTAAAAATCAAGACTAGGAAGAGATCTGGAAACTTCAGAAATGCATAGAAATTAAATGACATATTCCTTTATATCAGACATTGTGCAGAGTTTGGCATATATGGTCATTTCTACTTTGAAATGATGATATTATTAGACTTGCCACTAATTCTTGTTTTAATGCCTTTATAAGGGTGCACTTAGTTGCTATATCATATTTGAACACTTTGGGATTTGTACTTCAATATAATTAGGTTTCTTTGTAATTTGCTGTGTTTTATTTTGTGGATCAAAACCAAATACATATACTCTGATTAGGGGTTCACCCTGCTTTAGAAGACTGTGAGGTCGATTTGTGACCCACAAAATGATTAAGGACTCTTAAAGGAAACCTACCATATAAATGAATGAAACATTCATTTATATCTTTAAAAATAAGCGTGTATTAAAATAACTTTTCAATAATAGTGTGCATTGTTTGATAAGGCATTTAGCATAATTAATGGTAAAGAAAAACCCCTAGTGATTGTGAAAGAAACAGTACATTATTATCAACTATAGTCACCCTACTGTGCAATAGAACACCAGAGTTTGCTTATTGCTTCTGCTTATAAGTTCATACTGGTCAACCAACCACCTCCCATTCTCTCCCCTCCTCTCCCCTCCCTGGTCTCTTCCAACTGCCATTTTATTCTCTACTTATTTCTTTAATAATTTTTTACTGATGCATTATAATTATAAATAATAGTGGGATTCATTGTTACATGTTCATACATACATGCCATATCATTTGGTCAATTTCATTCCCCAGTAATTCCCTTTTGCTCCCCTTGACCTTCTTTTCTATTTCTATGAGTCACCTTTTTTTAGATTCCACTTATGAGTGAGATCATATGAGTCTTTTCATGACTTCTTTTATTTTTTAACATTAAATTCCTCAGGCCCATCTATGTTGTCACAAATGATAAAATTTCATCCTTTTTAAATCACTGAGGAGTATTCCATTGAGGGCCAACGTAGTTATACAACTGGTCTGAGATCACTCAGTTGAGTAGAGGTTAGGCAAGGGACAGTTTCCCCGACTGCTGCCCAGAGCTAAACCAGCCTACCCTATGTTCCTTCCTATTGCTTCCAAAACAGTTTTGGAAATAGAAGGTCAAATTAAAGTTCTTTCAGTTTTTGAAGACAAGGGTACACTTTGAGGCTAAATTTTCACTTTCAATATATACTTATTAGAGGAGACTTTAAGGACTCAGTGGAGATATGGAGGAGCTGCCCCACACCACCCACTTCTCACTCAGAAGCTCTCCTTTGAGGGGTCACTTCCTTTGGTCCACTTCTCATTATCTCTGCCTTGGCCAGGCTCTATTTTAGGCTCTTATGCCATTAGTCATTACCTTCCAATATCTTAACAATAGTAGGTACTTTTCTAATGCCTTATAGTTGTTTTAAGTGGGTTATATTTTTTCTGCAAAATACAATTATCAGTAAAACACTGTTGCTATATTTCTATTCTTTGGCAGGCACTAACCTAGGCCCTTTTACAATTCAATCTATTTTCCTCATAACATTTAGGGTAGGTATTATCATTCCAAATTTAAAAATGAGAAAACTGATTCTTAGATTAAAGAAGAATGGATAGAAGAAAGAGCATTCTGGGCAGTTAATAGTCTATAGAGATTGAGAAGTCATAAAGTTGGAAATAATTTAACCAAAATCTAAAAAAAACATAGGTGAGTTACAGCTACTTTTTTTTTTAACCTTCCTTGTGGTGTCATTTCTTCTGACTCAAATCTGAACCTCACTTTTCTCTTTTCAATTATTCCCCATTTCTTAAAGAGAGGCCACACACCAGCTTTGCAGGTTTGAATTCCTTGCAATATGTCACCACACTCTAATAATATCTTGCTGAAGTCAGTCTTAGGATCGTCACATCTCCAAATTCTCCGAGCAGCTGTTCTTAGAAAGGTTCTGAAGCTCTTGACACATGGTGGCCATCCCTCCTTAAATCTCTCAGCTCTTGAATCCCTGCATCCTTATTTCTTCTCTTTTCTTCCATATTCTAGGTTACATGTTCTTCCTAATAATGTATAATTATTAGGAATATAACTTCCTTTAGCTACAGATGCCTTTCTCTAGTTGTAACTTTGCATAATTTATTTGAATTACATTCATAATAACTCACATTAGACTATATTCCATATAGGATTTGAGGCCTCTTCCCTGAGACGTAAATTTGACTTTCCAAACATTTTCATGAAATCCTCATCTAACCCTCATCTAGAGGTCATACTGACATCTTAAACGGGGTGAGATCAAGATGGAATTTATTTTTTCTCCCATAAATAAACTCTTCTACTTCTTGATTTTTTTTCTTCTTCAGAGATGGCATCATTAATTATTCTTCCAGCCTCCTATTAATAACTTTTTTACTTTCTTTGCTTCCCATGTTTACTAAATCATTGGCTGGTTCCTCTGTTTTTCCCTTTGTTGGCGTCTCTTGTATTTATCCTCTCTCTTCCATCTTTACTGCCACTTCATTGAGAAGTGTAACAATAATCTTGTCTCTCCTTCTCATTCTCTATCTCCTCCAAGGCATCTTGTGCTCTGATTCCACAATGATTATTATAACACTCTCTAAACCTACGACTCCCACAGCTTTGATTGCATGTATATGTAGTTGAATAAAGTTCTGATGTATTAAGTAATTTTTTTCTTTCCCTTGATTTCCTCCTCTTCCTCCTCATCCCATCAATTAGCCAACCCTTCATTCACTGTCTTAGGGCAGGGATGAAATAGAATTGAAAAAAGAAATCAACAAATTTAGTTTCCAAAAGCCTATACCCCTGAACACAGAGCGAAGGAGATATCATTATTAAACACATTTCTTGGTGAAAAATTTGCAAGACTAATGATACATTTCATCCTGGGATGGAGGGAAGAGGAAAAACAGCTGTGAAGGTTGCTGGTAAAGGTAGTGATGATGGTGTAGGTCTTGGTAATGGCAGGTTTGTGGTAGTAAAGGTGGTGAGGATGATGGTGGAGGTGATGGTGATTGTTGTGGTAGTTCAGGTGGTGGTAGTTTTGATGGTAAGGGGTGCACAGTTGTTCTCAAATAGTACTACAATAGGTAAGACAACCTTAGAGGAGTATGTGATGCTCTAGAAAAAGAGACACTGTGCTTTTCAGCATTACCACTGGGGATTTAAAAGGTGGTCACTGTGGCCACATATTTTATTAGAGCCATAATCAACTTTGAACAATGTCCTTCAGGAACTTGAACATCTTTTCAGCAAGTGGATAGAAGACACAGGATCCAGTGGTACAAGGCCTTCCTGATACCTTAGCATGATGTAGACTCTTGACTCAAAATCTTAGAATAAGAAAAAGGCAGAAACACAGAAAAACTTAGATTAAAATTTCTTGCTAATCTAGCAAAGGAGGTCTCAGAATAGAAGTTATTTTGAGTAACTGAAAATGAAGTTTTATTGCTCACACAAAAAAGTCTGTGGATTAAGATTCCTCTGTTTGACACAAAAATTAGTGTAAAGCCTGTATAAAGGGGCTTGGATTAGTATGTCTAATTTTTGAGTTTTGCTTTATCCTTCCCATTCCTATTTTCTTTCTTTGTCTTGTTTTCTACACTTTATGTAAACTTAGTCAATTCACAATTCTCTCTCATGTTTTTTTGCTCCTGATCCTCTGCCACCCCTTCTCTCTCTGCCTAGAAAGCCCTTCTCCAACTTCTCCTTGTTAAAATCCTGCAAGCTTTTCAACAACATCTCAAATGCCATCTGCTTCATGAGAACTTTCTGGTGTCTCCCTTCTCTGAACTAAGGGAAACACTCTGCATGCACTTATCCTCTGGCCCATGCTGGATAAAGAAGCTTGAATACTCCCATTTATACTAAGCTTTGTGTAGCTGCAGCAAAACCATCAACTCTAAACTTTTATGTACCCATTCATTACAAACTATAAACACTGACATGAATTTTCCTCATAACCTTCTCCCCAGTGTTAATTAATAGCTAGAGGTTAAGATCTGCTGAGTTTTGTGGTAACCATTTTAGGTAAGCCGTTGGGGTAGGGACTCCTGACCAGTTGAGACAGAGGATGAAGGACAGAGCAGTTCATCAAATGAGCATGAACCATGACCTGTAACCCAGCTCTAGGGACTCAGCACAGGAGCAATGGCATTTAAGTGTTAAACTCTGAATCCACCATTGGAACTGTCTCTGCAAGTCTTTAATAAGCCTGAGTCTGTTTTACTCAGAACTTTTATGACCTGTAGTCTCTCCAAATGTTGGGGAGCTGTAAAAACAGTAGCAAGCCTGGTTCAGCAAATCTTCCAGGAAAGACAGTTGCCCAAATGGGGAGACCTCCTGTGACATTACCATCATCGGCCTGTATCATGATACTTGATTACATCTCATATTTCTCTTGGTTCAATTATAAACTGCTTGACACTGTTGTCTACTTGGTTATTTTATATCTTTCTTAGTAATTGGCTTATAATTAAATACTCAACAAATATTTGTTGAATTGGGTTCTCTTGTAACATTTATTAGTCCTATTATGTCTTTTCATGAAAAATGAATTTTTAAAAACTAATCTTAAAATGAGTTGAGATGCTGTTAAGATCCTAGAATACACCACAGTAATAAAGACTACCTTACATGTTCTGGAATAGTCTCCTTTTATGTATGGATTTTCTCTTTTAAGCAATAGCACTTCTAATGTGAAACCACATATAATTTCACTTTTCTTCATTTGTAAGATTTTTACACAAATAAGTTCATAATTCAAACTACGCATTAGGTGATATATCCTAATCTTCATTATTGAAAATATGGTTACTGTTAACAGTGTAGGTATTCCATAATATTTTTTGATTTTGAATCGATTATATTTAACACATTTTTATTTTGCCTATAAAAGTAAATTGGACAAGGTTCTCTTTCACCATGAGATGTGAATTTAAAACAAAGATGATGGTACAAGCACATATTTTAGGCATGAGTTTTGTTAAATGCAATATATACTTCTAATTAGCGCTTGCCAGGGTAATGACATAAATCATTTCATATGCTGCTATGTGTTGCTTTGCTCTAGGAATAAAAAATGGTCTAAGGGAGTAAATGCCATTTAGAGATATTTGTGATCTTGCTGAACTACACAGACCTTTAAAGTTCTCCATTTTTAAGCATGTCAAATTTAGGAAAATTTGGGTCATACTAAGCAATGATGAGGACCAGGATGTGCCCTTTCAGTCTTGAACAGGTGCATAGAAATCAATTTTGCTTCCTCCAAGAATGAGCAAAATTACTTCTTTTCTGATATTTCATGTGGCATTTGAGGCATCAGGGATGTTGTGAAATATATGAGACATTTTACAGGAAGCTCCTGTTCCCCCTGTAATCTATATGTATACAGATATATAGAGGCAGGGATAGACAGGGTGACTGCACACCAACACAGTCGAATTTGGGTTCACAAAAGTAAAAGAAATTGACTTTCTAAGTATCTATACATTTTATGAGGGCCAGAGCTAAGTTCATGTTAAGTGTTCTTTAATCTGTCTTCTGAAAAGTGTGATTGAGAAAAAAAATATTGGATAAATGAAAGTAATGTTTATCTAAGCATTAGATCCCGTGTGGCTTAAAACTATGAGTAGATCACAGATTCAAGAAAGGTTTTAAAAGTTTTGATATTGCTACTGTGATGGGCCAGGGTGCCCAGGTATTTGATGAAACACTATTCTGGTTGTTTTTGAAAGCGCTTGGGGATGCAATTAATATTTTAATTGGTAAAGTTTGCCCTCTATCATGTGGGTTGGCCTCATTTAACCAGTAGAAGTCCTGAGTAGAACAAAAGGATCCACCCTCCCTGAAGTAAGATGGAATTGTCTACCTGCTGGCCTTCAGCCTGGATCTGCACCATTGGCTCTTGTGGGTGACCAACCTACTGATCC
Source organism: Marmota marmota marmota (assembly GCF_001458135.2). Taxonomy (NCBI): domain Eukaryota; kingdom Metazoa; phylum Chordata; class Mammalia; order Rodentia; family Sciuridae; genus Marmota; species Marmota marmota. The sequence goes on from NW_025999932.1 coordinate 39,090,674, forward strand.
ACAGTTCAGATTCAAACTTGCAGGTCTTCATAAATGCAGGAGCTACTTCCTTATAATAAATCAATTTTTTTTGTATATATACATATCCTTTTGAGTTCTTGTGGAGAACTCTGGCCAATATAGTAACTGAGGAATTGTAGAAAAGTCACCTAATCTCTCTGAGGCAGTCTTTCCTTATCTCTAAAAAATGGAGATAATAATATTTGCTATTCACAGTTAGGATTATATGTGATTGCACACATGAATCAGATGTCTAAAATTAATATACATTTCTGATTGTTTACAGATAGTAACTCATTTAACCCTCACAACAACCCAATGAGATAACATCCCCATTATTGATGGGGAAACTGAAATACACAGGTGTTCAGTAACCTACCTGAGGCTACATGGATAGCAAGTACTGCATCAGAGATGATGTTATGTCTTCACTTAAACCAGGGACCACTTTCCTGGGCACTCTGGAGGGCTATGTGTCCTAGCCCACCTGTGTTGAGGTAGGGGTACATAACTGATTTCATTCTAATGAAATGCAGGCAGAAATGATGCATGTTATTTCCAGTTCTAGTTATAAAAGACACCCACAGGTGTCACATGCCCTCTTTCCCATTCTGAGGCAACCATAAGGCCAGTGGTTGATGATGGCAGAACTGCCAGATCTAAAATCCCTGGGTCTCTGAATCAGTTGTTATTTGGAGAATTGCTTGCATGATTTCCTTATCAGAAACATCAACATTGTGCTTTGCATAAATGAACAATGATTTCTCACTGAGGCAAGTCTCTGAGATCTCAGTGGTCTCATAGAGCTTCACTTGGACTATCTACTGGTGGGGGTTTCAACCGAGGCCTTCTAAATGTAGAGATTATGCCCTTAAGTGGTATGGGGTAATACATTTCAGCTCCTAGCATGAGAAAGGCACTTAGGAAATATTAGTTATAATTATTAGCTTACCTTCTGAAAGGTCGGTCTTCTTAACTGAAAATTAAATATATTTGGCTATTTGGTTTAAGTAAAGCTAAACAGATTTCTTTATCATTGGACTTCTTGATATATACATTGAAGTGCATTATGAACTTAAAGAGAGGAGAGAGTATGAAATGTTTCTCAAAATTACTTACTTGTTCCATTGAACTTTTCTGCAAAAAATACTTTTAGGAAACTTGTTTAGATGCAGCACATATAGCAAGAACTGGAGCTAGACTTTCTGGGTTTATCCCAACTTCTCCACTGATAGCAGCATGACCTTGGACAAACTGTGTCATCTTTCTGAACTTCAGTTTCTCCCTAGGTAAAGTGGAGATAATAGGACCTAACTACATTACAGTATGAAGGGACTTAAAAGTCTGTCTAGAACTCCAACTGGCATGTAGTAAATGCCCTGAATATATGTACACACAAGCTAATGGTTTGTCAATTAATGCATATGTACCTTTTCTTGCCTTATCTACTGTGTTCTTGCTGTTCACAGTTAGGATTTTCTACTTTGTGATCTCCTTGAAAGCCAAGGGTGCTTTTTTGATATTGGATCTTTACTATCCTAATGTGTGTGAATACTTACTAAGTATATCCTCAGTAGTGGTGGAAGAAGTGAGTTTAAAATAGATCTCGTTACATGGTAGAAAGGCAGTAATCTGAAACCAAGATTTTTGTTGTCTTCAACAACATTCAAGTTAAAAAAAAATGCCCACCTTTGGGCATTATCATCTATAGATGCCTGGATGACCAGAGGTTAACAAATAACCCCAACCAAAATTCTGGTGCTTTGTACCCAATTTAAGATAAATAGCAATTCTTTGTTTTACTTCTCCATACTTGGGCTAGGAAATTTTAATTAGGCAGCAGAAGTAGATTAAGGACTGTTAGCTTAGTTTTCCAACATTTTCTCAAAGAAGTAATTGTTATTATCATTACTTTTTGAAATCATTATTATTAAGCACCAGAGTGTGCTAAGCACAAGTTCTCCTTTGTGCATATTGGTTGTATGATTTGGGGAACTTTTAACCAGTATTTCTAATTGTTGAGAAGGGAGTGTTAGCTCAAACAAATGCAACTCGATGGACAAAAGATCAAAATGAATTAAAAAAAAGACTAAGGAACAATTCCAGAAAAAATAGAAAGATGAAATTAGTCAAGAATTACATCACCTGGAGAAAAGAGTCAACCACAGTGCTTTCAAGGCAGCAGTCAGGAGAGGAGGTAAATGAATACCAGGTAGAGTTGGGGGACCCCCAGAGTGGTCTTGCAGAGAAGTAAGGGATGCAATAAGGATATCTGGATTGTGCTGATGATGTAAGCTACACATTTGAAAAGTAAAAGGTAATTAATCCGCAACCACATGTTTTTTTGCATGTATCTCCTATCAAAAGAAAAGAAGAGGGCAGGGGGCTGTGGTGACAGAGCACTTGACTAGCATGTGTGAGGCACTGGGTTCAATCCTTAGCATCACATAAAAATGAAACAAATAAAATAAAGGCAAGCTGACCATCTACAACTACAATAAATAAATAAATAAATAGAACATTTTTGTGCTACAATATTTTTCAAATTGGGATTCCCGAATTCCTGAGATGGAAGGATGTATTCCTGAGCAACTCAGAGATTTTGGTAGGAATTTTCAGATATTATGTTTTCATTAGGATGACAAAACTGTCACTCCTTCCATTCAACAAATGGATATTCCAGATTATTTGTATGATTACATTATTGTATGGAAATATGATAGAATACTTTCACTTCACTTGCTTTCAGTGTCTGAGTTTGTTGTGGGTTTGTGAGAAACAAAGGCCAATTGAAGATGAAAATGAAATGTTCGTGTCATGTGAGAATGAAATGATGTTGTGATCTACTGAGCTAGGAGTTTGAGTAGGTAAAGGTGAGGAAAGAGTTGAGTTGCCACATGGCAAAAGGTTGACTCAATAATATTTAAAAATATGAATGTTTTGTGTCCATACTGTTTTTAGCAGGGACACGGTAGAAATTCTGTGCCACTTTGATTTCCCTTGCATGGTGATTTCTAGAAAGTATGTGTAGGACGTAGAGACCATTTATATATAATGAGGAATAATAGTAGAAGGTATCTGAACTTGACTCCCCAAATGGAGTCCTATGGACTCAATCCTCATAGATTATGGTTGTCAGGTTTATCTGGGAAGATGAGGTTGTTGACAGAATGAGGAAGGTTCCGGTCCCTCAGCCTGATATGGACATGGAGTAGGACATTGGAAAGCTGAAGGAGGTCCGTGGACAGAAATGAGGGCCCTCTTCACAGTGGCAGGCGTATGTTGACAAAATGTTTCTCCATGAACATTGGTATAGGTAGAGAGTTTGGAGATCACAGAGTTTCCTCCTCTGTCCCACCACCCCTCTCCTACACCCCCTTCTCATGCATTTGGTACCAGCTAAGAACCACAGAATTTAAGTGCAGTCATGAGGAGAAGCCAGACCCTGCACTAACTAAGTTTCTATGCCTTCAGCAGATGATAACTAAAATTAGAAATTAAATGGAGTCATTGAAATAATGAAGAAAATGTTTCTCAGGTACATGGGAGATTACAGACAAAGGTGCTTGCCTTTAAGTATTCATTAGAGACATACCAACTCAAAAGAAAACACAGACAATAACAGATCAATCCCTATTCTTGTAGTAAACAGTGATTTATTTTTTAACAAAACAATATTATGTGTCATGAGAGATTAATGTTAATTGGAATTTTATTGGTTTTATAATTTTGTTTTCTATTTAATTTGTTTTGGTTTTATAGTCATTTAAGAGCAACTAGAATTACCTTCAACTCTATGTTTGTCCGTGTTGAATAGCACAATATGAGTAAGTTACATAATGTAATTTATTCACATTACGTAATAATTTATTTAAATTATGTATAATTTATTCACATAAATTTAGTAGTCCATTATAATGATTTTTTTGAATGGAGTCAAGAACTTTTTGAAATGTTGTGAAGATAAAGGTGGTAAATTTCAGGGAATACAGTAACATGGAATTAAGAGGTAAGTACAGTTGGATCTCAGTACCTGTGGCTTCTGTCTGCAAATTCAAATAACCTTAGATTGAAAATATTTGAAAAACATGTTGCTCAAGGGTACTGTGCAGTCATGTCTATGATGACTGTATCTATACTGAACATGTATAGACTTTTGTTTCTTGTCATCAACCCTAACAATATAATATAGCAACTATTTACGTGACACATTATGTTACGTACTAAAAGCAATATGGAGATTATTTAAAGCATATGGGAGGATGCACACAGGTTATATGCAGCTATGCATATGTCATTTTACATAAGGGTCCTGAGCATTGGGAGAATTTCTTGCCAAAGAGGGGTCCTGCAACCATCCTCCATGGGAGGATGAGTATATTTACCATTGTTTTCCATCTTTGATCAGGAATTGACTATCACTAGCTGCAAACAATTCCAATTAACTATAGAACCCATCTTTCAATGGGGAAAATATTCCAATTTCACTTGAATTTCATTTAGTAAGCATGCATTGGGCACTGCTAGGCATCAGACCCTGTGCCATGTACTGTGGGTACACAAAGATACAATTTGGACTGGACTCATGGCTTCAGAGTGAGGTTCCAGTTCTAGTCTAAGCCTTGAGACTCATTATTATGCACTTCCTCTCTTGTGCTGGGAACCCTGCTCCCACCACAGGAGCAAGACCAGATTAGCCTGTTGGAGGGTGAGACCAAACCAAACCACACAACTGTCAAAAAATGTTGGAGCAGAGAAAAGGGAGCAGTGTACAAGGTCACTTTGGAAGGGAGTGCAGTCCACAGCACTAAGTGAGGTCAGTCAGGGTGAGGACTAGAAAAAGAGTATTGGGTTTGGCAGCAGCAAGCAGACACCGATGACTTCTGAAAGGTGGTTTTTAGGGAATGAAAAAGGGTTTCTCCCACAGGGGAAAATTTTCTCATAGAAAGAAAAAAAAAGCCAACAATAACAACAACAACAACACACACATAAATCTCAAACAAAAAAAGTTACAACAGCTCTAGTTTATCATCTCATTATCAGGCTCTGATAAGCATCTGTGAAGTTTTGGGTTGAAATGTAGGTGATCTTGTGCTCTGTCTCAGGAAAGTGGTTCATGCATTCTTTCCTGCTGATTGTGCAGGTGTTTGGTTTTTTTCTTCTTCATCAGGAGGATGTATTGCCTGCAAGCTCTGGGATGAAGTTTATTTCTTGTTCTTTGATATTCCTAGTAAGGGGCTCAGTGATTTCAAATGCCAAGATCATTGCAGTGTTTCAGCGTATCATTAGAGCTTATGTAACACATCTTTGGGGATAACTAGGAACATATCTGCTGTGGTTTGAATGATGGTAACCCCTTCAAAATCCATGCTCACCCTTTAATCCCCAGTGTCACAGTATTAAGAGGAGTGGCCTTTAGAAGGTGATTCAGTCATGAGGACTCCACCCTCACAAATGGGGCTCAGAGTTAAATGGAGCACTCACTTGCCCATCTGACTCCTGCCATGTGAGGACCCAGCAAGAAGGCACCATTTTGGAAGCAGAGAACAGTCCTCACAAAACGCCAATGCAGTGCCTGGATCTTGGACTTTCCTGCCTCTATATCTGTAGAAAACAAATTCTTCTTCTTTATGAATCATCCATTCTAGAGGTGTTTTGTTACAGCAGCACAAGTGAAATAAGACAAAATGAAATAAACACTAATTTTCTGGGGAATTAAAGTAACTAGCAAAATAATTAGAGAAAGCTCATGAAAAATCTTTTACAGTAGGGCATTATAGATGCAAAAATCTTTCCTCTATATTGTATCCTTTCTAAAAGCAAAGAAACAAAGAAACAAACAAACAAAAAAAACCCCCCAAAACCCCAAAACCATGAAAAAAATTGCTTGTGTTGTTTTCCTTACCTTCTTTCTATTGATGCCTTCAATAAAATCTCCAACATTTTGAACCATGCAAGCTTTTTCTGGGCCCTCGAAACCCAGGAGAAGATAACCCTCCACTAGGGACAATACACGCAATTATTGCTTCTAGTCCTACCACAAGCACCACTGCTGCAATCTGCCTCAGTACCTTCATCTTCCTGGCCTCTGGAGTTTTGGCCAGGGGAGATCACAAGTTATTTGGTGCCAGGGACTATGCAAAGACCATCTGAGCCTGGACATTGTTGAACATGTGCTGTACCAATGCCCCCCCCCCCCCGCCACCCACCACTCCTACATCATACCATCACTAGC
>NW_025999932.1:39096933-39115289 GCF_001458135.2 Marmota marmota marmota
CCCCGCCGTCCCTCTCCCTGTCATTAAAATCATGCTAACAGCACTGGCATATACACGAGTGCATGTGCCCACGTGAGTGTTGCCGATTCTCATTTGTCACTCAGAATGACCCCACTTCTTTAGGGCAGCACTGAGAAAATCTGAACAACTTCTCTGGACCAAAAGAATCATTTATCTCATCCTAGTCTCTGATTCTGAGAAGAGCTCTTCTCCCAGCCCTAGTTGCTCACAGGCTCCTGGGGGGAGTTCTAGGGAGGGAAGACGTGCAATCCAGTCTTTCCAAGTGTTCTTTTCCCAAAAGCCACAGTAATCTCTAGAATACCCTATTTTACCTCCTCGTCTTCTTTCCTTTACAACTTCCACTTTCACTCTCCCCTATGTATATATTCCTCAAAATGGACCTCAGCATTGACACCTCCCTGTTTGATATGGGTATTTCCACTTCAACAAAACTTTTTGAACACGTACTCCATTCCTCCTCTGCTGGGAACTATGCCTGAACAAGCCATGGTCTCTTCTCTGAGGAAGATCCCCAAAGCACTTGGTTCTTAAACCCACCAGAGCAGAGCCCACCAGAGTGGACTCTCAAAGTAAGTTTGGCACTTGGATGTCTGTCTGGCACTGTACTTATCACCTGCTAGGTTCTCCACAAACACGTGTCCTTTAATCCATTCTTAAATTTTTTGTGCCTCAGTTTTTTCATCTGTAAAATAGTGCTAATAACCTTATTATCCTTGAAATTACATTAAAGCCTATAAAGTACCTGGAAAACAATGAGTGTTATGTAAGTTAAGATAATAAAATTATTATTCCATTCACCATGCTAGGCCCTAGGCTTAGAGCGTGAATAAAACAAAAATATAATGCATTCCTCAAAGGAGTTAACAATTAACTATAATAAAGTCTAATTAATAAATAAATGAATTAAGTGTTTGCCTCATTGGCTTAAATTTCAACCTCCTTTCAATTCATTCTTTTTCTCCTAGGATAGAAAAATAAATGAAGCCTTTGGACACCTGTGACTATGGGGTGTTGGGCACCATTGTTTTGACTGGGGTAGGTTTTTATTTGAATCATAAAAAAGGATACCCTTCCTATAAGTTTATTCATACAAATGTTTTATATTTTATTTATTTTGGTAATGCCATCTATGACTTTTTGATGTCCTTCTAGAAAAATCCAGCATGGTTCTATTTTGTTAGAGCAGCTCCCTTCTCCTATAAGGGCAAATCGGTCCTTGAAGGGTGAAGTTGGCAGGTCCCATACTGCAGTGCTCACTCCCTGTGTATTTCTGAGATCAGTCATTTAATTAAACTATGTGGAATCTTATTAATTCACCAGTGACAGTTTTAGCTAATTGAAAGTAAGCCACAGCGCTGATCTCATTTAGTACTTGTTGTACCCAAACTAATACCATAGGAGCAAAAATAATCACTTCCAAAGACTCTAAGAACGGAGCTTATATCTGAACGTTGTTTCCAATGATAATATATTTCAAACATGCTACCCATGTTATTCCCAAAGAAAAAGGCAACATGGAACATTTATTTCTGTATCTAAGGAGCCTATTTTGATAGACCTTAGTTAGCTCATTTTAGGTACATTTCAGCTTTGGAACTCACATTGTAAAGCTATATCAAACTACACTTTTAAAATCAGACATAACTGATTTACAGAAAGTTTCGTATATTAAGATATAAAATTTGTTAAGTTTTCTCTCGCTCTCTCTCTCTCTCACAAACACACACACACACACACACATACTCTCTCTCTCTCTCTCTCTCACACACACACACACACACACACACACAATGAAGCCATTATGGTCCTATATAACCCCTGTCCCTCCTCATACCAGCTCTACCCAGGTAACTGCTGATCTACTTTCTTTCTGTCACTATACATTATTTTGCTTTTTACAACATGTACTCTTTTGTCTGCTCTTTTTATTCAGCATAATTATTTGAGGATATGTTCTTATTGTTGCATGTATCAAGTGTTCATTTTTAAATACTGATTAGTATCTACTGGATGGATACACTACCTTTTTAATCCATCTACTTATTAATGGGCATTTGAATCCATTCCAGTTTTTTGGAATTATAAATAGAGTTATTTTCATTTGTAATACATTTTGTAATAAGTTTTTGTATAAATATATATTTTCTTTTATGTTTGGAAAATATTTTTGAATGGAGAGACTGAATCATAAGATCTGTATATATTTAAATTTTTAGGACACTTCCAATATGTTTTCCTATGTCTTTGTAAATTATTACATTTCTATGAGTAATCTATAAGCACTCTAATTCTCTGTCTTTTCACGTGTTTTCATGGCCAGTCTTTTTTAATTGTAGCCTTTTTAATAAACACGTAGTAGTATCTTATTGTGGTTTCCCTCATGACTAATGATCTTGAGTGTCTATTTATGTGTGTGTTTTCCACTCCTATAACTTTTCCCCCCATTTTTCCTAAAGTGTCTGTTTAAAACTTTTTTCTTATTTTCTTCTTGGGTTTAAAATTTTGTTACTGAGTTTTAAGAATTCTTTATGTACCTGGACACATATCCCTTATCAGACACATGGTTTTCTAATATTTTCACCCAATATGTGGCTTTTCTTTTTGTTCTCTTAATAAAGACTTCTGTTTTCATCAGCTTTTGCATCTTAGTGGCCAAAAGACCTGAAAAGAACAACTTAAAGGAGGAAGAGTTTATTTTGGCTTGTGGTTTCAGAGGTTCAGCCCATTGGTTGGCTGAGTGCACAGCTCTGGGCCCAAGGTGAGGCAGAGCACCATGGTGGAAGGGTGTCGGGGAGGAAAGCAGCTCAGAACAGGGCAACCAGGAAGCAGAGAGAGACAGTTTTGTCACTAGGGACAAACTATAAACCCCAAAGGCATGTCCTCAGGAACCCACTTCTAACCTACTTGCCCAGTTACCACCTCATTAATCCATTTCAGTAGAATAATCCACTGATTAGATTGCACCTCTCATAATCAAATCATTTAACCTCTAAAAATTCCTGCATTGTCTCACGCATGAGCTTTTGGGTAACAACTCCTATCTAAACCATCACAGCTTTCAAAGAACAAAAAGTTTTAATTTTGATGGAGTCCAATGTCTCAATTTCTTCTTTCACTTATCATGCTTTGCCTACTTAAAAATTCTCCATCTAATCCAGTGTTGTAATTTTTTTCCCTTATGTTTTATCCTACAAATTTTATGGTTTTCAGTTTTATATTTGGTTCTTTGATCCCTATGAATTAGTTTTGGTACATGGTCCAGAGTATGGATTAAAGTTTATTTTTGTAGCCAAATGTGCCAGAACAACTTGTTGGAAGGCAATTATCCCTTTTCCTTTAACCTCTAGTACCTTGTTGGATAGAATTAAGAGTAATTAATTAAGAGTAATCCTTGTCTTCTTCTTCTTCTTAAAGGGAACAACTCAGTCTTTCACTGTTAAGTTGGATGTTGGCTGTAGGTTGCTTATAGATGCCTTTATAGAAGTACAGGAAGTTCCTCTCTATTCATGGTTTGTTTAATTATTACCCTGAAGTGGCCTTGCTTTGCTTTATGTTCATTATTTTGCATCTGATGAAACAGTTGTTGTTTTTTCCATTGTGCTATTAATGCAGTTTATTTCATTAATTGCTAGGTATAATATTCCGGGTTGAGATTTGTTTTTTCTTTCAGTACTTTATAAGTATTACCCTACTCTCTTCTTATTTGTATTGTTTCTTACAAGAAATCTGCTGAGTTACTTATATTTTTTCTTTTTTTCTCTGGTTGTTTTTCAGGGTTTTACTTTTAACACTGAGTTTGAGCAATAAGATTCTCATGTACCTTGATAGGTTGTGTGATGACTGGGATTTATTAGGCTCTTTGGTTACAGACATGTCACTTCCAATAAATTGGTAAAATATTTGTTCACTAATTTTTCACATATTGTTTCTGTTCCTTCCTATGCTGATAAAATACTTCAATTGTTAGTATATTAGGGTGTTAAAATTCCAGAGCATTTTAATGTTCTATCCTACTTTTAAAAATAAATCTCTCTTCTTTCTGTTTCATTTGGAATAGTTTCTATTACTATCATCCAGTTTATTAATCTTTTCTTCTGCAGTGTCTAATCTGCTGTAAAATCATATCCAATGGATTTTCCTCCCTCATGTTACAGTTTTGATTCCCAGAAGTTTAATTTAAATCTTTATTTTTTTTTAACATTTTGGAATAATTATAATAATTGTTTTAATATTTTTCCTGTTAATTTTATCACCTGTATATATTCTGGGTAACTTCTCTTGACTGATTTTTCTCGTCTATGAGTTTCAGTATCGTGCTTATTTTCATGCCTGACAATCTTAGAGTGAATGGCATTTATATCACATTTCCTTTATCCTTGCTGATTTTAATTTTAGAAATATTGTTGAGTTTTGTTCATGGATATAATTCAATTTCTTTGAAACTTGAATTTTGAAATTCTGTTTTTAAGGAGGATTAGAGCTGGTTATAGTCTATGGCTAAATATTTCTCATTAATGAGCCCAACCATTTTGAATCTTCTATCGAATCCTTTTTTAAAATTGTTATAAAACATTAAAGTCTACAAAGTTAATATAAAATGTAAGTCATGTATATATAGAATCATGGTGTTTTATTTTGTGCTTGTCTGATTCAAAGGCTCAGCTTTCATAAAGAATATAGCGTGCTTGTGTTTAGATGCAGTCAGTAGAAATGATAACAGAAGCACAGAAGAGACCTTAAACAAGTCAGTGGTTGACTTGTTTCTACAAACTGAGTATGTGAAAACATGGAGTACACTTTGGCCAAAATGCTGCTCCACATTCCTACATTTTGTTTTTTAAATTTTTTATTCTTCTTCTTATTTTATTTGCTACTTTTAGATATACATGACAGTAAAATGTATTTTGATATATTACACCTACATTGAGTATAATTCCCATGCTTGTGGTTGTACATGATATGGAGTTTACAGGTCTTATATTCATATACAAACATAGGAAAGTTATATATGATTTATTTTACTATCTTTCTTATTACCTCCCCCCTCCCTTCTCTTCATTTTATTCCCCTTTGTCTAATCCAGTGAACTTCTATCTCCCTCCACCTTATTGTGTGTTTGCAATGTCATATCCGTGACAACATTTGGCCTTTGGTTTTTTGGGATTGGCTTATTCACTTAGCATGATAGTCTCTAGTTCCATCCATTTACTGGCAAATACCAAAATTTCATTCTTCTTTATGGTTGAGCAATATTCCATTGTGTATTTATATCACATTTCCTTTATCCAATCATCTGTTGCAGGGCACCTAGATTGGTTCCATAGCTTAGCTATTGTGAATTGAGCTGCTATAAATATTGATGTAGCTGCATCACTGTAGTATGCTGATTTTAAGTCCTTTGGGTATATACCAGGGAGTGGGGTAACTGGGTCAAATCGTGGTTTCATTCCAGGTTTTCTGAGGAATCTCCACACTATTTTCCAGAATGGTTGTACCAATTTGCAGTCTTACTAGCAATGTTTGAGTATACCTTTTCCCCCACATCATCACAAACATTTATTGTTATTTGTATTCTTAATAATTGCCATTCTGACTGGTGTGAGATAAAAATCTCAAAGAAGTTTTAATTTGTATTTCTCTAATCACTAGAGATGTTGAACATTTTTTTCCATATATATGTTAACCAATTGTAGATTTTATATACTGTGGACTTATAGTGTCCCTGAAGGTTTCCAGTACTTCACAGTTTAGGGGGAGACAAATAATAACAACCAATGCAAACAATATAAAGCATTAAACCAAAGAGTTCCTGTTATGATATCTGCAATATTAATTGTCACAATAAACAAAAATGACATAATGAGTTATTGCCTACAGTAAGAAATGTAAGTTTGCAAAAAGGTTTACAATTTTGAATGCTGGTCAAGGAAAGAACAGAAGTGATGTAGGATGGGATGATTATAAAAGGGAGGAGGAGAAAAGATAGAAGAAAAAAATTAAAGAGTGAAAGGGAGATCAATAGAGATTGTTAGCAGAAGAAAAGAGAGAAAGAGAATCAAGGGAAATAGATAAGTGAGAGAAAATATATATAAGGTAAAAATTTTAAAAATTAAAAATAAAAGAATAAAAAACACAACTGAAATGTACTAATCAAAGATTCTAGTCCTCAAAGTACTGATCTATGAAAAATAACAGGCTTTAAAAATGTTAGAAATGATAATAAACAAATATGAATATGTATAAATGTCCATGAACCATTAAGATCACAATTAATAGAAAAAAGAAAAAAAATCTTAATGAAAAGTTTGTTTCCTTTGGAATTTAATAGATTCTCAGTTTCCTTTCTCAACCACTAGATGGGGTGGTCTGGAGTCAGATGCTTGCTCCACCCTCAGGTTGGAGTTGCTGGAGTGAGATGGGTAATTATGTAGGTGGAGCTCCTAGAGGCAGGATTTAGGTTTTGGTAGGCTCCAAGGTCTTCACTGGATGCCAGTTGGTCTTGAGATTTTAAATCACCACACCTCTAGGGCCCAGCAATTGCCAGTCCAGGCTGGAAGACTCCACTCCAGGGATCTCCACTGGGTTCCACTTATGTGGTAGAGGAGCCAGTTCTTAGTCCACTATGTCACTATGTCACCACGTTTCCTGATCTCAGGTTCAGCCTCCAAACTCAGTCACTCTGCCCTGACCCTTTTGAATTCTGGCCAGATACATCTTTCCCGGCCAGTCCTGCAAGCAGCCAGATTGGAGGGCGAGGTGGAGAGCTAGGTGGCTTTTCCACCAGTTGTCCCCCGTGTAAACCTCACCATGTTTGATTTTCTCTTGGTTACTTAGGCACACTCTATGCGGTGCAATGTGGGTTTGCAAGGCCTGTATTTCAGGCCAAACTCAGGTGTGCCAGGAATTGGCTCCCCCAGTGACCATGACCCTCCCTACATCTGCAAAATTGTTCCTTCCTCTGTCCTTGCACACAGCCAGGAGAGATGTGGCTTCTTTCCCTTACAAGGATAGCATGCCTTTCAGTTTAGTTGGGCAGTGTCTCTGATCTCTGAACTCTCCATACCAGATACTCCTCAGGTCTCCTAAAAATGTGGGTTCCTTAAATTCTCTTATCTCTCTCTTTGCTTGTGGAAGGACCACTCTGGTTGGTGTCTCTGGCCACAGCAGCGGCTGTGGTGCTCGGGATATCTTCCTGGTTTTATTATATCCAACCTCCTAAGTCCCTGATCTGCTTTGAATGTCCAGTATTAAATTCCAGTAAAGTCCCCTATTTTTTTTCCACCCAACTTGCTGAGAAGCTGCCTATCTGCTTTCCTGGTTTCATGCCGTAGAGCAGCCAGGAAAGTGACATTCTTTATTCTGCTATCTTGAAACCTCCCTTCCCACTTTGACCCCATCCCACAAACAGCTGCCCCCTGCTCCTCATGAGGCCAGAACCGTTTATCTTCTGGATACTGGACCAAGGGAAAGTCCTAAGTAGACTATAGGAGGTTGGGACCACAGGGCAGGGGATCCTGGGGATCCAGGTGCCTAGATTACTAAGAATGGGGGTGGAGCCTGTGGGTGGACAGTTTCTTTGTATTGTCTCTGCTCCTGTGGAGCTGGATGTAGCCAGAGGAAAACCACAGTCTTCTGTTTCCTGGATCTAAGGGAGGGACTAGCCATGGCAGGGGATGGGGAAGTAGAAGACCATGGATGCAGGGACATAGGTAGATGAGATAAGCAGGCTGAAAAAGTGAAGGGAACAACATATCTGATTAAATCATACAGCTGGATTCTTGCATTGGTAGTCCTCTTGGCTGGGGAGCCACCCACACATGTGTGAGGGTGCCAAGGCGCTCAGTGTCCCATTTGAATGAGAGTTTCCTGTTGTATTTGCAGTTGTATCATTTATCAAAGAACAGTATTTTAGTTTTGTAGCAAAGTGAAAAAAGGGAACTATGATTTTCGGATTCAAACCAGTTGAGGAATTTTTATTTAAAGACAGACATCCTTAAATGTGTGTTTTAAAAAGCATGCTTATAAAGAATTGCCAAATCCAAAGAGCACAGGTTTTTCTTCATCCGTCTTTGGAGATAACCTCCAGAAGCCTTGTGACCGAGGACCTTCCTGCAGGTTGGGTCTGACTGATGTTAAGCCTGTGCACAGGCTTGAGCTTGGGGAAGGGGACTGAAGTCCCAACCTCCTCCAGATGTGTCGACAACATTCCCTTTAGCAAGAAGGTAGAGTACAGGGAGGTTGCAAAGAAGCATTAGATCACCAACCATGGTGTCCAGAGTTCTGGGCCAGTGAACCAGCCTTCTACCCACCCCTAGGACTCTTCTGCCACCTCCTTTACACAGAGACAGATAAGTTTCTTATTGCTCAGTTGAGAAAGCTCCCCTTCTGCTGCCTCTATTCCTAGGTCCTCAGTCCCATTCACTTTAAATAAATTCCAATATTAAAAATAAATCAATGAAGCCGTGACTCGGTCATTTGTTTAGCAAGTACTATTGCCAGGCACATAGAGATGACTTTCGGGGAAGGACTTCACTGTGGACTCTAGTAACCTGATCTGAACCCTTTCCTCTGCACTCTGTACATTATGGACCCCAGGAATATATGTAGGAGGACCATTGTGGCTGGCTAAAGGTGGCTGTGAAACAAGTGGAAGGTACATGCATTATTTCCAATCTGGACATAAACAAAACATCCTGCAGGATCTTTCCCTCTCTGCCTGTCTGGAAGGACAAGACTATGTCAGGAGAGACATGTGATGGAAAAGCCCAGCTACCTGAATGTGATAAATGAAGTAGGGTGGCACCTGCATTGGACCTTGCATTAGCAGGAAGAGACCTCTGTTTGTTAGGTCATTCACACTGTAATGCTTACCCCCACAGTGTAAGCTGGCCCTTGTGCAGCAGGTGAGGAGGCTGGATGGGTTAGTTGCCGTCTGAGTGCATGCAGGCTGCCATAACAGGACACCTTTTACCTGGCTGCAGAGGCTGGGAAGTCAAGATGAAGGCAGATCATTGTCTAGTGATGGTCTGCTTCCTGCCTTCTCACATCATGGAAGGGTCAAACGCCTCACTGGGGCCTGGTCTGTAATGGCTCTAATGCACTTGTGGAGGTTCTGCCCTCATGAACTAATCACTTTCCAAGGGCCCCACCTCCCAATACTGTCACCTTGGGGGTGAGGATTTCAACATGAGTATTTGTGGGGGACATAAGTGTTCAATCCACAACAGTTACACAGGCTGCAAGAGCTCCTACCTCTAAGGGACCCAATATGTCTAGACTTCCTCATATTGGAAAATAAATGGCTGAACAGATGGAAGACAACTCCCCATCCCTCATTCATCTCCGGTTTCACCACTATGCTCTTTTTTGAAGCAACACTTTTTAAAGAAGTCTGATTTTTTTTCAGGGGTGGGAGGGGTGGTACTGGGGATCGAACCTAGGGCCTTGTGCATGTGAGGCAAGTACTCTACCAACTGAGTTATATCCCCAGCCCCTGAAGTCTGTGAATTTTGTGTTCACTTCCACAACTCCTTTTTTACTCCTCAAACTATTCCAATAGAGTTTTTGTCTCAACAGTCCCACCAGAACTGTGCAGTTCACTAATAATATCCTCATAACCAAATCCAATAGTCACTTTATTGCCTCTGTCTCGGAAATATCTGCCATAGTTACCTTCATTCTCCTTTAAAAAGTTACCATCAAATTCCATTATAAAAATATATAATGATATAAAGAAAAGGCAAGCTACTGTGAAATTCACCATATTTTATTTATATGGACATATTTTTAGAAATAGCATCTCACCATGTTGCCCAGGATGGTCCTTAATTCCAGTGCTCAAACAATCCTGCATTAGCCTCCCAAGTAGCCAGGACTTAAGGTGTGTACTACCATGCCTGGCTTGAAGTTCACCATATTTTCGTGATGGCTATAATTCTCTGTAAAGTGGGATTACAATTATTTTGAAAAATTTCATGAGCGTTACTGTATAGAATAGATAACACAGCTACTGATTCCTCCAGCTCTCTAGCCTGCAGATGGCCATTGTGAACTATCCAGCCTCTGGTTGTATGAGCCAATCTAATAAATCCTCTTTGTATAATCATATCTCCTGTTGATCCTGTTCCTCTAGAGAACCCTGATTAATATACCATCCTTTCTGACCTTGTGAGTTTATATCTTTAAAATAATTCCTTAATTGTTGTTTTTGAGCAGTCTTTTGCTCTTGCTTTAGAGGGACACAAAAAAGGAAAGGTATGTTCAGGCTGCCATCTTTGCAGAGAGCCAAGCTTGCGGTTTTTTTGTGTGTGCACTTCAGCTAGACTCTTAACTCTGACACTATATCTCTATGTTTCACTGTCTCAGAGGCACTTTTAACATGGGATGATGTGACTTTTTTTTTTTTAGGACCCACACACAGAATTTAAAAAGAAAGCAACTATATTGAGCTAAAACTTTTATACCATGAAATGTAACCTTTAAGTGTGTTATTTAATGAAGTTTGACAAATATATACAGTCAAGTGAATACCCCAGTCAAGCTACAAAGCATTTCCATTATTCAACAGGCAATGAATACCTCTTTGGAAGTAGAGAGGATCGAATTAAAGGAACAGGGTTTAACTGAGTAATATTTTACTACACAAATTGATAAGAATTTGTTTATTATCATAAGGACAACCTGTCACTTTTTTAAAAGGAAAAGCTAATTTTTTTTTCCTGCTTTTTTGCTCATTTCAAAGCTATACCAGGAGTGGCTTCTTGATGCACCCAGGTGTCCTTGTTGTCATAATGCTGTAGTGACTGTGTGTTTAGACATAGAGGAGCTAGAGTTGGGGTGGGGAAGAGCCTCAGGGTTCAGAACACTTGGGTTTCAATCCTGGTTCTTTATTCACTGGTCGTGTGACTATGTGCACATTATTTACTATTTGTGTCTCAGTTTCCTCATCTATAAAATGGGGAAAATACTAGCACTTGCTACGTGAGGTAATTGTGAAAATTAAAGGAGTTTTGAAGAATGTGGATCAGAGCTGACGTAACGGTGAGCACAGTTTGGTGAGAGCTGATATCATCAGCATTGTGTGTGGATTTCAGGGTTGAGAATGGCTTTGTAGAGCGCCAAGTTCTCATGTCCCTAAACCTAAAATATGGAAAAATCATAGCATTGGAAGGAGACAAGTGGCCCTTGGAGATGGAGAGGAGCAAGGTTTCTTCAGCACTGATGTGGGCTCAAAAGAGTCTTTCCCAAAGGCTGAGCACAGACCTTTGTTCTTAGTGTCTGTGGTACAGTACCGATCTCTGGGTTTCAAGACTTCCTCATGCAGGTAGCCTTGATTTTGCCTCCGTTCTCCAGGCAGCTCCAGTTCTTGCTGGGCAAACATGATTACAGAAGCAGAAACTAGCAGGTTGCAGCTACTAACAGACATAAAAAAAACAAAACAAAACATTTTAGGATGGAATTGCTGTTTCACCAAAAGCAAATGGTCACAGTTACCTCCTCACTTTCCAAAAGTCTGTGTAACCTATAAGATTTAAAAATTCTTTAGCTCTGTTTTCCTCTCCCATTCTCAGAGTAAAGGAGGCAAAAAAGTTACCATAATATCCATGAATGCTGTGCTGTCCTGAAATTTCCTCTACCAGATAAGGTGGTCCCTTGTTTTAGAGTGCAACCTCACAGAGTCTCAGGTGTTTCTTGGTATCAATTGTGATTCAGTTAGCTTCATTTCATGCGGTATCCACACCACCCAACAAGAACAACTTAGGAATGAGAACTTTATCTGCAGCGCCTAATTTCAGAAGTCTCAGTCCATAGATGGCCTAAAACATTGCTCTGGGCTCAACAGGAGGCTGCACATCATGGGGCAAGGACCAAGCAATGGAAAGCTGCTCCTTTCATGACAATAAGGGAACAGAAAGAGGGGAAGGAGACACAGGGAAGTATCCCCATTTCAGGGCATTTCCCCAATGGCCCACCTCCTCCAGTCACATATTACCTGCCCACCCAGTTAGTCCATTGGAACTGGGGGAGGGGGGTGTCTGATCAGGTACAGTTTTCCCAATCCAGAAACTTTTACTTCTGAATAGTCCTGCCTTAACACAGCAGCTTTTGGGGAACACCTCATTTTTAAACCACAAGAGGGTGTAAGCCTATCCGCTTGAATCACATGTTCAAGCCCAGCCTGAGTAACTTAGCAAGAACTTGTCTAGCAATCTAAAGGCTGGGGATGTACCTCAGTGGCAGAACACAGGCTTGAAGTGTGTGAGCTCAGGTTGATGTGTTGAGTTGCCAGTAAGTACAAAACAAACAAACAAACAAACAAACAAATAAAAGGGTAGGGGGTTCTTGATAGAATGAGTTCCACCCTTCTGCCCTTCCTTCATATGAGTACACAGCACCAGAGTGTGCTTTGACTTTGAACTCGACAGTCTACCGAACTGGGACTAGTTAATTTGTTAATACATCACCCAGTCTAAGGCATTTAATTACACTACTATGAAGGGGTGAAGTCATCTGAGAACACCTCCATTCCTTCCCTCTCTGGGAAGGATACTTTTACTGGTTCTAGGATTCTTTGTTTCTAGAGTTTGTCCTTTATTGCTTTGAATATTTCAACTCTGTTTTGTGCTCCAGTTTTTCTAATGAGAGATCTGATGACAATCTTATGGGGAAATTATGATGAGCCCTTCCTCCCTCTCAACCCCTTAGGTATGTGTATTGTGATCTAAAATGTCTTAGGGAACAGAGCATTTTGTTAAGAATATCACAACATGAGTTAGGTGCTACCATTCTTTGACACCCTCATTCAGTGTTGGAAGAAAAAACAGTTGGATACCTTCAGTGTGGATATGATGAGGTCTTTCAAAGCCAAAGTTAAACAACAGACTTTCAGACTTGAAAGGAAAAGTCCACTGAAGTACTGTACGATTTTTAATTTTTAAAGCATAAATATCAGTTTCCATAACCCCTTGAAGCATAAAGCTTATGAAGTCCTTTCTTATTCTTACTCTGAAACTAGAAAAGTTCCTGTAGGACCAAAGGGACATGGCCACTGGAGATGATGCCCAGGCATGACTGGGTCATTTCTTACTCTGAGCTCACAAGGAGCCATTGTGAGGGAGTCTCAACCCCCGGGGTATATAACAGAGTAACTGAGGCTGGGTTTTTGTCCATAAGTACAGGAAGCTCTTGGTGGTGACCTGTCGGACTCCCAGCTAGTTAGTGCGTTTGGTGGTTGGTGGTTGGTGGTTGGTGGTTGTGGTCTTTGGCAATTGGTTCTTTGATTTGGGTTTTTTTGTTTTGTCTTGTTTTGTTTCTGGATTTTGTTTGTTGTTTTGATTTGTTATTTTCTTTTTAGCTAGCATCCTTAGTTGGTGTTCCTGCTTAGGATGCATAGTAAGAGTAGTGAGTCTAGTGTAGTGCCAAAGGGGCCTGGCTCCTGCCAGGAGAAGGCCTTCACAGACCATTACCAGGTCTTGAAGGACATTGGGCATGGGGCATTTGGTAAGGTGATCCTAGCCCGCCATCTGCGCACTGGGGCAGAAGTGGCAGTGAAAATCCTGCCAAAGAGACTTTGGAGCAGTTTGACCTGCTCTGAAAAACTGGCAATGAAGACCCTGAACCACCCGAATGTGATCCACCTCTTTCAGGTTATTGAAACCCACCGATATGTCTACCTGGTGATGGAGCATGGAGGCAGGGGATCACTCTTTGACCTCATCCCACCTGGGGGCATGTAGGAGGAGGAGGAGGCCTGGAGACTGTTTAGACAGATCACCTGTGCAGTGTGTTACTGCCACAAGATGCACATCTTGCATGGAGACCTGAAGCCCAAGAACGTTGTGCTGGATGCCAGAGGCAACATCCGAATCATCGACTTTGGCTTAAGCACCGTTCTCAAGCCTGGGCAAGAATGGAACAGAGTCTGGGGCCCTCTGGAGGGCCCCACAATGGACACCTGGCAACTGGGTATCATTTTGAACTTTATGTTGACAGGGAACCGCCTGCATGACATCTTACACCCTGAGTTGGGATTTCCCCAGCACATGTCCCCCGAAGCACAAAGGCTCATCAGGAAAGTCCTGGCAGAGGACCCAGGAGCAAGCCCCTCGGCAGAGGAGATCTTGGCAGACCCGTGGCTGAATCAGGGTGAGGAGAATTCATCTTTCCATGATGTGCCCCTCCCCAACCTCTCAGACCCCACAGTACTGACAATGCTGTTCGACATGGGGTACGACCCTTACAGTACCTGGGTGTCGCTGTCCCAGAGAAAGTTTGATGAGGCAATGGCTTCCTATCTCATAATCCAGCAGCAGATAAGCCAGGGGGCAGGCTGCATGAAGCCTGTGAGAAGGGATCCTTCCATTTCCCCTGCCCTCCCGCAGAGGAGGGCGAGTGAGCCTGCCCTTCACACCTTCCCCTTGCCCTGTGAGCATCATCAGCCTCAGGAGGCCAAGGAGTCAGGGCAGAAGGGCTTCAGAAGGGCCAGATGGCCTGCCATTAGTCTCCGCTTCCTGCATGAGAAGCCCCCCACTCCCAGGTTAGCCTCCCAGCATCACTCTGTGTCCGACTCACCCCAACCCTGCCCATCAACAACAGACAGCCTTGTCTCCCAAGATGCCACCACAGGGCGTCCCTGGGGCCACAGGAAGGGCTGGAAGTGGGTGAGGCAGAGGATGGCTGCCTGCTTGCGCAGACTGTGCTGTTGCACACCCTCATGTGTTGGCGAAAACGAGGCTCCTACACCAGGAGAGCAGAAACCTGCTAGGTTCACAAATTGGGTGGTTCCTACATAAATGGACAGTTCAGATGGACCAAACGAAGAAACAGCCAGCCAGAGGAGCCTTTGCTCCGTGGATGCTGTCACTATGTTGGCATTTGTCACATGGACTCCAACAGCTGCAGGACTGAGAGTGCCTACTGGCTGGGCTTCTCCACATGGGGTCCAGCCAGGAGCACACCTGGATCTACCTGGACATCAGGACTCTCCCCTGCCCCCACCTGCCAGGGACATCAAATGAGACTATTTTCCCTGGGACCCTTCCCTTACCTTGCTCTTCTCTGTCCTTTCTCCCATGCTCCTGAGATGACAGAAATATTAATAAATTTGTTTTTCTCAAATTGCGTAGTCAAACTGATGTTCCAAAAAAAGAAAAGGCTGATGGGGGAGGGAGAAGGGTCCTTGAGTGAGGGCTGGAGGCCACCAGGCATCCTCTCGAAGGCCTGGATCACTATACCTCTCTATAGATAGACTTACTCACCTCAGCCAGTGTACAAGGGAACACACAATTGCCTTTAGCCAGTGTAGATGGGGACTCAGTTACCTTAGTGTAGAGGATCTCTTACCTCTAGCCATTGAAGATGTACACTCACTTGCTTTGACCTAGTGTCTTGGAGATTTGCTCTCCTTAACCTGGTTGGATGGGGATTTTGCCTTAGAGCCAGCGTAGATATGAATGAGTCTGAGCTCATGTTCTTTGGCAGAAGGCATCCTTTCCTGAAGTGTGTGGAGAGGATGGGTGGCAACTGTTGGAGAAATCACATCTGAGAAGGCATAGGAGACCCCAGAGAGTTCTATGACATCATCTACTTCATACGGTTTGCTAGGAAGTCAGAGGAGGGCCAGGAGTTAGGGGTGGGCCTTCCTGCAGCAGTGACTGTGTGCCTCACCACCTGCCATGCTGCCTCGTCACCCAAATCCTCCTCATGGCCCCTGCTGGAGGTAGCAGAGAAAGGAACACATGGGGTTTGGGGAGTGGAGATGACAGACCATCTTATGGATGATATTTGCATAAAAGCAAAATGTACTCTTGTGGAATTGCTCTTTGCTTTGAGTTCTCTTGATGCTGAAGTTTGAAACATGCACAAATGAAGAGTGGGAAGTACTTGGGTTAGCCAGGAGGGGAGGCTCTAACTCTTCCATCCCTGATATTTCCCAAGACTGCGCCCCCACAGCTGTTGTGGCAGCTTCTTCCTGCTATCCCCTCAGTGATCAGGTGTGGATACCTTAAAAAATGTAGAGCATATGTGTCATTTTAGTAGTTTGCCATTTTCTGATGGGGCCCCATTTGTGAAATTATCAGAAAATTAACACTTTGCTATAGAAAAAAATCCCAATGGTGGTGAATCCCTCTAAGGCAAAACCACTTCCCAGCTTGAGGCAGGGCACAGGGGTGCAGTCAGGAAATGGCCATTTTCTGACCCAACCTTGGCCTAGGGAAGGGATTGCCTAAGAGCTGCCTGAAAGGTCACAATGTGCAGGAGGTTCTGGGAAGCAGGAGAGGCCTAATGAGCATCATGGAGGAGTGTCCTGGGGAGGAAGCCCAGTCCCAGGTGCCAACTCCAGGCCCACACTGGGACAGTCACAGGGATATGCAGGGATCCTGGAGGACTGGAGGGGGCCAGTGTAGAGGAGGAACGCCTTTTTGCATTTTGTGTGGTTGTTCTCAGGAGCAGAAGGACAGGGTGTCCTGGGCTGGCATTTTCCTCGAGGCCTGCCACTGGGCCAGGCTGGCACATGTCAGGCAGGTGTTCTCCCCGCGGCTCCTAGAAATAGATGTTGGCCTTCCAATGGGGACAATGCAACTCCCCCTCTCTAGGTAAGAAGGAAGGGCTGTTTCACTTAATTATTTCAATATGTGGATGCGGAGCTCCTTCATGCTGAGGCCTTTCCAACAAGTAGAGCACAAACCATGGGTTCCACCTTTACAACCTACAATCGCTTTTCCACTTTGTGTCCCAGATGCCTGTTTCCCCAGGGCCTCCTTGCTCCACAGCCTCCCATGGCCTCCTTTTGCCTGCAGGACTCAAGTGCAGTCAAAGGGGATGGATGGTGGCTGTTGTCAGTGCGTGTCCCCACCTGACAGGAGTTTATCAGCAGTAGTCTAGAAAGCCAGGTGTGACATTCATCTTCACAAACCTGAATAGAACAGGCCTCATTTTTACAGTGACAGCTCAATAAACCTGTTGTTGTTTTTTTTTAAACAAAGTATGCAACCTTTTTTTTTTTAATGAAGTGTGCAACTTTAGGGAAAACATGATAGTGACAGAAAATGATTAGAGCAACTGAAAAACTTTAAACACACAGTCTATACAGTTTACATTAGAGAGATCAATTTGTAGAAAAGCTTAAACTACCAAAAGAACATGAGCATTTACATGGTCCAGTGATCCTTAAGAAAATTATGTTCCTAATATGAAAATCTCCAAGAAGCTCCTCAGGTATAGATACCATCAGTGGCCATTTCTACCCAAGCCTACTCAGGAGGAGAGCAGAGACAATGTCCCTTGTGGTGACTGAGGCACAGGAATATCTCGAGTTGATACCTTTACCAGAACTGGGAAGCAGTCCTTGTGGGAGAATGACCTTGATGATGTCATCATGATTTTGGACATATATTCTCCAGAACAATGAGAGAATGTGTGTGCTCTTTTAAACCATTGTCTTTGTGATGCTTTGTTGTGGCTTTGTCATACCCAGAGGAACGGAACTTACTAGAGACCAGCCAAACTGGTCTAGGCAATGTTGTTCCATGGTGAAAGGATGAACAAGGTAAGAATGCCTACTCTTAGCACCTTTATTCACCGGTGCTGGAAGTTCTAGCCAGATCATTGAGACAAGAACAGGGAATGAAAGGCCTCCAAATCACAAAGGAAGAAATAAATCAATTCCCATTTAAATATAATATGATTTTACACAGAATTTTTTTTTTAAATTTCCAGGAATTCCTAGAACTTAGTAGTAAGTTCAGCAGGCTTTCAGGATTCAGAATAAATATCAAAAAATCTGTTTTATTTATGTACAGTAACAAGGAACTTGTGGAAATTTAAGTTAAAAACATAGCATTGTTTAATTTTAACTTAAACAGCTCAAAAGAGGTACTCACTTTGTATTTATCTGATGGTTTCATTCTTTTTTTCTTCCATGTGTTGTTAAAAGTCAAAATTAGCATTATCTCCTGCTATTTATTTTCAACATCTAAGCACATTTACCTCATAATGAGTGAAGTAGTTAGTGTTGGGCATTTTAGTTGCTTTTGGACAACAGGGGAGAAAATTTTATCTTTGGTACCATGATGATTTTTTTTTAAATTTTTTATTGTTGGTTGTTCAAAACATTACATAGTTCTTTTTTTTTTAAATTTTTTATTGTTGGTTGTTCAAAACATTACATAGTTCTTGACATATCATATTTCACACTTTGATTCAAGTGGGTTATGAACTCCCATTTTTACCCCATATACAGATTGCAGAATCACATCAGTTACACATCCATTGATTTACATATTGCCATACTAGTGTCTGTTGTGTTCTGCTGCCTTTCCTATCCTCTACTATCC
>NW_025999932.1:39118354-39192261 GCF_001458135.2 Marmota marmota marmota
GGGTGGCGGCTCTGCTCTGCCCCTACTCCAATTGGGGTCATGCCGGCGGGCCGCTGGGCCTGTTCCGGGCGTGGGCGGCAGCTCTGCTCTGCCCCTCTGGCTTGATGACAAAGTGAGAGAGACTCGGGTGTTTGTGACTCACTTTCTTTACCAGGAGACCAACTGTTTCTGTCGCCGCTGGTATCGATGAAGTTCTCTCCTCCGCCGCTTTCTGATGACATCAGATCTCTGCCATGTTGGTATCCCATGCGAATGGCAGCATTTCCTTCCCTTTGCCAGGTGACCAAAGCAACGGGTGAGTCCTGACCGGCCCTCACAAGCCCCGTCTCAGTCCTGTTGCCACTGCCTATGAAGGCTCGGTTGGTATTTACCTCCACAGTATTCAGCAGGACCCGGACTGAGAAGCAGTTTCCGTGGATTCTTTAGCCCTGGGCCAGAGCAGTTCTGGGAGCCGGAATTTGGCCGCTCCGTGCTCGGTGTATGTTCTGATAGGAGCAGGCTCCAAGAAGCAGTTTCCATGGGTTAATTAGCACTGAGCTTGAGTAATTTGTCTGCGAGCTGCAGGCGAATGGCAGCCTGAAATTACCTGTTCTATCCCATGATGATTTTTGTTTTACGCAAAACTCTATGCATATGATTAAGTTTAATGTATAATGTTTTGCCATATTCTAACTTTAGACTGCATACTTAAGTGCTGAGTACTTAGATTATTAACATTTATTCAACAAATTGTTGATAGGGAGATGTGTTTTTCCACTAAATTCATAGAAATGCCTCTTCTAAAGTGAGAATATATAAATTAAAAATTTCATTGGTGATGGGAAGACTGAAAGTAGAGAAAAATCAAGGTACAATTTTTCAAATAAATGGGGCATGTGGAATATATTTTAGTGTAAGAAGAATATTATGATTAAAATAAAATGGGACATAGTGGTAGAAGATAATATTCTGACATGGTTTGAGACTGAATTTGAGGAGTAAACTTTATGTATTGCTATATAATTTATTATCTTATAATAGATTTTATAGTCTGCATTTGTGGAGTTATAAAAGATTCTCTTTGCAATTGATAAAACAAGTTACTGATACTTATTATTTTAATGTCTGAACTCTAAATATGTGAACATTTTCGTCAAGTTATTTCCTCACCCAAAGACTGAGTAATAGTTTTCCTAAATTTCATTTGATCACATCTTCAAATACAAAAATTGTTAAATTTCCCTGTGTCTTCTTTGCTAGAGTTCATTGAGTAATAAAAATATAGATAAAAAATAATGAAAATATAGGAGAAAAAATGTGATATCTTATTTTGTACCAGCAATTAATCATGTCATTAACATAAACAACTCTAATATCCAAGTAAATTTTTTATAACAAATTGTACTAAAAGTTTTATGAAATGGGAGAATATTATAAATACTTCGGAGGAAGACTAAAAGTAAGGATGGATGGGTTATCAATTTAAATTTAAAGGTAACTAAAACAAACTTCATTTTTATTGGTTAAATTTACAGGTGACGCTTTCCAATGAATTTTTAACTTGGTTTATTGATTCTTTCACTTCAAGGATTTCCAACTGATTCTTCTTTAGGATCTCTATTTTCTTATTGAGTGGTTTTTCACTTCTTGTATTTTGTCTCTGACTTCATTTCTTACATTGTCTTTTGTCTCCTAGATCAGTTTAACCATGACTTTCTGAATTCCATCTCTGACATTTCCTCACTGTGATGTCACTAGAATCTGTTGAAGTATTCTATGTTGGTTTTGATGGTTTGTTTCCTTGTTTTTTCATATTGTTTGTATGTCTTCCCATCTATCTGGATGGATCTGAAGCTGCAAAGTTTTTAACCTGACAAGTTGATATTGTCCCTCTATGTTATTAGTACCTCACAGATTGCAGAGCAGCCCAGTGATAGCCACAATCTATGCAAACAATATATAGCAGTAGACTAGGTACTTAGTTCCTATTCTGATATCTATAGTGTTAATTGGTACAATATGCAGAAATAGGAGGATCAGCAATTTCCATCAGTCAAAATAGCAAATAATCATGAATTATGTCTGGCATAAAAATCAAGCAATAGGTGTTATCTATGACTTTTGCCATATTAACTATTGCTGTGACATTGATAGGGGCGCACATTATAGACATCTGTTGATATTAAGAGACATTAAGGATAGAGTTGAATATGAGGAAAAAAGAAGAGATAGGAAGGTAGAAAAGTGTTTGCAATTTCAAAAGGGTGAATGGGACAGATGAAGTGGTAACTTAGAATATATTCTTAATGATAAAGTGTAGGAAAAGATAGAAGAATATAAAGGCAGAGAAAGACAATGGAATTTAACTGTCAGCAACTGAGAAAATAGAAAGGGAGAGAAGTAGTGGCAAAGACTATACAAAATAAAATAAAACTATGCTAATGAAGGCCTGATGCAGTGGTGCACACCTGTAATCCCAGTGGCTCAAGGATGCCAAGACAGAGGATTGTGAGTTCAAAGCCAGTCTCAGCAAAAGGGAGGTGCTCAGGAACTCAGTGACACCCTTTCTCTAAATAAAATAGAAAATAGGGTTGGGGATGTGGCACAGTGGTCAAGTGCACCCGAATTCAATCCCTGGTACAAGAAAAAAAATAAACTAATCAAAAACCCTAACCCTCAAAAAACAGAGCTTGAAAAAAATAACACTTTCAAATCCAAAGTCCATTTATGAAGACATGAATTGGTGTGAATATACTTTGTATACAACCAGAGATAAAAAAAAAATTGTGCTGTGTATGTGTAATAAGAATTGTGATGCATTCTGCTGTCATTTATTTTTTTTAAAAAAAATCAATAAAAAAAGAAAAAAAAACAAACAACAACAACAACAATAAAAAAACCACAAAAAACAACAAAAACAAAGCCTAGGAATGAGGAGAGAGAAACAAAGACAAAACATAAAAAATACAAAAACAAAAAAGCAAAACAAAACAACAGAAAAAAAATATATCTTGGTGAAAAGTTTATTAAGGAGTTGCTTCCACTATGGTGGACACAATCGTCAGTGAGCATATGTGTTTGCTGTCTGTGCCCGGCTGATTTTAGTTTTGTTTGTTCTTGAGGTATGAACTAAGTGTGGGAGTATGGGCCCTGGGCTGTTGAGTCCTTTGTTTTTATTGTATTACTCACTGTGTTGAAGTTTGGGGTTTAAGGCTTCCCAACTTCCCTTCTTGGGAGGTTGGTGTGGGCAGGCCAGGCTGCAGGCTGGGTGGTCATGCTGCTGACTGGGGCAGGTGGCCCTGGAAGCAAAGTGGCATGCTGTTCCTGGGTGGCAAAGTGGCAGCCTGGGTCAGATGGGCCTGACGTTGAAGTGGTGGGCCGGGCAAGTTGGGCTGTGGCTGAGTGGCAAAGTGGCTGGTTATGTCTGGTGGGCCTAGCTGGCTTGGGCCAGGCAGATCAGGTTTGGGTGATGGGCTTTGCAGACTGGTGGCAATGCTGTGGGGTAAGTCTGGCAGGCCTCATGGTGAAGTGTCACTTTGTCAGGCTGGGCTATGGGCCGGTGGCAAAGTTGTGGGCCAGGTAGGCCTAGCAGTGGTGGGTTGGGTGGGGAGCCGGGGCCCTGGGTGTGTGCCACACTGGTGCTGGACCTGGAGGGCACCAGGGACTGGTTTGGTGCTGGGCCCAGGAACCTGGTGGGTGCTGGTCCTGGTGATCTCCAGGGGCAGTTGGCCAGACAAATTGAGAACCATGTCCTCTCACACCCACCCTTCCAAGTTCTCACCCTCTGTAGCTGGCCTTGTGAGACCCTGTGAGCCTCTGGACTCTCAGGGTTGGAGAGGGCTGGGTTCACTCTAGCCTCTCCAACTTGTGTTTCCCCTGGGCAAAATGATCTCATTTTCTGATTTTCCATGGGTTTGTTAGGCTCAGTGAAGTCTTTGGAAGGCTCAGTTAGGTTTATGTGGGCTTAGCTGCGAACTCACAGATCTGGGATCTGGGTCCTGTTGGCACCGCTGTGCAGCGGTCCCAAGACGGTTCCTGGATTGACTTCCATCACAATTCTTACAAACTCAGGGTGACTTTATTTTAGATCCATTTAATGAGTCGAACAGCCTCTGGTTTGGCTAGGGCAACTCCCCTCCAGTCTCAGTACTTTTTACTCTAAGCCTCAGGGAGGAGCAGTATTTCTGCTATTTGAGTTCTGAAGGACAGAGTTAGAAGAAATGCTGTCTCACTCTAATCTGTCATCTTGTCCCTCCCTCTATTATTATTACTATTAATTACTATGTGGATGATGAGGAGGAGGAGGAGGAGGAGGAAGAATGGGCATTGAACCCAGGGCTTTGTGCAGGCTAGGCACATGCTCTAACATATTCTATACATTTGAAAGCCTGGCATCACCAAGAGTAGTGAAGCTAAGAATGTTCTTAATTATTTTCCAAGTTCCCCTTGCAATACCAGAATTATGGCTACATAATTACTTGTGTGGTATGTATGGCTCTTTATAGGTTTTCCAAGTGTAAAACCATCATCCCTGCTCAAATCTGCTTAGGTTTCAAAACTGCACTCTCTATAGTATGGTAATTATTTGGTTTGTCTGAGGAAATAGACTAAAAGAAAACAAAAATCTTGATTACTGTATTTATAATGCTATCCTTACTATATTATCTAGGTAAATGAGAGTTCTCTAAATTTAACTTATCAGGATTTGAATGTTCAAACCAAAGTAGAGAAAATCTTGAATGTAATACTCTTTTCCCATTAGATACTCCTCTAGGAATATACAGGAAAGTTCCTAACTTAGGATAGCCTGACTTAACAATTTTTTGACTTTGTGATGGCATGAAAGCAAATCCATCCAAACATCTCATTTTTCATTTTCAGTGCGATATTCAATAAATCACATGAGACATTCAACAGTGTATTATAAAATAAGGTTTTTTGTTAGATGATTTTGCCAAACTATAGGCTAAGGTAAGTGTTACGAGGATGTTTAAGGTAGTCCAGGATAAGCTAAGATGTTCAGTAGATTAGATGTATTAAAAACATTTTGAACTTAAGATATTTTCAGTTTACAATGGGTTTATGGAGATATAATCCCATCACAGGTCAAGAGACATCTATTATACACCCATTCATCCTGACTATATTAGTTCAGTTTTCTGCCTGGGTGAAAAATAATTGCAGTCTAGTTGTATGGAAACCATTTTTCTTTGAATATGCAATATTTTGCGGAAGGTTGAGTTCATTATAAAATGACTCTGAAAATGCTCCTGATACCAACGCGCGTGTAGATTAAGTTGAATGTGTACTCACCCCATGACAAAGCCTAAAATGTGTGTTGTGTTAGATACAATGTAACTTCTTATCTGATGGGTTTTTTTTTCTTCTAAAAGAAGTTTTAAAAAATCTTATAAGTGAAATATTATGCTGTATTTGGAGTTTGTCAGTGTTTTTTTTTTTTCTGTCTTCTAATGCTTCAGCATAATTAGGTCTTCAAAGATGCAAAGACCAAAAGACCAGTATGTGGGTACACATTGGGCATCCTACTCCTCCTCATCTTAAGGATCTCTTTCTAGACCTTTCATCCAAGAACATGGATTGATAGTGATATCCACAAAGGGCAATATCTGCTGTGCTCCACCAAAATGAACAACTGGTCTAGGGATGGAGGGGGATGTGGCAGTTGAGGAATGATGAAATCATTGGATAAACAAATTGGAGGATTGTAGAAAAATTTGGTCAAGAATTTATTTTACAAAAGGGCTTATCAATTGCCTTTATAGTGGCAAGAGAACAGAATGAATCCTTTGTTGGACCTTTGTATTGGACCGGGAGAGCATCTAAGTCATGAAGAGGCATCTTTGGTTGAGGGTCAAAGATGCTATTTCATATTGACTGGGGACTGGGGATTGGAAGTATGCTTTGCTAGGGCTCTGGTTAGGGTCAAGGATAAAACGAGTATCATTAGAACTTTAAGGATCATAAGACATAGACAAAGAAACAAAGTAGATAATATGTTTAAGAAGAAATGCAAATAATGGATAACATGTGAAAACACATTTAACTCTGTGGTAGTTACTAAGGTTTTTATTAAAAATTTTATTTTTGCTACCAGCACAAGGTAGGATTACATGTCAAGCATGGGCAGGGGCTTACTTTGAGCAAAGAAATGACTGAAATAATGTGAATCTCTTGCAGCAGGAGCCATTAGCAGCCAGTACTGATTCAGTGGACTCTTTTTTTCAAAAGAGTTCAAAAAACTCTCTTTTTTGGCCATATTCCGGTGAGGGGAGCAACTCCTTGTACTTGGTCCTGAATGAGAATGGCAGAGACCCCAAACAACTCATGGTGAGGATCCATCTTGAGCAAGGAATAAGCTTTGGTTGGCTACATCTATCTAGTCTGTCCTGACAAACTTCTATGCAATCAGGGCACAAGCCTAACAAATAATAGAGAATTCCTTTACATTGTGTTTAGAGTTTTTGAAAAAGTTTACCTGTTTTTAATTATTGAAACTAGATATACAAAATGTAGCTGGTTATACATATATTCAAACAATATAAAAGAATGAGAAAAAAAATTGAAAGTAGCTTTGTAATCATAACTTCAGGAGATAATTGCCAATAGACTTCCAATCATCCGTGATGAATAATTAGTTTAACTTATACTTTAAGTTTTCTGTTTCACTGCTTATATTTTTTAATTTCTAGAAATTTTCTTGGGTTGTATTCAAAATTTGTGTCCATCTTTTCATATTGCTTTCAAGCTGCTCTGCTCTTGACTAATAGTTCTTTTATCTTTCTGTATTTTTTCCTTTCCTAGGAAGATCACTTTTTATGTTAATTTAATGATATTCTTTTGCAAATAATCTGGTTTATTCTCTGATTGTTTTATGTGTTTTTATTTGTTGTTGGTTAGTTTTACAGATTTTTGTTTTATAATAGACATGAATATTTTTTCGAGACTCATTGAATTTTATTTTTCATTTACTATGGAAAATGAGCAGTTGTCTCTTTTGAATTTCATTTCTGCTACTCACTTTCCCATTTCTAAAATTCATTATGGACATATTTTTGGACCTCTCCTTCTGCTCTCCATGTTTTTTCATTTCTCTATTTTCTATCCCTTTGTCTATGCTGCTTTCTGAGTAATTTCTTCCACTTTTCTAGTTATCTCTCTGGCTATATCTAACAGCTGGTTTACCTACTCACCAAGTTTTTAGCCTCAATGACTATTGTTTTCATTACATGGAAGGATGTATGTAGTAACATAGTGAGGTTGGGGAAGGCCTCACTGAGATGACAATATTTGAGTTGAGATTTGAAGGAGGCGAGGAAACAAGGTATATGAGTATTTAGGAGAGGAACATTCAGGTAGAGGGTAGAAAAAAAAATCTGATGTGGAAGAATGCCTGATGTGGTAGAGAAACAGCGAGAGGGTCACTGTGGCTAAAACTAAGTAAGTTAGGGTAGTATTAGGAAATGAAGTTTAAGGAGTGATGAGGGGTTACATAATAACAGGACTAAAGGCCATTGTAAAGCTTTGGCCTTTATTTCATCTGAAGGACATGGAAAGCCATTTGTAGGTTTGAAATGAGAAGTGACATAATCTAACATGTTTACCAGGGTTACTGTGCTGAGAAAACAAAAGGAGCAAGGAAAGAAGTTGAGAGGTAACTAGAGAGGGTATTTTATTATTTAGGTGGGTGATGAAGATGGATTGGATGGAGGTGGTGAACAATAGCCAAAGTTGTTGATGCAGAACAAGGACATATAGCATTACACTTGTGTCAGTATAGATGCTGAGAGCACAAATAGTGTATCACTTAGGAAATGGGAGAAGCTGAGTGGATGTATTTATGTATTTAATTTCTACTTTGTGAAGCATAAGTTTTTTTAAAATCATTCAGTTGTATAAATACAAAAACACTGATTCATAACAGACAAATAAGTTACAATTTGAAATAAGAATGCAACCCTTGAACCATTCATTAGGGTCTGAGTTATTTAGTGATTCTTTTGCTCTGAGTTTTTAAATAGTAAGAGTTCATGTTTATCAGAAAGTAACAACCAATAATTTTAAAGATAAATCAGGTAGAAAAAGTAATCAGTGATATAACTTCTTTCTGTTCTAGAACTTGAAATAAATGTCCTGAGCATAAGGAAATTTAAAAAAAAATCTCAGATTTATCACTAGTCTGAGTAAATAGGAAGGGCCAATAATTTGGAGAACTATTGATTCAGGCTTTAGTAGCTTTGTGAGTCAATATTTCTTTCTTTGTAAAATAAGAGGGTTGAATTAGATCTCTCTTCTAGTTCTGAAATCTGATGGTATGATTTCCTTTACACACACACACACAAAAGCTCTACAATCGAAACTAGTGCACTCTATATACACTTGTAAATTCAATATATGAAATTGTACACTCTATAATTTTTGTGGAATCCTTATGATCAAACCTCCCATTGGTCTTGCAAAGTTTAAAGTGAGACTAAATTAATTGGAAAAATGTAGAACTGTCCGTCTATAGGAATAATACTACAGTTAAAACAGAAATTTCATGCTATAGCAAAGTGGTTTTTGTTTGTTTGTTTGTTTCTTTTCTTTTTTTTGCGAGGCTGGGTGCATAAAAATTTTTCAAAAATTAATAAATTGACCCACTGGTTAAAAGAGAGAAATAGTTTCTGACTTCAAAATTTTACTCTTAAAAATGATGATATTTGTCCTTTATTGCTTCAAAAAGAATATGTTTAAGAATGTTCAACTTTAGACTCATCATTCTTAGATTTTTCAAAAAATTAAGGTCAATGTGTGAAAAAATATTGACCTATCTGTCCCCTCTTGAGGAACATTTCTTCAAAACAGAGGCATATATTTTATTGAAATTCTGTTTACCTTTAAATGATATAATTTTTAAATGTAGAAGTTCCAGTTATGGTGTGTTATAGGTAGGATTGTGTTGCTTTATAAAGTCTGATTTTTTCCTTCTACATTTCAGTGGGGGAATGTGTACAGATATTGAGGACACTTTGAATAAAGGATAGTCCTTAGCAGGAGTCAGTCTCAATTTGTATAGCTGCCTCCCTCCTCTAAGCCCAATTGTCTGAGAGGAGACTTAATAAATCAGTGAGGCAGTCAAGGTGTCCCCATTTTCCCCAGGTGGTGGCTGCTGCTTTCAAGAGGACCATATTGTTCCACCTACATAGTCCTCCTGATCCTCAGGGAACAGTTTGGCTCCTTGGATGCCCTCAAGGTTGTTGCAGGGCCAACCTGAGCCCCAGTTTCAGTGCTGTCCCCCAACACCCAGCCCCCCTCAAACCCTTCTTAGTGATCCCTGTTATTCTCAGCCCCAGCCTAAATAATAACAATCTTGGTTGGGGACCCAAAGTCATGTTGCTGTTGACATAGGACCCTGCCAAAAGCTGCCTTCATCATATTCCCCATAATCTTCATGGAGAAACTGTACAACCTAGCTGGATGGATAGATAGATAGATAGATAGATAGATAGATAGATGAAAGATACATAGATAGGTAGATAATAATGATGAATATGTAGGTAGATTACAAATAGATGGGTAGGTAGGTAGGTAGACAGTTAAGAGGAAAGCTGCTAAGTGATTGCATTCTCGCCACAGGAACAGTAAGGAGAGCAAGATCTGGGGAGCAATACATTGCAATGCAGTAAGATATGAATAAAATGTGGCAATTGCCCACACACTAATCCTAGGGCCTACGTTATGGGGTAATAAATAATATTATGGTAAGAAAAACCAAGGGCAAATAGAGTAAATAGTGACTCAAGGCAGAGAATCATAACATCTAGCTAGCTCCATCTCAGCAAAGTCTGTGAAGGTGTTTATGCTCCAAAAGAGAAAGACGTGGCATTAATGAGGATACCCTGGAAGGTACTGTGGTATCAACAACCTCAAGTCTCACTGACTCAACACAAGAAGGATTTTTTTCCTGGTTCATGATTCATGTTCCTTACATGTACACAGAGAGTTGTATTCTTTTTTGTTTGTTTGTTTGTTTGTTTTTATGTGGTGCTGAGACGAACCCAGGGTCTCACATGTGCGAGGGGAACACTCTACTGCTGAGCCACAACCCCAGCCCAGGAGTTGTATTCTTATGTTTCTTAGCCACTGTTGTGGATATTGCTGGTCACCAAGCCAGGGGGAGAGAGCTGTAGAGGGTCTTGAATTGCCCATTAAAAGCCCTGGCCTGGAAGCATCATGAATCATTTCCTCTCACAACTTATTCAAAATGAGTCATATGATCTTACCCTACCACAAGGGGGACGACGGGGAATGGTGGAGAAACCCATATCTAGTGAATGCCACTGATGGCGAGGTTCATCTTCTCTTTTGTTTAACAATATCACATTTACCTTTCATTCCACCCAAAATAGACTCACTAATACCCCATGTGAGACAACCAAAAACTTGGATCTAGACATCAGGTTCAAAGTTTAGAAATCTCAAAATCCATGTGTGATCCACAGCCTTTTCCTCAGTGTCTGGCTCGCGGATTCACTGCTTCTGCTTTCTGGCTCAGGAAGGCAGAAGGGCTTGAACACTTACTCCCCCCAGAGGTTTTGCAGAGACTGTGGCTCCCAACATTTTCTGCATTCTGCTGCCCTGGCTGGCCTGGCCTGCCGCTGTTTTGTAGGATTTAGGTGGTTGAATAGATATTGGAAAGAGAGTGTGTGTAATGCATGTTTAAGTTGACATATTTTGAATCAAACATTTTAAAATTAAATTTATCTTAACTGATATATAACAATATAAAATTTTTACAGACTAATGGGGTATCATGAGATGTTTCAATACCCAAATAATCATACAATGTTCAAATCAAGTTAAACATATCTATCTCCTTAAACATCAATTATCTTTATGTTGAAAATATTAAAAAATAAATTTTAGCTTTTTTAAATATATACATTATCTAATTGTTACCTATAGCAATATTTAAAAGGCTAATACACAGGGGTTGTGAGGATTTTTTTTGAAACAGTTACCTTAACACTTTTTGTGGGATATTATTTAATATGGTATACATTATAATTGTTGAAATGTCCTGTTTCAGTTATCTATTCTGCATAACAAACTACTTTTGAACTTAATGTCTTAAAACAACAACCATTTAATCTCTTGGCTTTCAGTTCTGTGATTCGAGTGGGGTGTGGCAGGGGTATGTTATCTGTGCCCTCTATGGGTCAGCTGGGCAGTTCATGGATCCATTCATGGCCAACACACTGATACTGACTATGAGTGAAGAACTCACAGGAACTCTTAGCTGAGGGCCTATGTGCTCCTTCTCACGGCTTCTCCAAATGGAGGCCAAAGAGTAGTCATATTTTTTTTATGCAAAAGAAATATGCAAAAGCAAAAGTAAAAGTTGCCAGACTTTTTAAGGCTCAAATCTGGAACTGGCAGACTATCATCTGTTTGCATTCTATTTTTTTTTTCCTTTTTCAAGACTTTATGCAAACTCATGAATGTTTTCTCCTGTAAATATCAAACCAATAAATAATGGTACAGAGTAAACATTTGCATTTCAAAAGAGAGTATAGGGGCATAGAAAGAAGGGATGGGACCAAGGCAAGACCAAAATCCAACTGGGCAAACAAGTCCTGTAGCTTCGTGTTTGGCATCTGCGACATATGGCATCATGATATTCTCTTTAAAGGGATTGTGTGGCTCCAACCCTGTGTTCTAACCAGTTGCAGCCCACACGGCCTCTCTCTTAGCTTGTTTCTGCTCAATTCCTGAAGTTTTTCTCAGTAGACATTCCACATTACTGGCATCTCTTAAACTCCGGGGTCTCCACTGCAGCTTCAACTTCCTTCTCACATTATGCATTGCCCTCTCAGGGGCAGTCCATGTGGCCTTCAACCTTGTTATACTTTGCCTGGCCTCCTAGTATTTATTTTGGAAATCTTGATGGAGGCCTCCATGACTCCCTGACTCCAGCATCTTACATTTTTGAAGAACCAGCAAAAGTCTGCTGCCACCTTGAGCAGCAGTCTCCTCTTGGAAGCATGGCTGCAGTAGTCTCTGAGTGTCTGGATGGTTGAGCATAGAGAAATAATTTTGTAGGCTCCCTTGTGCAAGTGTGGTATCCCCATGGCCTCTTCTCAAAGAAATTTTTCACTTTTACACCCTTGAGACTGAGATGGCCTCAAGCCATCTTTCCATTTTGGGGTAAAGTACTTAACTCTTCTTTAGTGGCTGTAATCTTTTT
The DNA here is from genome assembly GCF_001458135.2 of Marmota marmota marmota. Classification (NCBI taxonomy): domain Eukaryota; kingdom Metazoa; phylum Chordata; class Mammalia; order Rodentia; family Sciuridae; genus Marmota; species Marmota marmota. Next base: position 39,130,581 of record NW_025999932.1, read on the forward strand.
AACAACCACATCTTCCTTAGCCCCAGTTTTATTCCCACTTTTCTGACCAAATTGCAAGTTGAAAAAAAATCTGGCCAGGCATGGTGGTGCATGCCTGTAATCCCAGTAGCTCAGGAGGCTGAGGTAGGAGGATTACAAGTTCAAAGCCAGCCTCAGCAATTTAGCAAGGCCTTAAGAAACATACTGAGACCCTGTCTCAAAAATAAAAATAAAAAAGACTGGGGATGAGGCTCAGTGCTGTCACTTCACCCCAGTACCAAACTTATCCCCAGTACCAAACCAAAACCAAATTCAAGAACAACAACAAAAAACAATCTTTCTGGTCTGCTTTCTGTTCCTGATTATCACAGCAAATTTGACTAAAAGCTACCAGAAATATCCATGCCGCCACCTGAATGCTGCACAACCTTGAAATTTCTTCAACCAGATTCATTAGTCCATTCCCTTTAAATTTATCCTCACAGAAAGTCTCAGGATATGGACAAAACATAGAAAACTTCTTTGAAAGAATATAACACCAATGGACTCTAGTCAAATTTCCAAATTAGTCCCCTCCTCTGAAATCTCATGAACCCATTCTACTGCCCACTGTCCTATTGGCATTCTTTTGAGCTCCCACCAGAATAGCCCAGTAAGCTCTACTCACAACATTCTAAAGCTTGTGTCTCTAAATTTTTCAAAATTCCTTCCCCCACAAATCAACTTCAAAGGCTTCTAAACCATACGGTCAGTTTAGCCACAGGTTAAGTACTTCTCGGTACCAATTTCTGTTTTAGTGAGGTATTTTTTATTTTATTTATTTTTTCACTCTGACCAAAAGACCTGACAAGAACAAAATACTGCTTCTCCTTTGAGCTGTTTGCAGTCGAAGTTCTAAAGACAGCAAAAATTTTCATGTTCTGAATGCTGGAGAGAAAGGATTTGTGTATAAGGGTTCCTGCTTTCACAAAATTATTCCAGGATTTCTGTGCCAGGGTGGTGACTTCACACCCTACAGTGGCACAGGCAGCAAGTCCATCTATGGGGAGAAGTTTGATGAGAACTTCACCCTGATGTATACAGGCCCTGGCATCTTGTCTACAGCAAATGCTGGGCCGAACACAAACGGTTCCCCTTTTTCATCTGCACTCACAAGACTGGGTGGTTGGGTGGCGAGCTTGTGGTCATTGGGAAGGTGAAAGAGGACATGAATGCCGGGGAAGCCATGGTGTGCTTTGGGTCCAGGAATGGCAAGCTAGCATGAAGACTGTCATTACCCACTGTGGACAGCTCTCACACATTTGACTTGTGTTTACCTTAACCATCAAAACCATTGCTTCTGTAGCTCAGGAGAACACCCCTCCACCCCATCTGCTCGCAATATCCCATAATCTTTGCGCTCTTGCTGCATTTCTTTGGGTTCCATATTTTCCTTATTTCCCTCTCAAGTGTAGCTAAATTGCAGAGTTGTTTAAGATTATGAAGAAAAGCTAAATGACAAAAGAAAAAGATGTTCATAATGGCTATCAATAACAGCATTAGCAACCATGGAAACATCTTAAATGTCCATCTACAGGACGATGTGTTGTATTAACCACACACTTTTGTAAGGGAGAATATTTTGTGACTTCAAGAATGTCATGAAGCTGGGCATGGTGGTGCACACCTGTAATCCCAGTGGCTCAGGAAGCTGAGGCAGAAAGATCATGAGTTCAAAGCCAGCTTCAGCAATTTAGTGAGACTTTATCTCAAAATACAAAAATAAAAAGGGTTGTGGCTCAGTGGCTAAGGGCCCCTGGTTTCAATCCCTGGTACCGCACCTGACCCAAAAAAAAAAAAAGAAAAGAAATTTTTAAGGACATGAAACATAGTTATGGTATGGCAAATTATTAAATGTGAAGAAAAGTGAGGTGCAAAATTATATATTATAATTTTATTAAAAATTATAAAAATCCATGAATAGGACATATCTGGAAAAAAGACATAAGGCCATTAATAATAAGCCTGTTACTATGGCAGAGAAATGAATAAGATTTTTACTTATTTTTGGATTTTGATATTTTTAAATATTTTCTTAACATGTCTTAATTAGACTTTAGAAACATGTCTTAAAACAGGTAAAATGGAGTGTGCTGCTTTTTAAAATAGATAAATTTTCAAAGAAAACTATTCTAGTCCATTTTGTGTTGCTATAACAAAATAACAAAATGCCTGAATCTGGGTAATTTATGAAGACAAGAAATTTATTTCTCATAATTTTGGAGGCTGGTAAATCCAAATCAAGGAACTGATCAGTTTGTTTTTGGTGATAGACCTGTCTCTGCTTCCAAAATAGCACCTTGTACACTTGTCCTCACATGAAAGAAGATAGGAGGGCAACAGGGATATCTCCTCTGTCAAACTCTTTGGTAAGGACACTTAATCCCATTCACAAGGGAGAAGCCTTGTGGCCTAGTCACCTTTTAAAATTCAATAGATTGTCACACCTGGGTTTGGAGGGGACACATTCAAACCATAGCACAAGTGGAAGAGAAGTTTCAAAATCAAGTATATGTGTGTGTGTGTGTGTGTGTGTGTGTGTATGGACTTTATTTACTAATAGTGAACAATGACATGTAATTATTTTATTTGTAAATATTTTGTATTTGAAAATCTCCACACATTATTATGAAAATAGTTTTTACTGTTTCAATTCTGAATCCTAAAATGGTGCACTATAGAGATCATAGGGGGTGGAATGGACCCAGGAGAGAATCTGATTTCAAAGGGCTGGGTCTGAGGAGGGGGAATTCTGGCCTCTGGAGTGCAGTTATGTGTGTATATGATAATGTCTGTGTCCTTGTGCAAGCTCCTGTGCTCAGCGAGGATCAAGAGGAGTGGGGGTGAAGAACTCTGGCCACCATGTGGTGATGCCATCGGAGCTAGCTGCATTCCAGCTTTTGAGTGCTTCCTGCAGTGCGCTGGCTGTTAGGGCTACAAAGGTGAAAGGAAGAGATTTTCCTTAAGGAGGTCACGATCTTGGAAAGAGAAAAAGATGCAGGCAACAGTATTACAGAGTAATGTAAAGCAGTTTTTAATGCTGATAAAAGGTAAAAATGATGTTTCATTAACTAATGCCCTGGTCCTTGACTTCTAGCTGTGTAGATTTTTTTTTTTTTAGCATTTTGGGTATCATTTTGATAAATCTATGTACTTTAACTGTAGAAGGGCTTTTAAAATTATGTATTTTTATTAATATTTTTTATCATTCAGTTTCTTCCTTGGTCTCTTATTTGACCTTCTGATTCTTTTTTTTTTCCTTTTATTGGTGAGTTATAGTTGTACATAATGGTAGGATTTCTTGTTATATATTAGTATATTCACATAATATAACAATGTTATTTGGCCGGTTTCCCTCCTCAGCATTTTTTCCCTTCCTCCCCTTCTCCCACTGCCCCGACTCTGCTGTGCTTCCCTTCCTCTATTCTACTGATCTCTCTTTGCTTTCCCTAATATCCACCTCCACATTTCTTTTCCTTTTTTCTCTCTAGTTTTGACATATGAAAGAAAACAGAGACTCTTGACCTTCTAACTTTGGATTGTTTTTCTTAATATAATGGACTTCATCCATTTTTCTGGAAATTACATAATTTCATTTTTCTTTATGACTGAATAAAACTTCGTTGTTTTTGGTGTGTATGTGTGTGTGTGTGTGTGCATGCACATACGATATCACATTTTCTTCATTCATTCATCTATGGATGGTTACTTAGGCTGGTTTCATAGCTGGCTATTGTGAATTGTGCTGCTCTAAACATGGGTATGCATGTATCACTGTAGTATGATGACTTCATACCGAGGAGTGGTATAGCCGTCATATGGTAATTCCAAGCCTAGTCTTTTGAGGAACCTCCATTCTGATTTCCGTAGCAGTTGTACTAACTTATAATCCTACCAACAGTTTCTATTAGTTCCCTATTCCTGGGAGATAGCATAACTTGTCTTTAATCCATAAGAGAAAGCATTAAAAGGAATGTAAGAAAAAGATAAGTTCACACCTCAGAAATCTGATTCATTGCTTATTATCTAATTTCTCATTCATCTTGTTTGAAGTTTTTCTTATATCATTCTGCAATCTTTAATGAGTATGTTTTGCTTAAAAAAATTAAAGGCACATAAAGATGTATAAAATAAATTCAAATCTACAATTAAATTTTTAGAATAACCTCTATTATGAACACTGTCTTAAAAACTTTGTAGAATTTAGAATCAATACATATTTTATATTATTTAGACAATAAAAATTAAATATTAATCTATAATCCCATGACCCAAACATACCTCCTCTCAAATTTTTCCATGGATATACATAGTATGATTATTTTAGAAAACTGGGTGATACCATTTAATTCTATATCCCATTTCTTTATATGTGATGGACATTTCCATGATGTTAAAATATTTTGAAGTAATAATTTTAATGACCATAGAGCACTCTATTATATGGATATATTGTGATTGATTTAACTATTCTACTATTGCAGATTTTTAAGATATTTTCAAATTTATATTCTAAATAGACATTATTTAAAAGGAAATTTGTTTAAGTTGTGTATATCTTCCTGACTCAATTTGGGCAAGTCATATGACTTTAGGAATTTATCGATGCCTTCACTATTATCTATTTTATTAGAGTATAAGGTTTCAAAATAATTTCTAATTATCTTCTGTATTTCTGTAGTGTCTGTTGTGATATTGCCTTTTTCATCACGTATGCTAGTAATTTGGGTTCTCTCTCTTCTTCTCTTCGTTAGCATGGCTAAGGGTCTAATTTATTTTTTCGAAGAACCAACTTTTAGTTTTGTCAGTTTTTTCAATTGTTTCTTTTGTTTCAATTTCATTGATTTCAGCTCTGGTTTTAATTATTTCTTGCCTTCTATTGCTTTGCTGCTGATTTGTTCTTCTTTCTCTAGGGCTTTGAGATATAGCGTGAGGCCATTTATTTGTTGGCTTTTTCTTCTTTTAAGGAATGAACTCCATGCAATGAATTTTCCTCTTAGTACTGCTTTCATAGTGTCCCAGAGATTTCGATATGTTGTGTCTCTGTTCTCATGTACCTCTAAGAATTTTTAAATTCTTAGAATGAGAATAAGATCATGGCATTTTCAGGGAAATGGATGGCATTAGAGAAGATTATGGTAAGTGAAGTTAGCCAATCCCCAAAAAACAAATGCCAAATGTTTTCTCTGATATAAGGGGGGTGACTCACTTATTTCCACTACCTCTAGATAGGGAATAGGGGTGGGAGGGAAAGGGAGGGAGAAGGGGAATAGCAAGGATGGTGGAAGGAGACAGTCATCATTATACAAAATACATGTTTAAAGATGTGAATTTGTTGTCAACATACCTTATATACAAACAGAGATATGATAAGTTGTGGTATAAAGGTGTATTAAGAATTGTAATGGGCTGGGGATGTGGCTCAAGCGGTAATGTGCTTGCCTGGCATGTGCGGGGTGCGAAGTTCGGTCCTCAGAACCACATTAAAATAAAATAAAAATGTTGTGTCCACCGAAAACTGAAAAATAAATATTAAAAATTCTCTCTCTCTCTCTTTAAAAAAAAATTTTAAAAAGAATTGTAATGCAAAAAAAAGAGAGAGCTCATTGTATAATGGCATAATTTGGCGTGAACATACTTTATATACAGAGTTATGAAAAATTGTGCTGTGAATGGATAATTATGAATGTAATGCACTCCACTATTGTCATGTATGTAAGAAATAAATTAAAAAAAGGAAATTTGCTTCTTTGCTCTTCCTTCAGAATAGTTTTTATAGCAGTCATAAAGAACATCTTGACAAGAAAAATTAAGAAGACAAATATTTCTGAGGATTTAAAAAGCCCTGGAAGTGGCTGTGACTTGATTGGTAAAAACAAATTAATTACTGCTGCCTTGTGTTCTCAAGTTCCATTCATTCATTACTATAATGTATTGGTGAAGATTATGGAGTTTTGATTTTCCAGACTGAAATTCAAACCTGATTCCAACACTTATTTCCACTGGCAATTTACTCAGTCTCTCTCTTATGGAAGCATACTGGATTCTTTGCTTAGCACCCATCTCTGGGTGTAGTGGTTACCCCATACACATTTGCTATCACTCAATTCCTTGATCACACTATATGGGATTAATAGGTGCTATCCTGGGATCACAAATTTGGTTTTCTTCTTTTGGATATTTGTACTAGGTTCAGTCTTTCTCTAGGTAGCAGGACCATAACAAGTAAGATTAGGGGTTGGAGGTAGCCATGATTTTTATTGTGTGGTTGGAGATGTAGAAGAATTGTTTGTTGTGAAGGACATCCAGAGAGAGTAGCAGAGAGATCTAGTTCTTTCTAGACTTGGTTCTAGTTCTCTCTGAAATCCACCTACATTCCTCCCAAGAGACAAATTAGATGGCTGTTAGTGGCACAGTTGAAAGGGAACTTTAGTAGGTCTGAGTTAGCACAATAGAGGAGGTGCCCATATCAGCCACTGGGCTCAGGAGACCCCCTTTCAAACAAGGCCATTTCAGTTTCCAGCATCTTCCGTTATTACAGAGTCACGTAGATATTCCCTGACTGCTGGCTCTGTAAGTAGAACATTAGGGGGACAGGGTTTGAATCTTACTTAGTTTGGGCTGCTAATAACAAAATACCATGAACTGGCTGGCTTGTTAATGTTGGAAATTTATTTCTCATAGTCCTGGAGACTGGAACTCTGCCATCAGGATGCTGGCCCTGTTGGGTGCTGGGGAGTGACCTCTTCAGGTTTGCACACTCGTGACTTCTTACTGTATACTCACATGCACAAAGCTAGCTAGTTGTCTGGTCTTTTCTTATAAGCACACTAACCCTATTCATGAGGGCTCTTCCCTATGACCTAATCATCTTCCAAAGCCCCCTACCCCTAACATCATCACCTGAAGATTAGGTTTTCAACATGAATTTTGGCAGAACACAATTTTCAATTGAAATTTTGGTGTGGGTGCATGCAGATGATCTATATCCTGCTTGACCTATGGGACATTGAGATTCAGGAGGACTCTTCCCTCTGTATTTCTTCACCTTTAAGGTTTTACCTGTGATCCCTATTTTACAACTGGATTGTGTGGTGCTATTGGTTCTTACTCTTGGGCTTTTGTATGATAATTTCTTATCTTTGGAAATGGGCACCTAATATAAATAAATCCACTTTTGTCTCTATAAGTTGATTAAAGTTGTGTTTCTGTTATTAGTAAAGGGTCAAAACAATTCAACTATAGTCTCTTTAAGCCATAATTATCACTTTTTGAAATATGCAGCTAATAATGCTGAGTGAGATAATAAATGTAAAACGATTGTTAAACAAAATATCGTTGCTAAATTTAAGCTGAACAGTTCTTGAGGGATCATTGGTAATATAAAAATATGTGAATGATTGAAAATTCTTGGAATGAAATTACTTTCCACTCTTAGCAATTTGATTTAGTTTCAGTGTTCCATGAGGATTTGCAGAATTCATTTTGATCTTTATTTTTCATTCTGTTACATTTGACCTTTTTTCTTTAGTCTCTCAAAATTTATTTTATTTTCTTATTTTTACTTTTCTGTTAGTTTTAGTTCCCAACTCATTTCTTGTCATCTGTTTATCATTTTTTAAAAATATTTGTTCACTTTATTAACCCTCAAATTTCCTCATTTTCCTTCTCATCTTATAGGCTTTGTACAGTTAGGATGTTATTAGCTGTTAGTAAAAATCTCCCAACAGAATTAGTGGCCAAAACAACATCTTTATTATTTCATGTGAGGTGAAATTTTATTTACATGTCTATAGCTGGTTAAGCTGAAATCTAAACAAGATGTCAGGAATGTAAAATCCGCCCACTTGTTCTCTGTCCTCATGAGCCTGTTGGCTCTGTGTTGAAGGTGCCATCCCTTAAGATCACGATGGCTGATGCTGTTTCAGGTTTCATATCTTAAGACAACATCCAGCCAAGAAGGACTTCTCATCATCTGTTTCTTTTTAGAATCAGTGACTTCCTTCCTAGAAGTCTCCAGGGAACTTTTTCATGTCCCAGAAGCTAGAAGTATACAAAACAATTCTTAAACCAATTGTTAACAATGGGAATAAGATTAATGTTACTGGCTTCAGAAAGAAAATGCATAATTTTACACTAATGAAAAGCAGTCTGTCCATAGGGGGACTCCTTTGGGAATGTAGTGGACAAAGCAGAAATGAAGGGAAACACAGAACATTTAGTCACTCAGGGGCCATGATACTGGCCCAAAGAAAGCAATAAACTCTTACAGCTCTTAGTTTTGCCCCTTAATGTTCTTACATGATTTCTTTTGGCTTGGATTTAAATCCTGGCCCTGCCAATTATTGCATATGGGCAATTAACTCATATTTAATTATTTCCTTATCTGGAAGTAGGGATAAAAATAGCACCTAGTTCATAAAGCTGCTTTGAATATTAATATATTTAAGCATTTAGGGTGGTACTGAAATGTAGAAAGAGATCAATTATATTGTACAAATCCACACAGGCGCACACGTTTGTTTATATTTATTGAATCAACAGGAATCAAGATGCTGTCAAGGTATTGTTACATTCATGATAAATCCTCCTTTAAACTCCTTTTGTCTTAGGTCAAGTTCCATGGAAACAGACTGAGATTTGCTTGCAGGAGTTTTACTGGGAAGTGCTCTTGGAAACAAGCCCTGTGAGGGGTAATGGAAGCAGGCCAGGGCAAAGGCAGACATTGGGCAGCAGTGCAGTTGCCTCAAAGGGACCCCCAGAGCTGAGATGGCCCTTCTGCATCATTCCAGATTGAGGCCAGAAAACTGGGCCTTTGTAGCTCACACACTGAAATGCCATTCTTGCACACTGAAGGGAGGAGGTATAATTTGGGGTTAGGCAGTATTGTTTGGTGAGAACAATTCCTGAAGAAGGATGAATCTGTCGGCTAGCACTCTAAGCTTCTGGACATTCAGAGTGTCTCAGTTCTGAGGTGCCAGGAATCTCGGCGGCCCTTCACAGCATATATCTACTCCACCTCCCCTCCTACCAACTCTGGGAAATAGTTGCTATCAATATAGTGGATAGAACCAAAGGTCACAACACACAAAAATGGCATAGGATGAATTGCCCAAGGCTTCTAATGCTAAGGCTTCCAACTGCAGAGAAAAATCAGTCTCTGGTCAAGGAGGTGCTAAGTGTGAGCCCAGGAACAGATGAACTGATGCTTGCTGGGAGACCATAAGGTGCCACCTGCCTGTTAATGTGTCTTAGGCTAGGAAAACTTGATATAGTTGAAAGCTGTAGTTTTGGGGAAAGGACACCTTAGTATTCTCAAAAAACTTTAAATCGCCATTAAAGAGACTGCATGAAGAATTGTGAGAGCCTAACACAGTTGATCTCCAAAAGACGAAAATTTATATAATTATATTGTGATTAATTATTAGGATTAAGTCTTGCACTTTCCCTTAAATTCTGAGGCCCATTTCGTGTCTTGAACACAGTTTTTTATTCAGATTTCTTTCTCCTGCTTAGCTCTCTCAGAACATAGGTCTTATGCATGATAAAGGCGTTAAGTATGCAAGAAAATATTGGAACCACCAGGGTCTACTTTGAGTTGATAAATATATGCAATTTGGTGCTTGCACAACAGATGCCCTCTATTAAGCGAGTAATAAATATTTTCAGGACTAAAAGAAAGTGGTGAAAAAGCAGCACCTTTGGGCTTCTTGTGTCACAAAGATGATTACTCAGCTTCAATGCACAGAATATATGTGGAAGTCAAGGCTGATATTGCACTTCCATTCTCTATTTTCCAAATTTTAATTTTGAGAAACACCTATTAGAGCTGCCATGGGGAGGAGAAAGTGAAGAGGATTAATCTTACCAAAGTAAACTAATGAGTTGAAGAGGTAAAGAATTGATCACTGGAGAGGTGCAGCAAGGAAAGCAAGGTGATGCATGCTTAGATCTTCCTTAGAATTCTCTTTTCATGCAAATTTGGAAAAGCAGTATGGTGTGGGGAGAAAGAATTGGACACACTTACAGAAGATTTGGATCCTCAAGAGTCCTTTCCTTTGCTACCTATGTGATTATTTAATGTCACTTCTGTGTTATTATTTGTTCTTTTTAGTTATACATGATAATGAAATATATTTTGATATATTACACAAGATGAAATGTATCTTATTCTAATTAGGATCCCAGTCTTGTGAATGTACGTGATGTTGAGATTCACTGTGGTGTATTCATTTTGTACATAGAAATTCAGATTCATTTCATCTTTCATATTCCTATTCCCTCTCCCTTCTCTTCTTTCCCCATTGTCTAATCCACTTAACTCCCTCCACCTTATAGTGGGTTAGCTTCCACATGTCAGAGAAAACACTTGACCTTTTGGTTTGGGGGCACTGACTTATTTCATTTAGCACGATAATCTCCAGATTCATTCATTTACCAGCAAATGTCATAAAGTCATTCTTCTTAATGGCTAGTATTCCACCATGTACATATACAACACTTTTTTTATCCATTCAAATGATGAAGGGCACCTAAATTGGTTCCATAGCTTAGCTATTGTGAATTGAACTGTTATAAACATTGATGTGGATGTGTCACTATAATATGCTGATTTTAACTCCTTTGGATATATAGTGAGGAGTGGGATAACTGTGTCAAATGGTGGTTCCATCCCTAGTTTTTCTGGGAAATCTCTATTGCTTTCCATAGTGGTTACACTAATTTGTAGTCCCACCAACAATATATCAGTATACCTTTTCCCCTCCATCGCCACCAACATTTATTGTTACTTATATTCTTGATAATTGTCATTCTGACTGGAGTGAGATGAAATCTCAGTGCAGTTTTAATTTGCATTTCTCTAATTGCTAGAGATGTTGAACACATGTTTTCATATATTTGTTGACAATGTATTTCTCCTTTTGAGAAGTGCCTGTTTAGTTCCTTTGCCTACTCAGGGATTGGATTATTATTATTGGTGTTTTGTCAGTTGACAAAATGAGGTGATTAAAGTAAAGTAGGATTATATGTTCACTAAGACTCCTTGTTCTTCATGTTTACATGTGCACATTTTTACACTTACTTTCTAAAGTGCTAGTGAGAGCATAAATAGCTTTTTTCTATTATGAATGAAATATTATAGAATATCTACTTTGGGGAACAACTTCCTCACCTTGAATTAGAACATTGATATATATCCTGGGTGGAGAGTAGCTCTGGCTAGTTCTTTAGGTCATCCAATAATTTTAAATAGAAAATATATCATAAATTGCTATGTTCTTTGGGGAATCCAGAGATATAAAAGAAAAGTTAAATTGTTTAGAAATCATTTTGCTAATCAAAAATGTGTCCAATAGTATGGAAACAATTCTTACGTTATATTTTCACTGATGGTTGTGCAGAAATTTTTATTTATATGTGAGAAGGATGATAATTTGAGTCAAAATTGAATTCATTGAGTGTAAATATGTGTCTTCCTGAGGACTAGGAGGTTGAATGGGTTTTCTAGCAAAATACTTTTTCATAGAGAGCAAGGTGCTTCTAGGAAAAGATGTGAACTTCAGGGAAAGAGAACTAATAATGCTTTGTCCAATAACTAAAAAAAATTAGAAGAATGAGGACCCTGAAATTCAGATTTATCTTTGGGTTGCCTCAGAGTCCAGAGAATGGCAGAAGGGCTACAGATGAAAAATATCAAAATTCAACTGCATTAAGTTGGGAGGCCCAAGGCATCAGGCTTTAGCACAATGAAATATGGGGGAAACAGTTCCCTGGCACTGTCAGTGGGCAGGTACCCCTTCTAAGTTCTGTTTGGAACCTCAAAGCCATACTGAAGGGTTTTACTACAGGCAAGTTGTAGCTGAAAGGAACATTCTGAGGGGGCTCCTAGAAAGAAATGAGTTAGACTGTGAGTGAAGCTCACAGCAACAAATGGGGGTGAAAGTGAGAGAAAGTTAATTTGTTCTCATTAAATAATTTTTAAAAATTTTTATTGATTTTTACATATGACAGCAGAATGCATTACAATTTATATTACACTTACAGAGCACAATTTTTCATATCTCTGGTTGTACACAAAGTAGAGTCACACCATTTGTGTTTTCATACATGTACTTAGGGTAATGATGTCCATCTCATTCCACCATCTTTCCTATCCCCATGCCTCCTCCCTTCCTTTCCCACCCCTTTGTTCTATCTAGAGTTCATCTCATTCTCCCATGCTCCCCCCACAACCCCATTATGAATCAGCATCCTTTCAGAGAAAAAAAAATGGCATTTGGTTTTTTGGGATTGGCTAACTTCACTTAGCATTATGTCCAACTCCATCCATTTACCTGTAAATGCCATGATTTTATTCTCTTTTAATGCTAATACTATTCCATTATGTATATATACCACTGTTTTTAATCCATTCATCTACTGAAGAGCATCTAGGTTGGTTCCACAGTTTAGCTATTGTGAATTGTGCTGCTATAAACATCGATATGGATGTGTCCCTGTAGTATGCTGTTTTTAAGTCCTTTGGGTATAGACTGAACTTGTACTCCAATAAAATATAAAATATCAAAGGCATCATAAAATTTCTAGAGTCATATGATTTGCCCAAATTGAATCAGGATGATATACACAATTTAGACAGATCAATTTGAAGGGAGAAATAGAAGATGCCATCAGAAGCCTACCAACCAAGAAAAACCCAGGACTGGATGGATACACAGCTGAGTTCTATAATACCTTTAATGAAGAACTAGTACCAGTACTCCTCAAATTATTTCATGAAATAGAAAAAGAGGGCGCACTTCCAAACTCATTTTATGAGACCAGTATCACCCTGATTCCAAAACCAGGCAAAGACACATCAAAGAAAGAAAACTTCAGACCAATATCTCTAATGAACATAGATGTAAAAGTTCTCAATAAAATTCAGGCAAGTTGAATACAAAAACATATCAAAAAGATCGTGCACCATGATCAAGTGGGGATCATCCCAGGGATACAAGGTTGGTTCAACATATGGAAATCAATAAATGTAACTTATCACATCAATAGTTAAAGATAAGAATCATAGGATCATCTCAATAGATGCAGAAAAAGCATTCAACAAAATATAGCACCCTTTTATTTCAAAACACTAGTAAAACTAGGATAACAAGAACATATCTCAACATCATAAAAACTATCTGTGCTAAACTCCAGGCCAACATCATTCTAAATGGAGAAAAATTGAAAACATTCCTTCTAAAAACTGGAACAAGATAGGGATGTGTTGAGAGCCACAGCCGAAGGGGCCCCAGCAAACTTCCAGCTGATTGGCTCACAACGGCCCCAGCAAACTTCCAGCTGCCAGCTGATTGGCTCCTCTGCGGTGATGCTCATTGGGCTGTTTCCCCACCCTTTCAGACCACGGAGCTGCTCATTGGGGGACTCTTTTGGCTCTGCCCACACGACCCAGCCAATCGGCCTCAAGAGCGGGAGGAGAGGGGGGTTGAGAGGCTTGCCAGAAGCCCATGGTGGCAGTTGGGCTCTGAGGGAATTCTTGAAGAGCTTGTGTGGTGTGGCCTGTGTGTTCTAAAAATAAAGTTCGTTTCTGCTTGACAAGTGGCTCGTGAATTGTGCCCAGCCAGACTGCGGCAGGGATGCCCTCTTTTACCGCTTCTATTTAACATAGTTCTTGAAACACTGGCCAGAGCAATTATACAGACAAAAGAAATTAAAGGGATATAGATAGGAAAAGAAGAACTCAAATTAGCAGTATTTGCCAATGATATGATTCTGAACCTAGAAGATGTAAAAAATTTCACCAGAAAACTTGTAGAACTAATAAATGAATTTAGAAAAGTAGCAGGATATAAGTGACTCAATTTTAATCTCTAAGGGTGGCAGAGAGTGGTATACTGTGTTTCATCCCAAAACTAGTTCCTTTATCCTTTTGGAGATATTACCACCAACACTTTCCAGTTTCCTTTGCATTCATCTGTGGCCAGGGGACTGAGTTCTGGCCGATGAATCTGTACAGAAATTTCCACACCACATCTATGCCTGGCCTCTAGGAACTTCCTTCCTAGGCATATCTGATTGCAGCTGGCAAACTTTACATTGATAAATATTCCCATGTTTTTGTGGGTTTAGGGTATCATATAATGTTCCTAATTATAATTCCAATCATTTGTGAGTATTTTTTCTTTCCTTCTTTTGTTTATATTTGAGTGTGTGTGTGTGTAGTCAGTTAGTTTTAGGGTGTCTAAAAGAATGAAACTTTTTGAGTTTACAAGCTACTGACTGATAGACTATATCAAACCCCAGACCCAGACTTATTTTTTCTTTTAAATTTGGCCTATACAGTAATGAAATACTATTGGAATTAATTTTCAACACACACACACACACACACACACAAGTGAATACACACATGCATCCTCCATGTCTCATTGTGATAAAGGCTGATGTTTTGTGCCTCACAACTCAATGCAGATGAGTTTTGTTATTTTTCATCTGTAGCCCTGCTGTGATCCTCTAGGGCTCTGAGGTAGTATGGAGATAAATCTAAATTTCAGGGTCCTCATTCTTCAGTTACTGGACAACACTTACTATATTAGTTCTTTCCCTGAAGTTCAAATCTTTCCTAGAACCACCTTTCACCACCTTTCTCTCTCTCTCTCTCTCTCTCTCTCTCTCTCTCTCTCTCTCTCTCCATATATATATTTATTTTATGGGGAAAACACTTTTGGATGTTTCTATTTTAGTCTGATTTGTGCTGTTGTAACAGAGTGAGATATGGTTATTAATAAGATTAACTTTTTACAGTTCTGGAGGCTAAAATCCAAGACCAGGGGAAAACATATGGTGAGGGCCTGTGTTGGGGCAGGCCCCAAATGACTATAGTTTGGCTCGCTCACTGAGGCTTTCAGTGGGCTATGTTATGATTTTAGTGTGTGATCAAGGCCATGAATTGGCTATGTTATGGTTTGTGAAGGCCAGAAACATTCTGATTCAGCATAAATACTCAAGGTCATGGACATTAATTTGTGAGCATGGGCCTCTTTATATAACCTGTTGGCAGTGTGCCTTCTTTGATGGGACTGTATATAAATAATGCATGTCTGCTATCCTAATCTTGTCTTGTATCATCTTCCACTGCCAGGACCCTGAATCTGTTTCCTGGATCTAAGCCCTCACCCCAACAGCCTTAAAACTGCATCGTTGCATGGCAGCAGGTAGAAAGTAGAAACCTGAAGGTGGCCAGGCAGGAGTCAAAAAGAGATCAAGAGTCTGAACTGTCAGTGTCAAGCCCTTTTATATTTGGCATTAATCCATTCATGAGAGTGGAGCCCTCAAGGACTAAACACTCCTCCCAACACTGTTGTATTAGGGATTAAGTTTCTAACACAACTTTTGGGGACATATATTTAAACCACAGCAGTTTTCTAACACTGTAGATAGTAACCCTTGGCTGGGCTGAGCAGAGGCTATACCTGTTCATTGAGTGAGCACGTGTTCTCCCTTTTTATCTGTCCCTCCCTTTCCCAATTGCATCATGGACAGCTCTCCTCCCTCATTTGTCTTCCGTCAGGTCTCGGGAGCTCTTAGGACTTGTTAGCCCTTTACTTTAGCATGTGTTTCCTAAGAGTTGTTTTTATTTTGTTTCTACCAAAGATACTTCAAATGCTATTGTAAGCTCTACAAGGCAGGATGACTTTCTTTTACTCCCTTTGTTTGGATTTTGTAACATCTTCTATACTCCTGGATATAGAATATTTACTCCATCCAAAAACCTTAAACCTATCAAGCCTCTCTTGTCTTCTTCTTGGGGAGCTTTTAATCCAAAATGATCATAGAGGAGCTCTCCTGCTGCATTTAAAAGAATAAATCCAACTGAAACCCTTACACTTGAGCTCTTGTTCAGCTATAAGACATGCAAAGCAGTGGGTGTCAAAAGAATGGAACCACCAAGAGTCATGAGCCATCCCCTCACCCAGGGATATGGAACCACCAATTACTGCAACCCTGCTGCACTAACACAGGGAGCAGCCACCATGAAGCCCCAAGGCCAGTTAGGAGAGAAAGTAAGCCCTGTCACTAGCTCTTCACATAGGTCCAATGGGCAGTGTAAATTGGAACATGGAGAAAGCTTTCCTTGGTGGATGATAGGGTGATGAGGACCTTTTCTTTAAAAGTTTTACTGGGGAAAATGGTGAAGTTTGTCTTAAAAAGAAGCACTTGAAATGATTAAAATTGGTATTACATAAGGAATATGCTGCTTTAGAGAAACAACTCATGGGAACAGTATAATATCCTTTATGGACTAAGAAAGCCAAGGAAATCGTTTAAATTCTTCAATTATTGTAATTTTTGTTTAATTGTTAGAAAGTCACAAAAAGACAGTCCTTTTCCCTCATAGCTCTCTCTTAATGACTTTATTCACATCTAAGTTTCTTTCCCCAGAGTCTAAATGAATGAATCAGACTTGCATTAAGTCAGGCCCAGTGAGAGAAATGGGCACTAGTTAATGAAAGTAATTTCAAATTCTGTCAAAATGTTGCTTGAATGTTTCCCTTTTCCATCTACATTTTAATCCTCCTGTGGATTCAGAAGCAGCATCTGCCCTTCAAATGACCTTGCTTCCTCTCAGGCCAGGCTTGTGATCTCAACTACATTTGGGGATTACAGTTCACTCTATTACTCTCCTAGCTGATGTGCTTTTTCTATGAGCAATATTATAGTTCAGACTAGCTGTGTAATTCAAGATTCATTTTTCCTTTCTGGATATTTAAAGGCAAGGCTGCAGATCAGTTTCAGCCATTCCATCACAGGTGAGGCCAATTTATTGAACAGGCTCTGTGTAGAACTTTTTCTTTGATTTCCAGTTGGATCCACAAGTTAGGTCCTTAAATTGCAGGTGAAATTTTTTCAGGCAAAGAAATTTTTACAGCTTAGTACCAACATCATGTGGTCAGTCTCACTGACTTCTGAGGTTATTTTTAGTACCAGTAGGGTACTGATTTCTGAGTCTGTAATATTACTAATTCAGTAAATCTCCAATGTTAATCAAACCATTTCTGACACATTTGAATCTTGATTTTCTTCCTTTCTAGTTATGTACAGAAATAGAATAATGTTTATTTCACAAGCACTATATATAATGTGGCAATGAGAAGAGGCTGGGTGGTTCTTGGATAGTTCAAGAATTGGATGACACTTTTTCTACTGTTAAATATGATAGATGACAGGATTAGGGAGAGAAAAAGAACTCAGACTACATTTCTCATGCAGCTTGGTAATAAACAAATGTGGGATTTGGATACAAGCTCATTTATATATATTTATGTTGGCATACATATATCCCTTTTTTCGTACATGTTTTATGGGAACTGTCTAATTATTTTGTAATCTCATATGTTTCACCATAACACATAGCCTTCTACAGTTGATTAATAAGTGAAATTCTGCACATGGCAAATGGATCTGACATTCTATCCAGTGTTTAGCATGTGGTCACCTATGAAACCTATTTGTGAATTTAAATCTTGGTCTACTTTGTTCTAAGTCTGGAAAAAAATATTCTCTCACTTTAAGTGTGTTTCTTAGAATTTCTTTCATGAACTAGACCTCTGAAGTACTTGAAAATGATTGCTGAAATGTTGGCACTTCTTAAAAGGATAGGAAGCATCTGAAAAGCAAAGAAGTTTCTGAGTAATATGATACTTAAAGATAACAAAACCTGCCATTTTCTGGTTTTCCACACTAATGTGAAAATCAGTGGTCATGGAGGCATACATAGAGTAGAGTAGCAATTATTAAGGGGTTTTTCTTCTCTTTCTTGGATTCCAGGTACATTTGGTAACTTCTGTGGTCTGAATGTATGTGTCCCTCCAAAGTCATGTGAGAGTTGAAACTGAATAACCAGTGTAGTGATATAGGATGCAGAGCTTTTGGGGAGTGACTAGGTCCTGAGGATGGACCCCTCATGAAGGAATCAGTGCCCTTTTAGAAGAGGCACAAGGGTATCAGTGATGGATGTGGACCTGTGCCTGCCACTCAATTTGCTGGTGCCTTGATCTTGTAGTTTCCAGCCATCAGAACTGTAAGAAATAATTCCCTTTTTCATAAATCACAATTTTATGGTATCTTATAATAGTAGCTCCTTAAGGATGTGTTTTTTGGTATAAGAATCTTGAGTTAATGGTATAGAAATTTAAATTCAGACTACAGAAAAGTTATAATATATTCTTATTTTGAACTTCACTCAATATCTAGTTAGTCTGAGAGCCATGAAAGTACAATCTCATCAGCAAATTAATATTAGCTAATGAAAGAACTCTGATGGTCACCTCTATATCCCATAACAAATGTACATTATTATTATTACTTTTGTGTTAGTTTTCTTGACTCAGTCCCTTTATTTTAATTGTTCTCCCAAAGAAAGTATGATGGTAAGAATTCTAAGCCTGGTAGGAAAGGAGGCTTATATCAGATAAATAGAACCAAATAAGAGAAAGAAGTCTCCCAGAACAAATAACATTTTTTCCCCTGTTTAAATCGGTAAGGAATTAAATCAGTCATTGGGTGATCATTTTTTAGCTTCTCATACTCAATTCAGTAATACATTGGTATTTATAAAAAAGTCCTTTCAGTCAAGGTTAACTAAGAATCATAACAACAGTAATAGTAAATATTACTTATTAAATGCTTACTATGTGTCAGATACTGCTAAACTAATTACTCCCAATGGATTATCTTATTTAGACCAGGTAGCATCCATGTGAGGTAGGTATAGTTATTGTTGAGAGCCACAGCCAAGTCGGGATGGCACCTGGCATTTTGCCAGAAGGAGTGGTTGGGAGGTGGCGCCAGCGAGCCATTGGGATGATGGTGATTAAGTTAAGCTGTCTATAATTATTGGGATGGTGACTGATTGCTGTAACTGGATGATGCTGGACTGGGGCAAGCTGTGTATTCAGTTGTGTATGTGGACCCCTGCTGTCCGGCAGTGGGGCGGCTCCTGCTGCCTCGGGTGCCCGCTACTTTTGAGTTCCCGCGGAGTTCCTGTTGAGTTCTCGCGGAGTTCCCGTTGAGTTCCCGTTGGCTCTCCCAGAGTTTTGGTGGAGTTCTAGAGAGATCCCGTAGGGTTCAGGCAATAAAGCAGTTCCTGTTTGAACCTACAAGTGGCTCGTGACCTCCTGGTTATTTTGTGCCCAGCTAGACTGCGGCAGTTATTTTATCAGGAAACAGAGCACAATGATTTTGTTCTATTGAATTGATGAGAAATGAGAAATGATGAAGTCTTGCAATTGTTCCAGCCAGCTAGCAGCCATGCTGGTTAGTCATAAGCATCAAGAGTAGCAGGACAATTTACAGAATATGTGTCAAAGATCAAGAAGAAAGTCCCAGAGGCAGTCATGGAATTTTGATCTCCAAGAACCAGATGGTTGTGAGGCTGACAAAGTCAGGGGAATGGTACTTGGGGCTTGTTTAGCATCATTCTCAAATTTGGAGTTAGAAGTGGACTGGCCCTGCAGCAGAACTGTAAAGCCAACACCCGTGGCCTTGGTTCCCTGTGGATTCTCTTACAAAGTGCCACACTACCTATACACTGGCTTGGCATGGAATGATATGGTGCAGAGGAACAGGCTTGGAGGTTGAAGTGCTTCAGGAGAATCAGACTCCTGATGGACAAGTTTTAGAAATACATTCATCATCATAAAAAAAAAAAAGAAAATCATTCATCAATTTTTTTCACATATATTTTCCACACAGAAGTGATCTATGAATAAAATCTATGGCTAAGTAAATTTAAATGGATTCTTTTATGAATTATAAAATAAGATATTCAATAGATAAGAATTATTGTGTCAGTCTATAATCACTAGGTTGTTTTGGGGGGGTTTAAAGAGACAAAAGTTTGTCTCTTTAAAGAACATTTTCTGATATGGGCCATGGCGTGGAGTTCCCTATGCCTTTGTCACATTATAGGCATGTCAAGACTCTTTCACCATTTTTGGTGACTATGTCCCAAGACAGAAATATCATTAAAAACAGTAAAAGTGAGGATGATGACTAAAATACCACATTAAACTTACGTTGTTCTTTATAGTTTGCACAGTTCTTTCGCTAATTTAACTTGTTTACTCTTTTTAATAATCCTATGAGATAGAAATTTTTATTATCCCCTTATCACATGCAGAAAGAATGAATACAAATCTTTACATATACTTGTTGTTTTATGAGGGGTTCCTTAAAGAGGTCTTTGAGCTGGAAATGTTTGTTCAAGAAAATTTTTGGTGAGTGCCCTCAGGAACAATACTCAGTGGGGTTGGAAGGAGCAGGATGGGGCAGAGGGACAAGTTGAGCTGCAATGTGGTTACAGTAAGTGATTAACATGATCCCCCGGAAAACTCTGGCATTGGGACAGCCATTCAGAGCTGTCCTCAACTTGGCAAGGGGCCAAGCTTGTGGTGCCCTGCATCAACTAGTCATGAGATATGGACTCATGCCAGAGAAGGGGTATAATCTTGAATGAGGTTACTCCTTTCAGCGGATAGCAGTTCCTGAGATGGGTGTCATCTGTGAGTCATTGGCTCTCAAGGCTAACTGCTTGACAATAGACGCGCGGTTCTGAAAGGGGAAACGGGGTGGCATATCACATCATATACTAAAGTATACTTCTTGTGCTATTCAGATTTACCTGCTGTATATAATGAGGTCACTATTTATGGTTTGGATGAGGTGTCCCCCAAGAACTCATGTGTTAATGCAGGAATGTTTAGAGATAAAATGATCGGCTTGAAAGACCTGAAACCTAATCAGTTTATCCTAGTTTGAATGAACTGGGTGGTAATTCTAAGCAGGTAGAGCCTGGCTGGAAGAGGTGGGTCACCTTGGGTATGTCCTGGAATGGTGGATCTTCCCCGTGGTCCCTTTCCCCACTCTCTCTGCTTCCTGGTCAGTAATTAACTGAACAGTACTCTTTCACGACACCCTTCTTCCTCAAGGTGCTGCCTTACCAGAGCAATGGACTGGGACCTCTGAAACCATGATCTCCAAATAATCTTTCACTCCTCTAAGTTTTTCTTGTCAGATATTTTGGCCACAGTGACACAAAGCTGACTAAAGCAGCCAACCCATCTGGGAACAGCTCCTCTGTGACTCTGGTTGCTTTCTTTTCCTGGGAAGGCTAAGGAGGAAGCTAGTCAGATGAACCCAACCCACTACTTTTTTTTTTTTAAATTTTTTATTGTTGGTTGTTCAAAACATTACAAATTTCTCGACATATCATATTCCACACTTTGATTCAAGTGGGTTATGAACTCCCACCTTCACCCCATACACAAATTGCAGAATCACATCAGTTACACATCCATTGATTTACATATTGCCATACTAGTGTCTGTTGTGCTCCGCTGCCTTTCCCATCCTCCATCCTCCCCCCTCCCCACCTCTCCCCTCTCCTCCCCTCCTCTCTCTCTACCCCCTCCACTGTATAACCCTGAGGGTCTCCTTCCATTTCCAAGCAATTTCCCTTCTCTCTTCCTTTCCCTCCCACCTCTCATCCCTGTTAAATGTTAATCTTCCAACCCACTACTTTTGCATATTGCTACTCTTCATCTTTTATGTTTCTTCCCCGTTCCCCTCACCCTTGCTCAGACTTCTTCTGACTAGTGGTTTACCAAGTGAGGTAACAGACTTTGATCCCTGACAGGCCTGAGCCCCTGGCCACCATGGCTGTCTTATGCCATGTCTTCTGTATCTTTCTGTTTATCATCAATTCTTGACAAAGGAGTACTAGGTTATACCTCAATGGATCGCCTGGGTGTCAGATCTGCCCCCATAGTGCAACAGCTGTTCTACCTCCTGATGACCATGGCCAAAGAAAATTAGTCCTTTGGGGGCTGATTGATCAATCCTTCTTTGCCTTTCCTTTGATTGGAGGTGCACAAAGTGACTGGGTGGCAGATATACTGAGAGTTTAATGGAACTTTCACTGGGTCCTCTGGTACAAGTATTCCCCTACTAGCTACCCAGTACCTAAATACACAAAGTCCAGAGTTTTGGGGATAAGAAATGAAAATCCTCCAACTGAGATCCTAGGAGTGATGGAAGCAAGGACAGTTCTGATTTTGTCCTTGTGTCTCTAATGGAATCTCTTATCATCCTTCATAGTGTACAGAGAAGAGCCAGCCCCAACTACTCAATGATGGTGATATGCCTTTCTCCAAAATTTCATATGGCTTGCTAAATGGAGCTCAACAATAGTGGCCTATAGAGAACTGAGTGAAGAAATTTTAAATCTCTGCACTATTAGAAGCTATGGAAAGTTTGCTCTTTTTTTTTTTAAAGGTGAGAATGTTTTAACAGATCTGAATATTGAGAAAATTTAAATATATAAAGACTCTTTTTTTGCCTTTTATAGTTCTAAAAACTACAGGACAAATCAATCCCATTACCTGTTTATAGGAACACATAGAGTAGGCATAGAGTAGCCATTCATCTAACTGTCTATGAATATTTTTGTGCTATGACATCAGAGGTGAATATTTGAAATAGAGACATGATGGCCCACAGAGCCTTAAAATATTTACTCTTTGGCTTTTTTTTTTTTTTTTTTTTGGAAGAATTTTCCAACTTCTGGTCTGGCTAGCTGAATTGTGATTAATAATTTGTTTGATCATAAAAACAACAAGTTTGTTATATTTAGAAATAACATTATTAATACAAACTTTTATTTGAGCATAACATGCAAACAAGAGAGCAAGAGTGACCTCAGATCTGGCAAGAGGTATGTCACTCTTGCTCTCCTGGTGCTCCCTAAACTTTGGCTCTTTGGAGTTCTTTTTGATTTATTCTTCTCAGTTACATTTTTCTTTTAAACAGTTAGCAGTTAAATCTTCACATTTTATGTCCAACACTTGGGTGTAGGGTCTTGGTAGGACTTAGTTCTCACTTGTGCAAGGAACATTCAGCAACAACAATCTGGATATGAAATTTGCCCCTGGCTTTAGTCCAGGGTTATTTTTCTCCTGTGGATGACCAGGAATTGTTGTGGTGTGTCTGGTTACTTTCTGCCCTAGTTTGTTGAGGAGCTTCCAGAAACAGATTCTGTAGTTGGAGCCATAGTTCTGGTCTGCTGCCTTCACTATGTCAAGTGAAGACACAGATGTCTAAACATCACTTGAGAGCTTTACTGTCCACAGGCGAAGTCCCTACTGAGCGGATCAACATAAGAACAGCCATTTTTCAAACTAGAACTGAACAAAACAAGCCCCCTTGAGTCATTCCTCAAAACAAATCTTCTGTGTCTGATTCTCTTATTAGGGATGAATTTAGACTCTGTAAACTGACCATAAGGGAGGACAGGAAAGGGCAGAAGCAGGGAAAGAAGTATTATATGTTCACTTTTCAATTTTTTAAAAAAATATTTCACAGATGACATTGTATGTATTCATCATACACAGTGATGTTTTAAAGTCTACATACGTTGTGGAATATTTAAATCTAGGTAATCAACAATAGCATTATATTAATAGTTATCAGTTTGGGGTACAGAGCACTTAAAATACACTATCTGTATTTTTTTCCAGAATATAACAAATCATCACTAATTATAGTCATTTTGCATTACATGCATATCTGTTTAAAGAAAGGATCTCTTGCCCCCTCCCTGAACTTACTCACTTATAGATGTGTGTGAGATCCTTCTGTATGGCTGCTCACCAAAGCCCTTTGGGGTGGTGAGATTGTATTTGGGGTTTGGGGAAAAGTTTTGAATGCTGAAATTCAAACAAAGAGGATGGAAGTGCTTTGTAGGCACCACCGTGGCCACCCTCATCTCCTCTGTGCTATCAACATTCTGTATTTTTGTGTCCTCAGAAACTCTTGGTACTTTGCATCCATTTGATAGCTCCTGGGCCCCCTGAGCCCACAGATACTGGGGCAACACCACAGCATGTCTGCTGCCCTGCGGAGCTGAGCAGAGCCACCTCATTGCCCAAGCCTGATATCTGAATGAAATCACCCTAGAAAACAAGTCTTGCCTTAGGGCAACCTGTCAGCAGTGACAGTCCAATTTTACTTTAAATAGACTTTTCTATCCAACTCTTGGCAGCTAAAAATTCTAAAGAATCCAGTTACATTTTTGTGGTTTTTTAAAAATTTTTAAATGCTACCCAGGACAAGAAATCTAATAAGAGCAGCTTGGCACATAGTAGGCATTTGATAAACATCTGGTTTTTATACCAATGCCTCCTATACATAGCCTGAGGAATTTGTAGTCCATGTCATTATTTTCCCTTTACCTTTTGTTGAAGATCCGCCAATGTCCCAATCTTCACAAAAATTCTGAAAACTGAAATGTATGGGAGTGCAGTATGTTTCTGCAGGGATGGGAGTGTCTCCGGGTTTGATAAATCTCCCTCTTAGTGTGAATTGAGGACAGAAGTCCATTATCTTCAATCCTCATCTTTCACCAGAAAGATAAAAGGCATAAGTCAATTGAACAGCTGGGATAAGAGAGCAAAGAGATAATCCTCTGGAAAAGGAAATCTGTGCAGATACCTGAGCAGGGGCAAGAAAGAAGAAAGAGTCTCTCAGCCCACCAAAAAGAGGGGATGGCGCTCTGAGTAGGCATAGAGTATTTTACGGAGGTAGTGAGTCTCCTAGGACTTAAATTGGGTGGCCAGGCTTACTTGAGAGGACAAATCTACATGCTGGGTCGTGGAGAGACAAGGCCCTTGGCCTCAGGAGCTTGTGAACTAGAGAAGAGAAGAACCTTTAAAAAAATCATTTATATTATGAAATCATGAGAGAAATGACTGACATTTTATCATTTATGTTAATCTTTATTGAAATAAATGAGGTGAAAACGGGTCCTGTAATATCTTAAATTATACATAGCATGTCTAGGTGCCCATTTCAGGTTGGACCTACTGGTAGTTTAGCCTGCAGTGCTGGGGCAGATTGTAGCAGAAGGGCTTCAGGAGGTGGTCAAGTCCCCTGCTTCCTAGAGACTGTTCACCAGCCCTGGCGAACAGCTCTGTGGGTGTGTGTTGCAGCCACAGATGGTACAGCACTGATCTCCAGGGACTGCCATTCCCCTCTGATGTCACTCTGCTTCTCACTATGTACTTGTCTTCAGGACACTGAAAGGGACTGCCATTCCCCTCCGATGTCACTCTGCTTCTCACTATGTACTTGTCTTCAGGACACTGAAAATGAATTTAGAATATCTCTCCAGGGATAGAAATTCTGAATTACAGATGAGAGAAAGATCCCTTATTCAGATGATGTTTCCATTTCAAAACTGATGCAGTGTCTAGAGTCAAAACTGACGAATCCTCCTTTGAGCACATATATTTGCTTGAAAATCAAAGAGAGAGATGTATTAAAACGAGCTCTCATAAAAGTCAGACAAAATGCTTCTTGATGTCATGTATTAACTGAAACTGACATCTGATTCCATTAGGATCGACATTCGATACTATTATTATAAAAATAAAAGTCTCTATTTTTTTTTCCAAAAGGAAGGGTGACATAGATTGCAGGTGATACCTGTTCTTGTCCGGGTTCAGGGAAATTTTCCTGTTCTATCTGCTGGACAAACTAAGAGAGGATAGCAAAAAATGGCATGAACTCATTGCATGACTTATGAAAAATGTAATTGTCCCTAGAAGCTTAGCAATCATAAAACATATTTTCCTTTAGTTCAAGCTAATGATTTAAAGCCCAAGTCAAAAGTCCTTGATCAATCAAGATAGAAATGCATCATCC
The DNA here is from genome assembly GCF_001458135.2 of Marmota marmota marmota. Lineage (NCBI taxonomy): Eukaryota > Metazoa > Chordata > Mammalia > Rodentia > Sciuridae > Marmota > Marmota marmota. Next base: position 39,156,360 of record NW_025999932.1, read on the forward strand.
CGCACAATGTGGGATGGCAAAGGTCCCAGAAGGCCAGGGTAGTTCAGCCTGTAACCCCCAGGGCAGACTGGAACTGAGGTATCTACAAAAGAGACAGAAGGAAATAATTCTACAGGGACCCAGGAGCAAAAGGGCAAATAATGTTCACATTTCCCCAGTGACCTCATCTTGCTTTCCAGGAAATTTGGCCACTAAGGTATCTATTTTAAGTTTGTCTTATTTGAAATACTCAACAATGATGTGTGCTGTAAATGCCACCCACCCTTGTTTTTTTTTTTTTTCTACTTAAAGAAGACAGGAAGTCTTGAGGAATTCAGCTTCTTAGGTTAAAACATTCCTATGTCAGATGTGAGGTATTACCTAAGAATGGAGCTGAGAAGAAACAAGGAGAAAAATCAGTACTGGATGGAAAGGGAGAGAATATTACAAAGGAAAGAAGATTGCCCACCAGAGGAAAAAAAAAACATTTAATAGTAGACAGTATAAAATGGTAATTTAAACGGGAAGAGGAAATCATGGGTTCTCCTACCTTGAGAACTTTTCCAGGTGATGGGAAAAGAGTGCTGCTATGCATGGCTCTGGCAGGGTGATTTATGGGGTGGGCTGTCTTTCCAGACTGATGACTTAGGATGTGACCAGTTTTCTTGGACTCATTGATCCGCTCATTCCTGACTCATGACTGAGTAAATGATACTGAACAGAAGAACTCTGGAATGAACCTTTGTGTTCTGGGCTGCTGGATTTAAGGACATGCCTAGTTAAATATGGGATCTTTAGAAAAGAAGGAGATATGGAAATTAACAGGCAACTTCATAAATGGTGTTAACTATGACCCGCTTGTAAATAGGCTCATCTACTTATCGATAAGTAATCGTTTCATCAACATTTATGGATTATCTATTTTATGTTAGGTGTGAAAAATACAAAACAAATTAAATATGACATAGTTCTTTTTAAAATGGATTTTTGACTAATGGGGAAGAATGAAGTAAATCTAATAACATAGAGAGTGATAAAAGATATAATAATGCTGTACCCAGGATGTGATGGAGACAGAGAGGGTTGTTAATTTAAACTGAGGGCTCATAGAAAGTTTTCCAGAGAAAATGTGTCTTGAGCTGAGTTAGCTAAATATAAAAAGGAAGAACTTTCTCAGCTGAGTGCATAGCATGTTTAAAGCACAAATTCCTGCGCTCCTAGAACTTTAAACCTTTCACTATGTCTGGACTCATGAGTGTTGGGGGACTGGAAGGACAAGGGTGGCTCATGCATGAGAGAAATCTGACAGGGTCTTAGGGGCTAAGTTTGAACTTGAACATCAGCCTGGAAGCTATAGAGAATCATTAAACAGTGTTCAGCAGGGGAGAAACCTGTGTCATTCTTAAGTCCTAGGAATGTCACCCTGGGATATGTAAAGAATGGTGGAAAATTTGTTCCTTTAGAGCCCAGAAGGCACAAACACTAGACTCAAGGAAAGGAAAGGAGTTCTAAGTTCTTCTAAGGCTAGTTGGTAGGTTTGCTCTGGGGCTTTGAGATCAAGAATATTACGAAACCAAATTTGAAGGAGAGAAAACAGATTATGATGGAGTACAACTAATGTGTCCCTTTAGAATAATTATGGGAGAGATCCTTAGATAAAAAAAACGGAAATAAAGATCCATTTACTTCTCAGTCAACAAAACTATGTGTTCTTTGTGATTTTCCTGTCTCTTACTTTTCATATATATGCATCAGCAAGTCCATTAGCTCCTCTGCCAAACATACCCAGAGTCTGTCCATTTGTCCTTATTGTCACTGTTCTTTCCCCAAGTTCATCAACACCATCAACTCTCATTTGGATGAGGACAGCAGCTTCCAGTCTTGACTACCAGCAATCCATTCTTCTCATAAAAATCATCAGAAACATAATTCCAGGACTGGGGTTGTGGCTCAGTGGTAGAGTGCTTGTCTAGCACATGTAAGGCACTGGGTTTGATCCTCAGACCACATAAAAAAAAATAAATAAAATAAAGGTATGTGTACATCTACTACTAAAACAAACAAACAAACAAAAAATACACACCCCCATAAATCCAATTCTGTTACCCCTCCTACTTAAAATCCTCTTTACTTTCTATCCAACTTCAATATAATCAGAACTTCCTACCAGGATGACAAACCCCTGTACCAGTCACCTTCCACTTCCCCTGGCACGCTTCGTAGAATGCATTCTGGCATATTATACATACATGAAATATAACTTGTTCTAATTAGGATCCTCTTCTTGTGGTTGTACATGATGGAGAGTTACCCTGGTAATGTATTCAAATACAAGGACAGGAAAGCTATGACGGATCCATTCTACTTTCTTTCCTATTCCCATACCCCCTCCTTCCCTTCATTCCACTATGTCTAATCCAGTGGGCTTCTATTCTTCTCCTCCCCATCCTCCCTTGTTGTGAGTTAGCATCCACATATCAGAGAGGACTTTATTCTTGGTGCAGGCCTTTGAACTGCTATACTTTGTGCCCAGAACTCTCTTCCTACAGACCCTTTGGGCTACTGGGTTACTTTTTTTTTTGTCACTCAGGCTTCAGCTTAAGTGTTACCCCTCAAAGTTACCCTCCTGAATATCCAGAGGGAGACCCCCTTTCTCCCTGTTATTCTCTGGTTCATAGTCTTGTGCATTTTCTTTCTTTCTTTTTTTTTAATCAACATGTAATAATTGTGCATATGTGTGGTAACCCTGTGATATTTCAACACACACACACACACACACACACACACACATATATATATATATAATGTGTATGATTAGTTATCTTCATTTCCTTATTTCTTGATGGTTGGAACCTTCAAGATACCCTCTTATAATTCTTTATAAAATGTGTGACAGGTTATTGTGAGCTATGATCAGCCCATTGTGCTGTGGAACACTAGAACTCACTCCTCCTATCTGTTTTGGCGTAAAGTCAGTGGTGGGGCCAGCATTGTGACTCTGCCACTAATATGTCACCTTGGACAGGGAGAATGGGAGAAAATGCAAATTCCTTCTCCATAGCAAAGCTAGACTCAGACTTCAGGTAGCTTTCCCAGCTGGGTTCCAAGCCTGTAATGACTAGTATACCTCTTCTGTTGCAAGCATTGATGGAGTCCTTGGTGGTGGGGTCTGATGGGACTCTACCATTGACCATTTCCCTTGCAATGTGGAGTATGCCTGGCCCAGAAACTGAACCCAAAGCAGTAAATTGTGTGCTTTATCCCACTTCCTATGCCACCATCCTGGGTCTCTGTGTCTTACAAGACTCCCCTCCCTCCCCTGCTGGATTCCAGTGCCATTCACCTCAAAATGTTGCCACTTATTTGCTATTCTGGTTCTAGTTTATGGAAGAGCAGGTGAGCGCTGGCCACTTCTTTTGGGTCATCTTACCAATCTTTCTTCAAAGAAGTTACTATGATCCGAAATGCTCTCATCTGTTTCTTTCTTTGTCATCTGCCTAACCTAGTAGACATAACGCACCATAAGATTAGGGACCTTCCTGGATCTTTTGCTTCTCTGCTATTTACCAGCGTCTGAAATGGTGACTGATTCATAGCACTTGGGAATGAATTCTGGAGAGTGACAATCCTAGTATCTGGATCCAGCCTTGCAGACTGAGTTCTGCTTCAGTCTCTAGAACCTAGAGACCAGGAGAGGTTTAGGTTGGATTTGTTTCTCATCCAAATCTGGCCCAGGTGCCAGTTCTGATAAGATGCCTTTGCCTCACTCCAAGATCTTCTTCTGCTGTTCTGTAACTGATCCTCTCCTTTTCTGAGTCTCCCTCAAATGTTAAGTGAGCCTTTCAGGAGACAAATGTACTATATTATAAACAAGAGTTGTAAGCCATTGAAACCTAAGTTATTTTTAACAATATGGTCTCATTGTATCGTGAGACCTGGGAAAATCTGGTTTGTGGTTAGAAATAAAGCCAGAAGATTTGAATTATATCAAATGCAAAGAGTTTTAGTAGTGAATATTAATAATGGGTGCAATGTCTTGGTACTGCATCAGTCAGAGGAATAAAAAGATAAACTACACCCTATTCAGCTGTCTTAAAGGACCCTCATCCCCATGAAAGAAGCAATGGTCATACCAGGCTGTGATTCTGCTATACTTATCAGTTGTTGTATTACTAATAGGAGAGAATGTCTCAGGGTCAACAAGAAGCAGGAATCAGGCAAATTTAACATGGAATGTCTATTTTCCTGCGATATTTAGGATTAAAAGTGATCAATACTGGGGAAACATAATTAAAAATAAAAATTTTCTCCCAGCCCAGAAATTCTCTTCCCAAAGTTAGTGGAGAAAGGAAATGTTTTATTTTTTTGAATAAGCATTAAACCAGAATGTGATGCGCATCACAGGCAATCCTATAAGAGACTGCAAAGACAAAAAGGAACCTCAGCTCCACATATAGCCAGACAGATTGCTCGGCCAAGAGGCCAAGAATGTCACATTCTCAAGACATGCCATAACTCGTCCTCAGGTAAGAGGACTTGCCAGCACATTTAGTCCATCCTCAGTTTACCGGATTACCAGGTAAATTACCACCTGTTAATTAACTGGCTTTATTCAAAGGAAAAATAAGCTCCTCATAGTTTGGACAGGAGATGGCTTGCAGCTTGGACCAAGGAACTCACAGAACGTCATCCGCTCCTACTTTTCTACAGAAAGCACCATAAGGGCTCTGCCTTCCTTCGTGTTTACATTTCAAAGAACCTACTCCCGGGTCATTAAGACACCCTTGGGTGGTAAAACTGGAAAAAGACTTTAAAAAGTAAAAATAAAGAGATAGGCATATGTCTCAAAGGAACAGAGAAAGAATTTCCAAATTTACCAGGAAAAAAAGTTCTAAGTAAAGGAAGCAGTGGCGTGTGCATGTGTGTGTGATTTTAGGTTCACAGCAAAATTAAGAGGACGGTGCAGAGATTTCCCCTACTCCCACTGTCCCCTGCCCACACATTCACAGCCTCCTGCAATCTCAACATCCCTCCAAAGGGCACATTTAAAAAAATAATCTATGAATCTACATTCACATCATTATCACCCAAAACCCACTGTTTCCTTTAGGTTTCGCTGTTGGTGTTATGCATTCTGTGGGTTTCCACTGATGTGTAGTGGCGTGTGTCTGTCATTATGGGGTCACACCTTACCACAGGAACTGGGAATGAGAGCTCTATCTGCCTGGATGTTTACATTTCAAAGAACTGGCTCCCAGTTTACTGCCCTAAAAATCTTCTGTTCTGCCTTCTCATTTCTTGACTCCTGATAAACACCTGGCACCACTGATTTTTTTTTTTAACTGTCTCAGTAGATCTGCCTTTTCCAGAATGTCACGTAGTTAGAATTATAGAGCATGCTGACTTTTTCAGATTGCCTTCTTTCACTTAGTAATGTGCATTAAAATTTCCTCCTCATCTTTTTATGGCTTGATAGCTAATTGAGGACTATTATTCCATTCTGGGGAGTACCACAACTTATCCATCCATTAATTTTTCTAACGAACATCTTGGTTTCTTCCAAATTTTGGCAATCGTCAATGAAGTTGCTATAAAAATCCTTGTGCAGTTTTTTTAAACTAATTTTCAAATTCCAGCATGATCGCTGGATCGTATGATAAGAATATTTTTAGCTTTCTAAGAAACTGCCAAATTGTCATCTGAATGGGCTGTATCATTCTGCATTCCCACCAGCAATAAAATGAAATTTTTGTTTGACCACATCTCACCAATATTTGAGTTTCTGCCACTACCATGTGTAGTGGTATCTTGTTGCATTCATTTGCATTTCTCCAATGACATATGATGTGGGTTATCTTTTTTACATTTTTTTTTGCCATCTGCATATCTTATTTGGTGAGGTCTCTACTCAGGTCTTTGTCCCGCTTTTTAACTCATTTGTTTGTTTTATTAAGTGTCCATTGTATATTTTCAACAGTAGTCCTTTATTTAGTTGTTGTCTGTCTGAGAAAGTATTACTACTTTGTTGTTTTCCTTCGAAACTTAATATTTCACTCCACTCTCCTCTCATTTGCATAGTTTCTGGAAAGAAGTCAGATGCAATTGTATCTTTGCTCTTTGATAGGTAACGTGTTTTTAATCCTCTGGCTTTTCCAGGATTTTTCTTTATCTTTAATTTTCTGTTTGAAAATTAAATACAGAGATGGAGTAGTTTTTGTTTTTGTTTTGTTTTAGGATTGGGGATTATTTATCCTGTTTGGTCTTCTCTGAGCTTCTTGTATCTAGGATTTGATGTCTGATGTTAATTGGGGGGAAATTATTAGTCATTATTGTTTCAAAATATTCCTTCTGTGTCTTTCTTCTCTTTCTGGCAATCCCATGACATGTATGTCATACTTTTTGAAGTTGTCCCACAATCTGGATATTCTTTTTATTTTTGGTCTTTTTTTTTTTTTCAGTTTTGGAGGTTTATATTGAGCTATTATTAAGCATAGAGTTTTTTTTTCATATTAGTTACATTTATTACATTTCCTTTTTTTTAGTGTTATGACATGTATTTACCATTCTATATCTTTCTTTAAAGTTTTAAAATTGGTTTTAATTAGTTATACACGACAGTAGACTGCATTCATATACTTTGATATATCATGCATAGATGGGTATAATCTCTCATTTTTCTGAGTGTACATGTTGTGGAACCACATTGGTCATGCAGTCACATACATAAATAAAGCAATGATGTTTCCTTCTATTAGCCTTCCTATCCCACATCCCCTGCCTTTCCCTCCCTTCATTTCCCTCCACCTAATCTAAGAGAATTTCTTTTAAACTCAGTGAATCTTTCATTAACCATGTATAGTCTAAGCCCATCAAATGCATCCTTCATTTTTTTTACAGTGACTTATATCTATAGCACTTATATAGATATAGAAAGGTGGACAATGGAAGCAGAAAGGTGGAAATTTTTTTCTTCTTCTTTTTGAAAAAAATTTCCACCTTTCTGCTTCCATTGTCCACCTTTCTTGCATGTGTTAGTGTTAAAGTCATTAATGTGTTTCTATATTCATCACAGTGGTTTTAAATTCCTGGTCTGATTATCCCAACCTTCAACTGAACCTGGTTTTGATATCTGATACTAGTTCTTCAAGCTGTGAGGTGGTTTTTTTTAGCATGCAATGTGAGTGTTTTCTTGATAGATATGGGCAAAAGAACTGCTGTAAATAAAACTAAAGGAATGTGGTGGTGAGATGTGTGGACAAGGGAATGTTTTAGAGTCCTACAATTGGGTCATCATCTTGTGCCTTTGGACTATGAGCTTCCCAAATGTTTACCAGTTTTTCTCCCTTTTAAGGTGGGACAGAACAGCATAGGGGCTGGACTTTAATTTGGCTCTGGTAATGCCCAGCTGATTAGGTGCTAGTTAACTAGTTCCACCTGAGGGTGATTCTTATTATGAGGATCAGACTATTCTGGCACATTTCAAAATGGTTTCTTTGTCTTTCCCTTTGCTGGAAGAAGAGGACGAGTTTCTCTGATATTTACAGGGAGTGCTCCTTGAGCTCCTGGAAGTAAACCTTATCAACCTGTGAGGACTCCTGCCTTTGGCCTTGGTTCCTTTGATGATCTCTGCTTGGGAGTTTCTGCTCTGGTAAGCTGCACCGGCATTCAGCTTCAGTTCTGGGGACAGTGGTTTTTATTTTTTAATTTTTGTTGTTGTTGTTTTAAACCCCCTCACCCCTATTATGCATCCTAGAGAAGTTGATTTTTCAGTCTGTTTAGGTTTTTTATTGTTAACATGAGGTGGTGACATCTAGGATTCTTACATGCCAAACTGTAAAACAGCTGTTTATTTTGAACAGAGAATTAACTCTAAATTTGTAGTTGTCCTATGCTAACAAGTTGGACCTCTTGTCTCAAGATTTTTAACTTTTGCAATCAGCGACACAACAGAAATGAGGAGCACAGGAATCCCTTGAACACCAACTCCTGCAATTAAAGCAGAAAACAAATGCCCTTCCCCCTCCATTCAGGGATGAGGTCATTTTTCATTTTCTGCTGAGAGTTTCTATTATGTTACCAATTAATTGTTAGAGTTAAAGGAGAAAATAAATGAATCATCCTCTCATTTTAAAGACTCGTAGCTTCCTTGCAACAATTTGTCACCGTTTCCTAAAAGATGCAACTGTTATTAGTTGCTACCAGGTAAGTGATAGAAATTGCATTGGAGAATCACAGTCGTCCTTTTCACAATATCCTGGTACCAATGTCTCTGGTAGTGGATGGGGACGGGGGATTAGGGCTTTGATGATTCCCAGAATGGAAGTGCATGGCACTGTAAACCATGTCTTATTTTCTACTAAAGAATGTATAAAAATGTCATATTTGTCTAGTTTGTCCTCAAAGTTTAGACATGAAAATTCTTCAGAAAATTGCTATTGATCCCTTGCTGATCAGTTTTATCCTGCCCTCAGATGCCTTTCCCCTTCTTAGTGAACTTGTGTCCAGTGAAATCAAATCTCCAAAGATTATGGATGATTAGAGAATATAAAAGGATTCTAGGAATTTTAGATTTGGAGCCAAATATTTCTTCACGTAGTGCTCGAAGAAAAAATATATCCTTTGTGTTTAACTCTGGGATGGAGCTTATGTGAGTTTCCAAATCAGCAATGAAATAAGCCTGAGCATTACCAGAAGGGACTGTGTCTTTCTGTTAAGACTGTTTCTGGAGGATTGATGGATTTCTAAAACTGGCTTTGTATAGGGTATTTGATCCTGTTACTGGGTCTTAGGTTTGCAGGTCAGATGATTCTACTTGTGGAAGAATGAGGTTCTAGAAGTGAAAACACCTAGAAGTGCATTAAACCTTCCTACCTTGCATCATGTACCCGCCAAAGGCAAAATATCTTGTAACTTTGAAGGCACTTTTTGTTTAGCTCAATGGAGTTTAAAGAACATTTCTTCCAAAGTCCAAGAATACCATTTAAAATAATGTTTTTAACCTTCTTGCTTTCTACCAAGCCCTTCAATATAAATGTCACCTCAATAGAGCTTACATAGCAGTTTATATTTTAGGCTTCATGCCAAGTTCTAACCTCAAAATTCTTCCTGGTATTGTAAAAATAGAAAAGCAAATGTTTATGATTATTCGACTTTATCTACCCTGGTATAATTTATATGTATTTAGTATAAAAATGAATTTAATCAGGTGATAGAAGCACACAATTAGTAGATGTATGGGCTAATTTTATTACCTAGATTTTAATAAAGTACTTCTATGCCTCATGGAGCCAATTTGAAAAATTAAGTCACATTTGCTCAGATGAGAATATTGTCACAAAGGCCTAATTTTGGTTGAATTCTCATAAACAAAACATAATGATTTACTAGTTTTAATGTAGTAAAACTTCAGGAAGATTCCCAGAGCAGAGCTTCAGGAAAAAACACATGAGTTTGTTTCATTAATGATACAAAAATAATAGGAGAGGAAGAGGAGGAGTGAGATAATCCTTTAAAGGATTTGGCAAAATGTGATTCCCCATAAGTGAACCCTTATTCTTTTATTGTAGCCATACCTTGACATCTTGAAGTAAGGCATAATCTGAAATGGTCCCAAAATCTCTTGAATATTTTAAATGGACTTCAACCATTAAGTTCTTTTGGTAGAAGTAATTTCATATATAAGTTAAAAATAAGTTGCATTAACTTTTGAAGTTTGCTTCTTCCAGAATGTGTAAACCAGTTTATGTTAACTATTTTGCAGTAACATGTGTGAGATAGCACAAAGGATGAAAATAGTTCTTCTAAGATGTGAGAGGGAGGTGCTGCCTTGCATTTTGAAGCATTGGCAAAGCACTTAAAGTCATGTTTAGAAGTTCTTTCCTGGGAAGATTGTTAAGGACAAGAATCAGCTGCTGGAATAGTTGCAAACTTGTTTTTTTGTTTTTAAATAGTTTGTGTTGGTGCATACAGTCATACAGGCAGAAGATGAAGTTGATGATAAACAGACAAGGAGGTATCTTCATGTTTATGAAATGAAAATGTATACTGAGTTTATCTTATTTTAATCAGAAATTAGAAAAAAAGCTCTGTCCTTTCTGCTTTTCTTTTCCAGTTAAAGCCAAGCCCAAATAGCATGTTTTACTATTACCTAATGTGTGACCTATATGAATGCATCATCTATTTTTATTCTGAGGTTTTGTTCTGTTATTTGTAAATTATTTAATTTTAAATATCAGGAGCTCTCATTGAGCTGTGTGCTGAGTTCCGGGGCAGAGATAAGGGCTGCATCTCTGTGTGTGGCAGACAGGGGTGGGGGTGAGGGTGAGAAGGGTCTACTGGTTCAACCTTAGAAGGACTTGAATTTGAGCCTGGGCTTGGGACCCTTACCACAAAGAACGGATGGAAGGGCTAAAAGAGCCTGATATGTATTGGTGTGGGGTTTGGACTATGGCTATGTTGCTAGTTTTTTTGGAATGTGTGAGATTAAAGGTATTAAGGGCATGCTCATAATAGTAGGCTAAAGAACAGTCCTCCAGTATGTCCATGTTCTAACCCCAGAACCTGTGAAATGTTACCTTATATGGTAAAAGAGAAGTTTCCAGAAGTGATTGAGTTAGGGATTTTGTGATGGAGAGATTATTATGGATGAATCAGATGGAATTTAAAGGTCATTATTAGTATCCTCCCTCATGTGAGGGAGGCAGAGGGAGTTTTGACTAACAGCAGAAGAAAATCTGTGATTAAAAACACAGAATGGAGAGAGGTGCTTTGAAGGTGGAAACTGGTACCAAGGAGAGGACCAGAGGAGGTTGCTAGGAAAGGAAATGGTTTTGCCCCTCAGAACCTCCAGATGCAGCCAGTTCCTTGATTGAAGCCCAGTGAGACATGTTTCAGGCTTCTCATCTCCAGAACTCTAAGAGAACACGTTTGTATTGTTTAGTCCCTAAATTTGTGGCAAATAGCTGTGGCCCCAACAGGAAATGAATGTAGGCATTGTTAACAAAGAATGTCCCATCAGTATTACTAGGGCACAAGTTTGAGGATCAATATTGTTACCTGGAGCGCTGCAGTCACAGTTGTAAACAAAGAGATTCAAGGGCAAGATGCTGGACAAGACGACGTGCATAAGCACATAATTAAGGCTTCTAAGTTCCAATCTCAGTAGTTAAAATGCACGAAGGAAAATGGTCAGAATAAAAAGGAATAAATAGACTTACTACGGTTTGACTAAAGCTTGTTTTATCCAAATACTATATTGGAAATGATGGCAAAGAACTTGAACTCCTGGGACAAAACCCCTAAAATCTTAGGGTATAAAAGATTTATAGAAAGTCTTTTAAACAGATTGGTAGCTTCCTCTACTGTCTGGTTGCCTGACCTCGGGTTAGCTTTCCTGGGAACAGACAATCATTGTGAAAAACCTACTGTATAAGCGAATCTCTTAGATCCCAGTTAAGCTCAACATCATAAAAGGTAGTGTGTCCTTGGGGCTGACAGCAGGATTTCACTTTTTGCTGTTTTTCTAGCATAGTTCATGTGATCAGAATTAAAGAGGAAAGAAGGGAAGGGAAGAGGTAAGGTTTTGGGGTTTGGATGGACTCGGGGCGAATTTTTTTTCCCTCATGAGACTGAAAATGGGTAGATTGTTTTCTTACTGCTGAGGTTTATCAAATTTGAAATTTCTTGCTTTTATGGAACCAAAAAATTCCCGCCTAAGAGGGTCTGCAAATAAAGTTCCAGCAATATCATTTCTCCTCATGAAAGAGGCACACTGAATTTCTCAGGAAATGATTTCAGCTCCTAGAGAAGACTACATTCAGGTTCTTGATTATTAGACAATTTATCTCAGGAGTTTTTCACATTCCTTGGAGTAAAGTATTTGCTTTCCAGAGAAACAACAAACTTAATTAAAACTACTTAGGAGCAGTGAAATAATAGACCAAGCAAACTGATACTAAGTATTTGGTCTTTTCTGATTAGAACCATTTTTAATAGTTACATCTTGGGAAAAGGTGATATTTTTGGTAAAGACTTCAGCTAGCAAGAGTGAAAGACAGAAAACAGTATTTTTTTTTTTTTACTTTAGCACAGGGGAAAAATCATTTTGCTCTGAGAGATTAAAGCAAAGTAGGGTGCTGATGGCCACTAAAGATTTTGGTCCTTTGAGAAGGTAGAAAGCTCTGGAAGGGTCCTATGTCTAACTGGTGGGGAGTGTTAGTGGGATGTACCTTCATTAGATTTGCATTTCAAAAAGCTGTTCTGGTGCTATGTAGAATGAATTGGAGAAGGGTAAGGGTGGATGTGAGAAGCCAGTTAGGTGAATGCTATAGTGAGCCATGCAAGAGAAACGATATATTTTGAGCCAGGGGAACAAAAGTAAAAGCGGAAAAAGGTGAACAAAATCCAGAGACTTGAAAAAGAATATCAGTATGACTTATTAATGGCTTGAACCTGGAGGGGTGTGTGAAGAACTCCAAAGTCATCAATGCTGAGAGCGAGAAGGTTTTTATAGCCTCTTAGCATCTTTTCATTTAAAAAAACTATTTTAGAAACAAATATTCCCCAGTGACATTTTGCAAAAAATCCTAAATTGAGCTAAAATGTGGTATGTAGGGGGAAGAAGTCTATACTGGGAAGAGCTTACATGTTTAAACTCCATATCGAAACATACTTTTATGCATTTATAAAACTTGGATAAAAATTTGTTCTCTAAGATTATGCCCATAGTCTACTTTTCTCCAACATTTAATTCCAGTTTATTGTTTTCTTCAGAATTTTGAGATAGAATATCATTTCTAATACGTAAGAAAATGTCTTTCTGGCATTTTAGGGAACTGGAATTTATGAAATACATTTGCCTAGAGCCCTTCCTGGTCAACATTTGAGGGTATTGCAGATTCTGGTAAAGCTAAAGAGACAACTATTGAGTTAGTTCCTATTCTCATGTCTAATTCTGGTTCCTATGACTATATGAAGTGGATGTTCCAGACATAAGATGACTTATATTTTTGTTTACTCATGTTGCCTTGGCCCTACTTATTAAGAACATCTTTATCACTATCCAAAATGGCCTTGTTTTGGATGATAAATCATATGAGATCAAAAAGCAGTTTCAGGATGAAGGAAAGTTCCTAGTCAGCAGCTACAAGCTTTTGGTAGGCAATATGTTATAATTATCCACCCCACACCCCCGATTTTTTTTTAACATAAAAGTACAAAGAAGGATCATTCTGAAATACAATCATTAAATGTTGACTATAATAGTGTTATGATTTCATTAGGCAAAACCACTAGCACTAGTTAATGCTCCGTGGTAACTAGAGAGATTCAGTGGTTAACTGCAGCTGAAAGCCTGATTTGGAAAAGATAAATAAGATTGGCTAAAGAGCTGAGCCTGACTGCTCAGGGGAACTGGGTGAGGAGGGAGGGGAGAACAGAGGGTTAGTTGCTAAACTAATCACTAATCGGGAAGGCAGGAGAAATAATAGAATGTAATAGAAACAATGGACTCTCTTCTGCCTGCTTTATTCGTGGGAGTGCTCTTTAAGGCTTCACCAGGAAGGCTTAGCAGAAATAAACATGAAACAACCTCACTGAGTTTTGCTGTGCAATTGACCAGGTTAGGTACAAAGGACAAAAAAAAAAAAAAAGAGAGAGGAATCTTGACAGACCCATCTGGGAATTTTAAGGGAAAGTAATTGGAGGAAAATGAGTCTTAAATACCAGTTGGTTATTTCAGTTTGCATTTTAATTAAATACAATGCACAATACTTCAGGAAATAACAATCTTTTGAATAATCATGGAAGATATTGGCAGTCTGACAAAAGATGCCGGAGAGACTTGGTTGCTATTTAATAGAATTCTAGAATTAATTGATATATAAGTGCTGTGGATACAATTTTTTCTTGGTTTTCAATGAAGCATAAACTATCTTATGAAATTTTTATATACAAAATGAATTAAAAGTGGTTTGAATGGAGAGTGGGTCACATGGATTGATACATGGTTGAAAGAGTGTATCTAAGAGGCATCTGACTTGGGAGTTAGGTATTTCCTTAATGATTGAATTAAAAGAGAGTGTTGCAATTGGTTTTGATATCTAATAATCTAGTTGTTTTGTTATATGGAAAGAAACCTGACTCTTTAGCAGAATAAATGGTAGTGAAGTTTAAAAACCCAGAGGGGTTCCTTAGATTAAACATTTTTAAAAATTGTAGAAGTAAAGAAATTATAGTACAAATACTAAAATGTAGAAAAGTATAAGAAAAAATGTGTAACTATGAATCACTGCTTCCTGCCTGAGAAATTCAGTCCAGGTAGCAAAACTGATTTCAAGTAATTCTTAAAATCCCTTTTATTTTTCTCCTCCTAATCTAGGCACATTTCAGTTACCCTGTCACAATGACTCCTATATAATTACATACACAGATATAGCACCTGAAATTGGGATATTTTATTCATTTAGTAAAATATTTATTAAGTAGCATAGGCCATAATTTTGGTATGGATTTGTATTCTAGCCTTTCTGTTTTATATTATAAGCAAGTTTCAATATATCTGTTTTTTAAATATATGCTTCTGATATTTGAATAATATTTCATTGTTTGACTATATCCTAATGTATTTTTATCTCTTGTCTATTGGTCATTGACTCTTTTATTATTTTCAATACTTTTTTAATAGCATCTGTATGTATTTGTCCATATCTCTGATTTATATTTTTCCTGTTAGTACTAACTTTTTTTTTTTTGGTGTGTGGGGGGTGTAGCAGAGATTGAACTCGGGGGCACTCAACCATGGAGCCACATCCCCAGCCTTATTTTGTATTTTATTTAGAAACAGGGTCTTACCGAGTTGCTTAGTGTCTCACTTTTGCTGAGGCTGGCTTTGAAATCTTGATCCTCCTGTCTCAGTCTCCTGAGTCACTGGGATTATAGGCATGTGCCACCATGCCCAGCTAGTGTTATGATTTAATGTTAAATAAACATGTTTCTCATGTATTTCTTTAACTACTGGTGAGGGAAAATCTTTCCTTTTGTTGGTATTTGTCTGGAAATATATACCTAATATGAGTAGTTTTCAACCAGGGATAATTTTAGCACCCAGGGGACATTTGCCAATGTCTAGGAACATTTTTGCTTATCACAGCGAGGGATGGAGGGCGGGAGAGGTGGGTGGGTTGGAGTTGCTATTGAAATATACCAGGTGGAGGCCATGGATGTGCTAAATATCCTACAATGCATATGATGGCTGTCACTATCCACACCACCCTCTAGCCCCAAAATTTTTTGTTCCTATTTGAGTAGCACTGGAGTTTGAGAAAAGCCTCTTTTAAACCCTCCTTTAAATCTCCAAATCCTTTTGACACTGTGGTAAGGGAAGATTAAATAATTTTCCAAATTGTTTGTCTTTATATAAATCTATTTCTCAGCTATCTACCCTACTCTGCTTGCATATGCAGAAATTGATTTTGTGCCAGTACTGTGTGACTCTATTACTGCTTTTAGAAGTTATTAATGTTTTGTTGGGCAGCCCATTAATCAATAATTTATTTTAAAAGGATTAATGTCAATATAATGTTTAATTTCCTCAAACACATTTGTAGAATATCCATACATTAGTTTCAAGTATCTTTTTAAATTCACAAATCATATTTTATAGCTGTACCCAATTCTTGTGCAGAGTTTTTTATGTTTATTCATGGTATAGTGCATGTAGGATTTTTTTTAAACTAGATTTTAATAGTAATAATTTCTAAAATGTGATTTTGTATATTTATTTAAACATGATGTATAAATAATAATAATTATAAAACTCTGGTGTTAAGAAATGAGATCATATCAAGCAAAATTTTTAAGTTTTTCACTCTCTGAAAATTCTCTAACATCAGAGGGACTTTTCCTGTCTTGCCAAAGGATGTACCTTCCTTCTTTCATTATGTGTTTGTAAATATGAGTGAGTACATTATGTGTAGGTATAAAAAGGTTTTTGTGCAATTGGAATTATAACTCATATATTTTTAAAATCTCATGATGTCACAAAATAGTGTATATTAATCACCTTACATCTGCATATATGTATTTATACATGTCTGTGGAAAGCTGAATAATGTACCCCCTACACCAAGGTGTCCAAAGTCTTGGTCCCTGGTCCCTGTGAGGGTAATACCTTATATGGCAAAATGGACTTGGCAGATGTCACTTAAGTTAAGAGGGGGAGTTATCTTGAATTTTCCCTGTAGGCTCAGTCTAACCCCAGCAGTTCTTAAGTGTGGGAGAGGGAATAGGAATGAAGCAATAGGAGAAGGACTTGGCCTGCCCTTGCTGACTTTGAACATGGAAGAAGGAAGCCAAGGAATGAGGGTGGCATCCAAAAGCAAGAAAAGGCAAAGAAAAGGTTCTCTCCATTAAAAAAAAAAAATCTAGAAAGAAACCCAGTTTTGTCGGCACCTTGATGTTAGCCCAGGAGACCCTCTTTGGACTTCCTGGCTTCATGTAGGACATGGCTGTGAGACCAAGGCTGGCTTAGAGGAAGAACCTGCAGGAATCTGATGTCTGCAATTGATGTTGGATTGTAGGAATGGTTGCTTATACCTTCTTGCTAGGCAGAGGTCTCTAGCTCACAGAGACATAATGAGATCCAAGTAGAGAGTTGAGATTATTGGTCCTTCAATATTCTCCTCTCTAGGCTCTAGTGATAGTGTTGAGGAATTGGGGACATAGATGCTGAGCTGGTGATAATCAGATTGGGGATCTCAAATGGTGAGTCATCAAGTTCTCAGGGGTCAGTCTGGTCCAGAAAACATTGTTTTCTGCAAATCGAGCAATTGTCTGAAGAATTAAAGAAAATTAAGTGGATCAGAAATTTGAAATGTGATAAACATTAGAATTGGATTAGTAGAAAGGCTAGGAGAAAGTTAAGAGATGAATACCATGTTTTGGGAAGCTGCTAATTGTGGCCAATAAAAATGTCTCCAGTTATTTTGTTATTTGAGGAATTTTCAGGTTTGGGTATATTTTTGTTTTTAGGGGAGACAAGGATTATTGGAGTAAATCAGTTTTCCCTGAAGAGCAAAATCCAAATGTGAAAAGACATGATTGGAAATATGGAAAGACAAATTTAAAATCAGGAAGAACAAAACCATGTGTAATCAAGTGGCTCTTGTAAATATATACTAAGTATTCAGAATGATAATGTAGACAGGAGTTACTAAATATTCACTGAAGTCATACAGTGGATTACATATAACACATGACTGTGACAACAAAATAAAGCAAAGCATGAAATGGATTTAATTGCATATTTATTTAAATGATCTTACTATAATACATATTTGTACACATTTATGAGTTTCACTATGACATCACCATATATAAATTTATCATCTTTGAGTATGTCTACCCTTCCTTTTATAAAACTTTTACTTCCTTTTACTCTGTCTTGCCCTTCCTTCTTTCAGTCTTCACCCATCTGATCCTTCTCCCTTTCTCTAATAGTCATCTTCTACTCCCTGGTCTAAGTTTCCATATGTGAGAAAATGTGTGATGCTCATCTTTCTGTGTCTGCCTGATTTCCCTAAACAGGATGTCCTGCATTTCCATTCATTTTCATGCAAATGACATGGTTCCCTTATTTATGGCTAAATAATGTTCTTTGTATATATGTACCACATTTTCTTTTCAAGCCAAAGTGTCTATTGATGGGCACCTTGGCTATCATGAATACTGTTGCAGTAAACATGAGTATGCAGGTATGTCTTTTATAGGCTGAATTCATTTCCTTCAGATGAGTACCCAGGAATGCACTTATCTGGATCATCTTATAATGCAAGTTTTAGTTTTTTGAGGAACCTCTGTACTGTTTTCTGTAATGGATGTACCAATTTATATTCCCACCAACAATATATTTAGTTTTCTTTTTTCTCCACATCTTTGTCAGATGTGGGGTGTGTGTGTGTGTGTGTGTGTGTGTGTGTGTGTGTAAAAGCCATTCTAACTGGAATAAAATGGAATCTCAGTGCAGTTTTATGTTTTCCTGATGACAAAAGGTATTGAGGACTTTTTTGTAGACTTATTGGCCATTGAGATGTGTCTGTTCATGTCATTTGTGCATTTGTTGATTGGGTTACTTGTTCTTTTGTGAAGTTTTTTTTTTCTTTTATATTCTGGATATTAATCCTATGTCAGATAAATAGTTGGCAAATATTCTCTCTCATTTAATGGGTTGTTTCTTCACTCTGTTTCTTTTGTTGTGCAGAAGCTTTTTAATTTGTTGTAATCCCGTTTGTCAATATTTCTAGTTCCTGAGCTATTGGAGTCCTGTTCAGGAAATTGTTCCTTCTGCCTATTTATCTATCATTTATCTATCTATCTATCTATCTATCTAGTCACGGATTGAACCTGGGGCACTTAATCTCTGAGCTACATCTCCAGCCCATTTTATTTTTCATTTTGAGATAGGATCTGCTAAATTGCTGAGGCTAGCCTTGAATTTGTAATCCTCCTGTCTCGGCCTACCAGGCTGCTGGGATTATAGATGTATGCCACTGTACCTGACCCGTGACAATACCTTGAAGCACTTCCCTGGTGTTTTCTTGTAGTTTCAAAGTTTCAGGACTTACATTAAGGTATTCCATCTCTTTGAGCTTATTTTTGTACAGGGTGAGAGATATGGGTCTCCTTACAATCTTTTACATGTGAATGATCTCTTCTCCAGCACCTTTTGTTGAAAGGCTTATCTTTTCTTCAATAAGTATTTTTTGTACCTTTGTTGAGAATCACTTGGCTGTAGATAAGAGTTTACCAGTCACTGCATAATTGTCAACAACACATTAACATATATTCATGAGTGTTCTTTGCATTTGAATCTTACAGCAAAGAAAGTTTAGTAATATGTTTAAGTAATACTGGTATATTTTTTTAAAAAAGTTTCACATAATGGCTGCACCCCACTTTTTTTTTTTGCAAAAAAAATTGTCATAAAATCTGCAATGGTGAAATATGGTATTGTTTAATTCCTCTGGTGTATGTATTGGTTTTTACCATCGATCTATAGTATATTTTGAAATTAGGCATTGTGATGTCTGAAGCATTGCTCTATTTGTTCAGAATTTCTTTGGCCATTGAGTAATTTTGTACTTTCATATGAGTTTTAGGATTATTTCTAGTACTGTGTAGCATATCATTAGTATTTTGATGAGTATTGCACTGAATTTTAGATTTCTTTCACTAGTATTATTTTAACAATATTAATCTTCCCAATTCATGAACATGTCAACTCTTTCCATCTTCTAATATTTTTTTCCAAAATTTTTCAGCATTTTGTATTTTTCATTGTAGAGCTCTTTCACTTCCTTGGTAAGGTTTGTTCCTAGATATTGTAATTTCTTTTTGTGTGTGAATGGGATTACTTCTCTGATTTCTTAGTATATTATTGATGCATGAATGAGGTATTAAATTTTATATGTTGATTTTCTTTAATCCTGCTATTTTGCTAAATTTTATCAGTTCTAAGATACTTGGTGAATACTTCAGGATTTCCTAAGTGTAGAATCATATCATCTGTAAACAAGAATATGGGATTCATTACTTTCCTGTTTGAATCAATTTTATTTTTTTATCTTGCTTGATTGACCTGGCTATAATTCAAAGTATGATATTGAATAGGAAGGTGAGAGTAGACACCCTTGTCTTGTTGCTGATCATAAAGGAAATGCTCCCTGCCATTTGGTATGATGTTAATATATAGCATATATTATGTTGAGGTATAATCTTTTTCTGCCTAACTCATTCAGGGCTTTTAGAATGAAGGAATGTGGAATTTTAGTCTCTTCTGTATTTATTAAAATAATTATGTGATATCATCCTTGATTCTATTTATGTGCTCTATCATGTTTATTGATATGCACTATTCAAGCATCCTTGTATTCCTGGAATAAAACCAACTTGATTGTAGTCCATAGTCTTTTAAATGTATGGTTAAATTTGACTTCCATGTATTTTATTGAGAATCTTTACATCTTTGTTCACAAGGTATTGGTGTAAAATTGTCTTCTCTTTCTCCTTTCTTCTTTTCTCTTCTTTTTTCATCTTTGATATGTCCTTACCAGCTTTTGTAGCAGGTTGATATTGGTCTCATAGAATGAGTTTGGAAGGATTCCTTCCTTTTTATTTTATGGAATGGTTTGAGGATTAGTTTATTAAGAATCTGATAAAATTCGGCAGTGAGTCTGTCTGGTTCTGGAGTTTTCTTTGTTGGGAGACTTTTTATTGCTGTTTCAGTCTCATTACTTATTACTTATTTATTTAGGTTTTCATATCCCAGTTGGTCCAGTTTGGGAAGATCATATGTCTCCAGAAAATTTTCTACTTATGGATTTTCTAATTTGTTGGCATATAGTTTTTCAAAATATTTCCTAATGATCCTGTGAATTTCAGTTGTGTTTGTTGTAAGATCTCCCGTTTTGCCTATTATTTAGGTCTTGTTCTTTTGAGTAGTTTAATTAAGGCTTTGCCAATTTTATCTTTTCAAAGAACTGGCTCTTTGCTTCATTGAGACTGTAATTTTTTACTCTGTTTTGTTTATTTTTGTTCTGATTTTCTTTCTTCCTACTGATGTTAGATTTGGTTTGTTCTTGTTTTTTTTTCCCCTAAGACCTTGAGATGCATCATTAGGTTATTTATTTGAAATATATTTTTTTTAAATATTGGTACTTATAGCTATGAACTTGTCTTTTAAGTTCTGTTTTTGCTGTGACCCAGAGATTCTGGTATGTTTTCATTTTCATTTGATTCTGGGCATGTTCCCGCCCCCATTTCTTCAATAACACATTGTTCATTCAAAAGTGTGTTGTTCAGTATTCACATTTGTATATTTTTCGTAGTTTCTCTTGCTGTTGATTTCTAGTTTCATTCCATTGTGATCTGATAAGATGCATGGAATTATTTAAGGTTTTATGAATTTAAGATTTGCTTTATGGACTAATACATGGTCTGTTTTGGAAAATGTTCTATATTCTGATGAAAAGAATGTATATTCTGCAACTATTAAATGGAGTGTTCTGCAGAAGTCTGTTAAATCCATTTTATCTATCACATAATTTAACTGTTTCTTTTTTGATTGGGGGGAATTGGATAATCAATCTATATTGGGTATTGAAATCACCCACTACAATTATACTAGAATTCAACTCTCCCTTTAATAGTGTTTGTTTTAGTAAAATTGGGAGCTCTAATTTTTGGTATATATTTATAACAACTATTATATTTTCCTGATGAATTCCTCCCTTTACCAATATGTGGTGACTTTCTTTGTGTCTTCTGGTTTTTGTTTGAAGTCTGTTCTATTAGGTGTGACTGTAGCTACTAGTACTTGCTTTAGGAGTCCACATTCTTAGAACATAACTTTCCATCCTTTCACTTTTAATCTGTATATATCTTCCAATGAGGTGAGTTTCTTACAGATAGCAGATTATTGGGTCTTGTTAAATCGAATCAGCTAGTCTGCATCTTCTTTTTTTGAATATATGAATATAATGTTTTTTGCATTAAAATAAAAATCAGTATTTGATAGTATAACTTTGCGTATATACTAAATTATGGGAATAATATTAAAGCAGATAGGCTTTTCAATCTCATAGGTCTATTTTCCTTCAATCAAAGATTTAAATTCTTTCACATCGTGGTCACTTACAGCAGACATAGCATGATTCAAAGCTTGAATACTTGCAATAAGTTTTACATTTTCCCTTGCATTTCTTTTATCCACATTAGAGCACCCAATACTATTCCTATAAATTGTATCTGCTAGGTATTGGCAGAAGTTCTCTTTTCTTTTTTTAAAATATTTTAGTTACAGATGGACACAATACCTTTATTTTGTTTATTTTTATATGGTGCTGAGGATTGAACCAAGTGCCTCACACGTATGAGGCAAGCAGTCTACCACTGAGCCACAACCTCAGCCCCTTGGCAGAAGTTTTCTAACAGAGAAATAGTTCTTTCTACTCTCAGATTCCATAAACCATGGTTTTGGGAAACAGTTGATTACATTTTGGGCTTTTTTGATGCTGTCATCTCCATATTCTAAGTTCTGAAAAGCCATGAGAATGTATCTATTTAATAAACCGTCCATTGATAACTCCTGAAGAGTTTTATTTGAGAAAATGCCATACCACGGAATAAAATTTCCTAATAGCTTCACTGAAGAGCAAAACTATATTCTCAAGAGGAGTCCATGTGAGGAGCTGCAATCTGATGAGAGGTTGAACAGCTTTGGCAAACAAAGGCCAATGTGTCTGTGTAGGACATGTAGTATTTTAACACCACGCTTTACATTGTGATTTAATGCAGTCAATTAAATAGAAACCCTCAAGGACATCTACAGAAAGCCTTGCTGGACTCTGACAGATTGAAATTAGTAATATCTGTAGAAGTTTCTTTATCATTACTAGAAAGGCCTTTAAGGTGATCTGCCGTCTTCTGGCTTGTCTATGATGGGTCTTCCTGGCCTCCTGCTCTGTAATCTGACATTTGGCATGCTTTTGATACAGTGCCCAATCATTCCCCAAAACATCAAGATTTGGTGTGATGGGTGCTTTATTTGAATGGCTTGAAAACTCCCACAATTCATCTTTTTTTTTTAATTGGTTGTTCAAAACATTACAAAGCTCATGACATATCATCTTTCATACATTTGATTCAAGTGGGTTATGAACTCCCATTTTTACCCCAAATACAAGTTGCAGAAAATCTTGACGTCTTTGGACAGGAAGGCAGGAAGCTCGTTGTTGTACAGCTGATGTATTGCTGATTCAAGTTCATTAATCAGTGACACCTGTTCACTGAAACACTCAAGCAAGTCTTGGACATACCCTCGCATTTCTTGCAAAAATTCACACCATTCACCAATACCCCCAGAAGACCCTCCTAATCTTTCAATAGCCCTGGAAGAATCCATTCGGCTTGCAGATGCTTTCTATGCTGCTGTTGATTTGTTTTGTGCAATTCTTTCATGGAGTCCATTTAAAATGATAGGAACATATTCAATATATTTTTCTTTTTCTTTTTTGGCAATGCTGGAGATTAAACCCAGAGCCTCTGAACAAGCTAGATAAGTACTCTTCCACTGAGCTATGTCTTCACAGCTGTTTCTTTACCAAATCAATAGTAACAGGAGTCATCTCATTACTGGGAGTTTTAAAAGGGGCTAGATTATCTGTTTTTTGAGTTTTGGCATCTGACCATCCATAGGTCATGTAACTATAAGGAATTCCATAGGATGAACCATCAGGCATTGCCTGGTAATTGTTCTGCTAGTACATACTCACTTCTGCGGGATGACTCACTTGAACCTGAGGGATAGTAATTCCTTTTCTTACCTCCTCCTGTTCCCATCTGCTGAGCTCTTTGTCCTGCTCTCCAGTTACTAAAACATCTTCGTCATTCCCCTCAATACCTATGTCCTTGGCAAGTTTTTGTCTTTGTGACTTTTCTTTCACAGAAAAAAAACCAAAAAACTACAGGGCACTTCTCATCATTATCTTTACCATCGCTGGTATCATTTCCATCTTAAGGAGGCAGCCTTAACCAGGCTCATTGTCACGAGCAGTGAAATCTCCCAATTCCAGAGCCATTTGATGCTTTTCCCTTGCAGCATGTATAAAAGTTTCATCTGGAATTTCTCCTGGACAGAGACCATTCAAAGATAAAACATTTGAGAATGTTCCACCAGCCTTTGGCTTCTTCTCCTCCTCCTCCTCCTCTTCCNGACAAGTACTCTTCCACTGAGCTATATAATAAAATCGCCACTATATTGAAGTATCAGTTTGGAAACTTGTATACTTATGTGCTTAACAGTTATTTTTATATTGTTAATTTCCATTGTTACCTTATCCATAATATGCATGTTTGTTTGCTAAATAGTGCTTAATAATGCACTGATTAGACTTATAAATGTATTTGATTTTTTTTGATGTTAAATTTTTTGAGTTCTTTATATATCCTAGAGATTAATGCTTTATCTGAGTTTCATGTGGTAAAGATTTTCTCCCAATCTATAGGCTCTCTCATCACATTATTGTTTCATTTGCTGAGAAGAAGGTTTTGAGTTTGAATCCGTTCCATTTATTCGTGATTTTACTTCTTGGGGTCTTGTTAAGGAAGTCAGATGCTAGGCCAACATGGTGAAGATTTGGGCCTACTTTTTTTTCTATTAGGCACAGGGTCTCTGTTCTAGTGCCTAAGTCTTTGATCAACTTTGAGTTGGTTTTTGTGCAGGGTGAGAGAGAGGGGTTTAATTTCATTTTGCTACATATGGATTTCCAGTTTTGCGAGCACCATTTTTTTAATAGGCTATCTTTTCTCCAGTGAATGTTTTTGGCAACTTTGTCCTGTATTTGTGTGGGTTTTTGTATTAGTCTTTTATTTTGTACCATTGATCTACATGTCTGTTTTGGTGCCATTACCATATCATTTTTGTTACTATAGCTCTGTAATGTAGTTTAAGATCTAGTATTGTGAAACCACCTGCTCCACTCTTCTTCCTAAGGATTGCTTTGGCTATTCTGGGTCTCTATTTTTTTCAAATGAATTTTATGATTGCTTTTTCTATTTCTATGAAGAATGTCATTGGCATTTAAATAGGAATTGCATTAAATATGTAAACTGAACAGATACTTCACAGAAGAAATGTTGGGAGTCGCCTCGGCTCCAAAGACTTACTTCCCCATCCCCCAAGAAGAACCATACAATGATGAGCCCTGCTGGCTCACATGATCCTGACATCCAATGGTGATCTCTGCTGGCTCACATGATCCTTACCCACCAATCAGACTAGCCCTGCTGGCTTCACATGATCCTTACCCACCAATCAGAAAGCACCCCAGCCAACTATCAAACCATTCAACCATTAAACTGTCATAACTGTCAAACCACCCCCAGCTCTATAAATATGCAGAATCATGTGAGCCAGCAGGGCTCACCATTGGATGGCAGGATCATGTGAGCAAAACAGAAATACATTTTACTAGGCTCTTAGTAAGTACTGTTTCAAGAAAAATGAGTTGTAATTTTTTTTACTTTGTTACTTCCAGTTAGAAAGCCTGCTTTTATAAATATTATTTTTAAAATAAATTATTTTTTCTTTAAAAAATGTATTTGAACCATCACTTTACTATTGGATGTTTGGGTTGATATGTTTTTGAGATAGCATACTAATTTATTAAATGCATTTCTACTACTTTTTACATTGTAACTTTTTGCCTTCCTAAGCCTATCTCAGAATACTAAGTAAGAATCAAGTGACTGCTGGGTCTCAGGGGATCTCATGGGAGTTTATCAACATTTTTGAAGACTGAGGCTGAAAGATAAAGTATTGTTTCAGTGAAATTCAATGGAGCAAATATTAGATTAACACTCCAATCCATCACTGAAGTTATTTCCTCAATATCTACCTATTCTCAGAACAACTTTGTAAAATGTACAGTGGACACTAGCCATATATAGCCATTGAGCACTTGGAATGTCGCCCATCTGAATGGAAGTGTGTTATAAGTATGAAATACATAGTAGATTTTGAGGGCTTTGTATGAAAAAGAAAATTAATTCACTAATATTTTTGTATTGCTGATAGCCAAAATGATATTTTAGATGTATTTGATTAAATAAAACTCATTATTAAAATTGCTTTTATCTACAACTTTTTATGCTTCACCTCCTCTCTCATGACCACTAAAAAAATTAAAATTAAAATGTCACTTTAATGAATGCTACTTTCAGGTCTGACTCAGGTTTATTTTAGTGTCAAAGAAGAAATGTTATAAAACCAAATAAATCCTGAACCAGGATGTCAATAAATATTAGAAACACACTTGATTACCCTGGGATGAACTATAGTGCAAGTCTCATCATATGTAAACAGTGATTCATAGTGTATGTCATACTCCAATGCAGAAAAACTGACATTTTATGTCTGAGAGCAGGATTAATGTATGTTTTACTGAAGGCAAATAGACTTGGGGAGAATATGTGGAAATTCTGAATTAGCTTGAAGAGGCTGTAATTGTGCATGTTACAGCAGCCTGTAACTTGCACATGTGTAGTGGTATCATTGTTTCCTGAAGCAACAAACTTCTGGGGAAACTTTAAAAATGTTGGGATTTTTCACACATGATATGTAGAAGTTGTCTCATCTTGGCATCTGTTAGTTGAATGAGATTAGGATAATTGCTTACTTTCACCATATTTGAACTTTCTCATCAATAAATAAAGATCAGCATAGCAGGTTGAAGGATTAGATGAGGATTAGGGGAAAAAAAAAACACATGATGAGCACTGTGTCCGGCACATAGTAATACTCCCTGAGTGGTGACTATCATGTGCTTAGGGTTTCTGAAGAACGCAGAACATGAGGTCCATGGGGCTCAGAGTGCCATCCTATCTGCCACTTGTGTGACGTTTGACAACTCATTAATTCTGTCCTGTCCTTGGTATCCAAATGTGTGCAATGGTGTTAATAACCCTGTATTGGAAGAGGGGGCAGTGACACAATCAAGTGTCTGCACAGTAAGTTCATTTTAAGTAGCTCATGGTGACTCCAGCTGTCAGGTCGTGGGCAAGGAAATATAAACATCAAATTGTTAATCATAAAATTAAAACTTTAATTCCACAGGGTCATCCCAGTCCTTGAATTTTGTAAGATTCTGTTTGGTAAAACTGTAGACTTTCTACATTTTTCCATAGTGAGTCAGTTTAGTTAAGGTTTCTTCTGAAGAAATAAGACAAATTTGTCCATAGTACAGAATTAGCTGTTATAAAGCCATTTATTCAAAAGCCCAAATTAAACTATTTCATATCATTTACCATCTGACAAAGGACACCTGAAGTGCTTGACTCTGAGCCTTTGACCCTGATGTGAGAAGGTCAAGGTGCACCTCAAAGCCCTACTCAAACACGGACCCTAAGGTGCCCAGTTGGGAGGGAAGGAGCCTGGTGACCTCCCTGAGAGGCTTTGACAGGAGGAGCAGGGACTTTTATTCTGCCATGTCTAATAAAAAAGACTATTTTTGTTGTTTTGGTAATTATATCTTCATTCTTTTTCAACAAGTCAATTTGTCTTGAAAATGTCAGCCTGTCTCCTTCAAACTAAAGGTACCTAAATAAAGTTACTTTCCCTTTGTTTGGGGTGAAAATTAAGATTATTTGAAAAATATGTAGCACATGCTCATTATAGAAAGTTGGAGAGCATAATGATAAATAAGAAAACGTTAATGAATATCTCATCAGGCTGGTATCCTCATTGTTAGCATCTCATTGTTTTTTTTTTCTGCATAAATTTGTGTATGTGCTCATGTGTGTGTTTGTGGTTACTGGGGAATGGTCCTAGAGGCAGTCTAACAGTGAGCTAAATCCTCAGCTCTCTTTATTTGAAACAGGATCTTGCTAAATTGCTGAGACTGACCTTGAACTTGTAATCCTCATGCCTTAATCTCCCAAGTATCTGCAGTTACAGGTATGCACCACCGTACCTGGACTTCTACATAAAATTTTTAATGGCTATATATAGTTTTTACAATGTTGGAATTCATATGGATCTTTCTTATATATAAAATAAAATATGCTACTATTATACTACAGAACAGTACAGAGAGTTGGCATTTAATAGATATTGGAAGTCTTTTAAAATGTATTTTATTATATATGCTGTTATTAAATATGCCTTGAAAAATATGATTTAGAAATGGCTGCCAATTTTTAAATGTGTAATAATAATTTGCTTAACCACCTTCCTACTATTAATCATTTGTTTTTTAAAATTTTTATTTCTGAATTTCTTGAATGAACCCCCCTTTGACTTAATAAATCATTATACATACTTCTAATTGTCTTAGGTAAGTTCCTACAGTAAAATTTTGGGGTCAAAGAGAATGAATGTTTCTTAACCTATAACAGATTGCCAAATCATCTTCCAGAAACATCTATCTTAATTTGAAGTGTGAAATTTCTTTTACTTATTAAGACCTCTTTATCCCCAGATGGATTTTTGTTGTTTGCAATCCAAGTGTTTTTCACCTTCAGTCATCGTTTGGCAATCTTTTCCTTTGTGGTTTTTATCTGTTCCTCTTGTGCTTTACAATAGCTTTCTCTTCCAGAGATCAATTTACCTTTCATCTATTTTTTAAAAAGTGCTTTTACCTGCAACTCTTCAATCTCATTTTGGCTTAAGACAAGGAGACAACTTCTTTAGTAGTTAACCATTCATCTCAATATGATGCATTGAACAATCCATCCTTTCCTTAATGGGTTAAATGTTAGCTTTCCACTAATGCACCGTTATACAAAGGCATTAAGTTTGCTTCTGTAGTTTTGCTGATCTGTCTGTTCATTCTGACTATTCAGTTCAAGTCATTTTTCTTAGAGAAAAATAGTTTTTGGCAAGAAAAGTAGCCTTTACTTCCTCACACTGTTCACATCTCAATCTCTGAGACCTGACAAGCTACCTTTGGAAATGCTTTTGAATTCCTCTGTCTTTATGCTCTTCCTGCTACTGCTCCCTCAGGCCACCAACACCTCTTTGCTGCACTAATTCATCACCCTAATTCCAAGCTTGCCCCCCTATCATTCATTCCATACTCTACATACAGCCAGAGTGAGTTTTTGAAAATGCAATGTGGTCTTTGGGTTTATTGTGTGCTTGTAGAATTTGATCAATATGATCATAGAGTCCTTAATGGATTCTCATTGTCTTTATATAAAAGGAGAATCTTTAACTTATAGTTTAGTCAGATCTTTTGGCACAGATCTATTTTCAACTGTGCACCTTATAATAGGCAGGCAGACAGGCCTCTTCTGACCTGGCAGAATAAGGATGAGCTTAAGCAGGTTGATGGTGCTAACTTCTGTCTGTCTGCGTGGCATCAGGTGGTGTCTATGCTGGGAAATATGGTGGCTCTGAATTATGAAACTGGGAGTACAGCCTCATACTATGGTTCTCTGCTTATAGTACTTAAGCTTTATTGCTTATGTACATTTCTTGGGGATTGGTGCTAAGATGCTGTTTATAATTCAGTAGATCTGGGGTATGGCCTGAGATTCTACATTTCCAACAAGCTCCTGGATGGTAGAGATGATGCTGGGTGAGAACCATGTTTTAAGTCATGAGGCATCTAGCAGGTACCTGGTTAAAGAAAAGATTGTTTTCTTCTCTCAGTGCATCCTGGAGGACAAAACAAAAAACATTTTAAAATGTTTTAGTTTTCTTAACAAATTCAATTTGGAGACTGCATATTTTGAGTGAGTTCTATTGAAAGTTTTGCTGTTGTACTAATAATAGAGAACCCTTTGCCCATCTCTTAGGGTCCTTGAGGAGGAGAAATTTCATGGAAAATCAAAAATGAGAACCTAGAGTGCTGCAGTGTAAGTGTTTGATAACAATTTGTTAATAGAAATATGAAAATATATTTCCTATAGCTGATAAGGAAGCCTTGGACTGGACTCTGTTTTGATAGTGCACAAAACTCTGCTATAGTTTGGATCTAGAACATCTTCAAAGGCCCATGTATTAAAGGCTTTGTCCACAGTCCATGGAACTACTGAGAGGTGGGGGGTTGGCTAGTGGAAGGAAGTTAGTCCCTTGGTGGCACACCCTTGATGGGGATATTTGGACTCTGGTTCCCTTCTGTTTCTCTTGCTTCCTGGCTGCCTGGAGTTGAACATTGTCCTTGGCCATGCATTCCTGCCATTTTGTACAATGATGCTGTAGGCCCACAGCAAAAGGGCCAATCAACTATGCACTGAAATCTCTGAAACTGTGAGCTTAAATAAACCTTTCCTTATTTTAAATTGATTATCTCAGGTATTAGGTCACACCAACAGAAAGCTGACTAATGCATAACCTTATTACCAGCAAAAATGAGACTATTTAGGAAGCAAGGAAAGCAGAGAAATAGAAATGTGTTTTGGCTACTTCTAAAGTTATAGTTTATGTTAAAGTATAGAATAATGGTTAATAGAAAGCAGTCTTCCTGAGTTAAAATTCCAACATTGCCCAGTACATTACTTCCTTACTCCTCTATTTTGTAATCTATAAAATGGGAATAAGGAGAGAGTCTGTCTCATGAGGACTTAATGAGATATTAGTCAGAAAACACTTTAAATATGCCTTCTACCTAGTTTAGTGCTCATTGAGTGCTAATTATGATTAAAATAAATATGTCAACACAGAGAGGATGGCATTTCAGCGCATAGAAACAACATGTCCTTTGGTTTACTTTAGCCCATTATATCTCATTATCTAATATGGGACACCCATAAAATCTTAAATTGAACAAAAAAATCTATCATTCCTGGTAACTTTAAAGTAATTGTTTTTAGAGTTCTATTATTTTGAGAAGTAATCGAACAATTGGTGAAAATATTCATCAACATTAATGATAATAGATCATACAATAAGCTCTTGATGAAAGTTTCCAATTTAGATTAATGGACCTGTGTCAATTTTATTGAAATATTTGAAGAATTGAAGAGTTGGGAATTAATGGACTAAATTTTAATCTTGTGAGTTCATATTCTATTTATAACATATTTGAGAACCATCATGTCATTAACTTAGATTGACCTGCTTCAAATTGAGCTCTACACCTAACTGCTAAGAGGAGACAGACACATACTTTTGTGCTACATTCTTACCTCACAAAGGACCAAGCATCTAGGAATAAACCCACATTGATGGTAGATGACATGCTAGGGAAAAGCCTGTTCTAGCACAGAATTGTAGCCTGTTAGAATAAATTCAGAGCACATCAGGTTATATTTTCCTATCAGTGATTGACAGTGCAGAGGTTGTTAAAATGACTGTACATCTTTATTATATGTGTAAATTTACTTTAAATATTCTGGGTGTCTTTTTAAGTGAGAAATTTAAATCTGTAGACTCATCTGAAGCAATCTGTAATACATGGAATTATGAGCCACATAAACTTGATATGAATATTTATTTCTTGAACATCTGCTTGAGTGCAAAATATGTGGCTTAAGCAAATCGAATATGAAAAATATTGCAATTAAAACTAAAAGCATTTAAGAAGAACATTGTATTGAAAGAAATAGATTTTATTTACCCACTGTTGATGAGATTATGAAACAGTGCATAATACATGACAAAGAACAACAAAAGAAATAGTTTGCTGAAATTAGGCAATGTTAATGAGAACTTATAAAGAACTGTTTATTATTACCTTCAATCAGCAAAAGACATGAGTCAAAACTTTAATAAAACAGTAATAAAATTTTAATAAAACAGTTTGAATCATTCTTTCAAAAATAATGTTTTTTGGGGGAAATATTTTAAAAATACTAAAAAGTATAGAAAGGAAACATTATCCCTAACACTCTCATTTCGTGATATTATGTATTAGAACATGGAAGTTTCCTACAAAGTCATTAACAGTATGATTTTTTAAATAAGTGTCTTACAATGATTTTAATGTTTTTTATTTTGCTGTTTATCAGGACATATCATTTGAAAAGGAGATTAACCAGTTTACCTGTAAGAAAATTCTGACTTAGGGGTAATCTAGAGTTGTCTTTTGTATTGCTGGTGGGACTATAAATTGGTGTAGCCAATATAGAAAGCAGTATGGAGAATCCTTGGAAAACTGGGAATGGAACCTCTATTTGACCCAGCTATCCCACTTCTCAGTCTATACCCAAAGGACTTAAAAACAGCACACTATAGGGTCACAGCCACATCAATGTTTATAACAGCACAATTCATAATAGCTAAACTGTGGAACCAACCTAGATGCCCTTCGGTAGATAAATGGATAATGAAAATGTGGTATATATGCACAATGGAATATCACTCAGCAATAAAAGAGAATAAAATCATGGCATTTGTAGGTAAATGGATGGAGCTGGAGAATATAATGCTAAGTGAAATTAACCAATCCCCAAAAAACAAACATTGAATTATTTCTCTGATTTAAGGATGCTGATTTGTAATATGCTGAGGGGAGGGGATGGGAGGATTAAATAAACTCTAGATAGGGAAAAGGGGAAAAGGGGTGGGAGGGGAAGGAAGGGGGCACAGGGGTATGAAAGACGGTGGATGCGATGGTCATCATTACCCTAAGTACATATATGAAGACATGAAGGATGTGACTTTGTGTACAACCTAGATATGAAAAATTATGCTCTATATGTGTAATATGAATTGAATGCATTCTGTTGTCATATATAACAAATTTTAAAAAAAATAGGGCATTGTAGTATTATGGCTACAAATGTCTTAAGACCTAGACATGTCCTACTAACATTTAGTACACACCTTGAAAATGTCAGTGCAGGTAGATTTCTTCATCAAAATTGAGCAATTTACCCAGAAAAACAACCCTTTGTCTTGCAATTGTTTAACAGAGTAACTGAAGTAAGTTCCCCATGTCAAACAGTGAGAAGAGGCAATGGTTATTGGTTGGTCTTGCCTTCCTAGAACATCAGCAACTTATAATTTGATTGTGACAGTTTGAATGTGAGCTGTTCCTGCCAGATGCTCCTGTGTTAATGCAGAAGGTGAAATTATAAGATTATGACAGGAGTAACCTCATCAGTCCCTCCCCCATTTGAATTGACTGAATGGTAACTGTAGGCAGGTGGGTCAATGTTGGAGGAAGTATGTCTTATGTTCCATGGGAATCACATCTTATTCCCTCTGGCTTCTTCTCTGTCTGTGCTTCCTGGATGCTATGAGTGAAGCAGAGTTACTCCAAGATCTTCTACCACCATGATGTTCTGCCTCATTTTGATCCCAGAGTGATGTAGTCAGCTGATCATGGATTGAACCTGTGAGCCAAAATAAATATTTCCTCCTCTAAATCATTTCTGTCTTGTGTTTTAGTCATAGCAACACAAAGCTGACTATCACATCGAATGAGTTCTAACTTTAGATAGCATACAATTCTCTCATTTCACCTTTTTTCCCACTTTAACCCACTCTTCACACCATCTATGATATTCAAAACCTGTATTTAGCCTGTTATGCAAAAGAGCTGCAAGGGTATTTTCTGTCAGCAACCAGTCTTGCCTTATCTTAATTTCACATATAAATCAGGATTTTAAAAATGGGTTTCACATCTCTTTTGGCAGTATGGAGTGCCTCTCTCCACTATGGAGTGATTCTGGATTTCTCCAGAATCCATTGATTCAGTCAGCAAATATTCTACCTACTCTGTCCTAATCATTGTCTCATTGTCCTGGCTGTTGAAGATCCAATGGCATTCCTGAGAGATAAAATCCTTCCTCCTCAGATCCTATATCCTGTAATCAGGGGACATGGCATACACTCATGCATACATACATACTGAAGGTCATTTCCATTAGCAGTAGATATAGAAATACTGAACAGAGTGCTGTGACGGTAGGTGGGGGCTACTGTGCTCAAGATAGTTCTCCTCTGCACTGCCTTGGGTTTCATTGTCCCCACTGCAGGGAACAAATGCCCTAATCTATGGGACTGAGTGCAGATGCACAACCTGAGATTCAGACAGACCCTCTGAAATCTTTATTTTGCTTTTATCTTTTTTCTTTTTTTTTCTAATATGAAGTTTCCAATCCCTGATTTCATGCTCATTTACATAGATAGCTCTTCCTACTATATTTGATATTTGTTGTCAGCACCAAACATGTATTTAAATGTTTTTGCTATGATCTGCACACTTATTAATGAAACACTTAGATCACATTATCCCATTTGGGGGCTGTGTGGGTCTAACGTGATTAAAGGCAGATAACATAGATAAAACCTTGGTGAAGACAGAGTGGGTGGTTGTGAATTGTTTCTCTTTTTTTCCCCTTCCTTTTGATTCTCTCCCTACATACTGGAATTAACTCCAAACAGAGAGATTCAAATCATCTTCCATGTTGGCACCATCAGAGTAAACACTGTTTGCCTGGAAAGAAGAAGAAGAAATCCTGACTTTACCCCAGCAACCCCTTAGAATTCAGGCCTCGGCAGGTAACTTGGATTCCTTACTTGCGAGTCTATTTTTGTACTGTCCCCTTCATATGAGATCATTGATCTTTTGAATGTAGATTTTGTTCCAGAAAGATTGTGTTGGTAATCCCCCATTTTAAAAAAATATTATCATAATTGCTCCAAAAAATCTGTTAGGTTTTAAAAACCTATCTCTATAGAAATGCTTCCTTTCCTTCAAGCCTGATTCAAGACTTTCAGGTACTAATAGGTTTCTACTTGACATTTTCCCTTTTGTGAATATTGCATTTTTATTCTGATGTTGAGATACATAATCATAAAATAAGATTGTTTTGAAGAAATTCTAGATTCAAATGTAAGATAAGAAAATGAGACTTATTAGGCAAAGGAGCTGCAGTTCTGAATATTTTTTCATGAAGAGCCTCAATCAAAGCAGTATTTCTACTAGTTCTCTAGGAAATGGAGGTTTTTGAGATACTATTTACTTTAACATAAATATTTATAGACTCTTAAGAGGTAAAATTGAATACATGTTTTAAAAAACATAAAAACTGTGTATAAGCTTATAACATTAAAAACTCTCACCAGAAAATTGATATTTGACAGTTTCCTTGTGAACTTTTAAAATGTGGCCTGAGTTCTCAAAGATCAAATTGGAGAACAAAAGTATAAATAGGTCATTTCAGTTACAGCTTCATATTCACTTTACGAATACATTCAGATATTCATGACTCTTTCAGGAATTTTAGGAGGTGGCTAAATTTTCATAAGGAGACATGTTCAAAGTTAGGAAATTACTTTTGCTGGAAAACAAATATCCCCTTTTTTTGTGGCTTGAGGCACAATATACATTACCCACAATTGTACATTTTAAGGTAGTTCCCACAGTGAGAATTAGGTAATAACACATTTTTACCTCAAAGAATTGAAGAAACAATATACTGACAAATTTCTTTCTGCTTAAATTACAATCATCAAGGAAGATTCTCCAGATATTGTACCATATGCTTCATCACCTTTTACTTTTTGTTTAGGAAAAAAAGTATGAAATAATCCTACTCTGCCTGCTTTCAGTAGAGAAGGGCTGTAAAGTTCCTACCTCCACTGGCTGGGGTTGTGGCTCAGTGGTGGAGTGCTTGCTGGGATTGAAATGACCAACCACTAACAGGTGAAGTTTTTAGTTGCTCTTCAGGGGTAGTCTTGAGGGTAGCTGCCGTTTCTTTCCCTGGTCCTTGGTCTCAGAACCAGGCACCTTGAGTGAGGTCCTTGACTTGGGCATTCTAAGAGGCCGGGGATCACAAATTCCATTTGTGGATCAATTACCATCACCATTTTGGTGTGCCTAACTGTAGTACCCAGCCATATAGAGACCCAGTACTGCACCTCCACAGGGCCATTTGCTACCCAACTGTCCCTATCTCTTAAGAATCTCAGTCACTTTCTGTGGAGACCCTGATGGGTCCTCTCCTATCTCTCTAGCAAGGCCTCCTAAGAGGGTTTTCATAATTAACCCTCAAGCCTCATTAACTATGCTAAGTCTAGTCTAGCTGATTTAGGCAGCTTTTTTTTGGCACCTCTAGCACATTATTTGGATTGCAAATAAATTTGCCAAGCTAATTCAGTGTGACAGGCTTTTGCTTAGGAGCTGGTCCCGTTTGGAGAACTGCTCTTTGAGATTCCTTCTTTGCTTTTCAGCTGCCAGCAATTCTTTTCAGCCAGCAAAGCTGTCATTTATTTACCTTTAGCACCAAAAGGGACTGAAAAGAACATTTATACCAATTATCTGATATTTTTGGAGGGCTCATCTTCAATGCCCTGTTTTAATTTTTTCCTCCTCCTCCTCCTCTTCTTCCTCCTCCTCCTCCTCCTCCTTCTCCTGCTCTTCTTCTCCTCCTCCTCTTCCTACACCTTCTCCTCCTCTTCCTCCTTCTCCTTCTC
>NW_025999932.1:39192610-39197837 GCF_001458135.2 Marmota marmota marmota
TCTCTCTCTCTCTCTCTCTCTCTCTCTCTCTCTCTCTTCTCTTCTTCTTCTTCTCTCTCTCTCTCTCTCTCTCTCTCTCTCTCTCTCCTTCCTGGGCTTCCTCCCTGTTTTCTGAATTTCTTCCTCTTCCTTTTGGTACATTTCCACTCCTCCAGAAACCAGGACATAAACATGTCAGACCTTTTATGCTGTCTTTATCCTGGTCCTCTGTAATCCCATTAAAAAAAAAAATCTTCTTGTAATTCTTCCTGCCTGTATCTCCTATTTTTATTTTCATTCCAACCCTGCATAGGAGGACTTCTTTGTAATGCAAATCATTACAAAGTCTGCCCTTGAGCAATACCAGCATAATACCTACCTGGTTTCAGGTTTTCCAGAAATTTTATTGAGAGAGATCCTGGCATTGCAACTGTGACACTTTCTGAAGACTTCCCAAGATAAGGAAGATCCTCTGAACTCTAGCCTAGGTGTAGCAGATGCTTTCTGGGTTTACCAGGGATCCTTATGTCCCCTCCCTAGGAACAAGGTATTCAGAAGCTTCTCTCTGCCTTGTGATTCTGTTTTTATAGGGTCTTGTTGACTCTAAAAGATTTAGCAGTTTTGTTGGGGAAGTCGTCTTGGATGAGGTGACTCAGTCTGAGGCAAGAATGGAAACAAGGAGCTGACTGTGCAGTGACTGGGGGGAAAGGTGTTCTGGGCAAAGAAGTTAAACATGGCCCAAGGCTCTGAGGGGGAATGAGCTTGGAGCTTTAGAGCAAGAAAAGTAGACCATGGGACCAGAGTGTAGTGATTTCCAAGAATGAAGAAATGTGAGAAGAGGCTGGAAAGGGAGCTTTACATAGAGCTTTGTAAACCACAGGAGGAGTAATTGATTTTAGTTTTTAGTGTGATAGTCATTGGCAAGTGTTAAGCATGAGTGATGCCATTTGATTTATGTTTTAAACAATCACTGAAGCAGAGCTGTATAGAGCAGGGGCGATAGGGTTATAGGAGTACAAGCAGTTACATCATTTAAAAAAATTAGATAACAGGGATTGAACCTTGGGGTGCTTTCCCTCTGAGCTACATCTACAGTCCTTTTTAAAATTTTAAGACAGAATCTCACTAAGATGTCCAGGCTGAACTTGAACTTGCCATCCTCCTGTTGAAACCTCCAGAGTCACTGGGATTCCAGGCACATGCCATTGTGCCTGGAAACAGTGATATCATTTTAAGATCACTGCCATCATGGCAGTGGTGATGCTAAGATGAGAGGGAGAGCAGTGGAGATGGGAGGAATGGGTGGGCTGGAGATATGTATTTGTATAGCTTGCAGAATTCACTGCTAGATTGATCATGGAGTGAGAAACAGACGGATTGTCAGCCTCTACCTTGAGCAAGCATAGGATCATTTACTGAGTCTGGAAAAGCATCCTAGGGACATGTTGGGAGGGAAATGGGAACATTGTAGACAGATGAGAGATCTGTTAGTTATTAATGTGAATTTGTTGGATAGAAGTTGAGTTCAGACACATTTGGAATTGTTGGCCTATGGGATCTGTCTAAAGCCACAGGACAGGAGGAGATCACTTCTCTGGTAGTAGGAGGCCAGGAAAATTGAAAAGCCGGCCTGAGACCTGACTCTGAAGAAGTTCATCCTTCATGGCCATAGGAAGAGGAGGATGGCAGCAGACTGGACAAAAGCTGCCATGTGTTAGGGAAATTGTTAATGTCATGGGAACAAAAGGTATTTTCAAGGAAGAGGAAGTAGCTGTCTGGGTCAAATGCTCAAGGATGCCCTTTCAAGCCTCAATGCCCAGGATGCAGCAATGAAATGTGCTCTACTGAGTGGCTGTCAGCTGCTACTCATGAACCCATTCTCTCTCCCAGGGGATTGCCTGTTTTCTGTGGGACCAAGCAGAGAGCCCTAACCCCTGCTCCTAAAGGGTTTCCTCATGAAACATCTTCAGTTAGAAATAAACCTACAACCAGAGGCATTTGTCTTTGAGCATGGCCTTTATGTGTTTCCCCCACCCACCTAAAATGTGTCCTTCCAGGTCTTGAAAAGGGGACAAATGGTTGGGAACATTCATTTTCTGGTTCTGGTTTGCTCCACAGTCTGCTAGATCCTGGAAATGCTGAAGCATCTCTTCATATTGATTGAAGATACCTGGACTAATCAGTTTGATTTGAGCTCTTAGTGATTTACATATACTTTGCTGTTTTGTATTTCTATATTCTTTCCAGAAACTACTAGCTGCTGTTAAATTTGATTTTTGTTTCTTTCTTTTTTTTAACCCCCTCAGGATTACTAACAATAACCAGTCTTTAGGATGTGACTTCCTCTTAACTAGTCATGTCTCCAAATTTATAATTCCAAACCAGGAGGTCTCAGCATCTCCTTTAGGAATTGGTTAAAGAGACTAAAATCTGGTTAATCAACTTATCTTATTCATCTGTAGTGTGAGGAGGAAGGTTTCTATAATATCAAATTGTAGAGACACCCAGTGATGGCTTATGATAGGAAGTAATTTGGCCACACTGTGGCCCACTAGTTTTGCATGAATAGATACTCACCAGGTTTACAGAGTTGCTGGCTCTTCCTTTCATCCTTGCTCTTCTCAAAGGTCTTCTTAAATTACGGTTTGAGTCACCACCCTGGCTGTTGCTATGATTCATTCTACTCTGACGTGAATGAATGAGGCAGGCTATGAGTTCCACTTTATTTCTTTGCCTCTGACATTTATAAAC
Organism: Marmota marmota marmota; assembly: GCF_001458135.2. Lineage (NCBI taxonomy): Eukaryota > Metazoa > Chordata > Mammalia > Rodentia > Sciuridae > Marmota > Marmota marmota. Next base: position 39,195,341 of record NW_025999932.1, read on the forward strand.
AGCTGAGTGCATGTGCATTTTTTTGTGATGCTGTTATGTCTTCATTTTTATATTTTCTGACAATATTCTTTTATTTCTTACTCTTTTTAGAGAAGAGAGTTATACTATGTGTGTGTGTGAGTGTGTGTACACACAGGGAAAGTGGAATAGATACTGATTGGAACAACATGTCACCTTTTTCCACAAGGAAAGGTTTGACAGCCAAACACAGCTATCTAACTCCAATCACAGTAGGGTGTAGAATTCCTCCCTCACTCCTCTTTCATTGCTGCTCAGGAGGAAAGCTATGATTAAATCCATAATGGGCATATGCTTAGGAGAAAACAAAATGATGATGACATTTGAATACGTGATTCATTTTCTGGTATAAATGTGAGGAACTCCAGGTCATCAAGGACAGAACATTTTGTTCCAAGGGATGTTCCTCGCAGACATGCTGTATCCAGAGTCCTGTATTTGGGAAAACCAGAGCAAAATTCTCATGTCTCTAATGTGGTCTTCTAATTGCAGCTAGAATATTAAAGTCAGTTCTCTGTTCCAAAGATAGGAGAAAAGATGCAGTCAGCCGAGAACCACAGTAGACCCTTGAGCAGTAATTTCAAGGCCCTAGCAAGGTCTTGGTCTTAATAGGTGACAGAGCTGTTCCTTTATGTGACTTGCAGGGCAGATACCTTTGTCAAACTCATTTGCTGCAATTTTCACCCATTTCAAGATACTAGATTTCACAAAGGGGTTGTAAGGGAGCCTTCCAGTGATGTTGATGTGGTGCAGGAGGCTTTCAGTGGTCTCTACTTCCTTCATCAACCCCCCTAACCCAACTCTAAGCTCTCAACTGACTTCACAGCTTCTGTCCTGCCGGGTTGTACCCATACAGTCTCTTTTTGCATTTATATGTCCCAGTTGTCAAGTCTCACTGAATTCTATTCAGATAGCATGTTGACGATTAGGCCATTGGCACTCAAACCTATCCTCCCTACTCTGCTTTTGGATGCAGGGCTGAGATCCTGTAAACTGCATTCCATAGTTTTTCCATGTGGCTCACTAGAGAAGACGAAGAGGAAGGAAGGAGAAGGAATTCACTCCTTCTTGCTTTGCTTCCTGTTGCTGTCAACATCACCCAGTGTCAGTTCTCCACTCTGGATGTGGCAACCAGTCTGGCTTGGCATTTTCATGCACTCTCAGAAGCACTGCAGCCCTCAGTGCGGCCAGCGCCTGCGATGGCCTCCCCGTGCCACACCCCTCCTGGCATGGTGGCTGGATTCCAACTCTGCATGACCCCTTCTCCTGAGATTTTAAATTCCAGCTCTCCTCCACTCTGTTCCTCAGCCCCAGGGCTTCTGTCACGACTCAGGGTCTTCGCAGTTCTCTAAAAACTTAGTCTACAATCGTTCATATTAAATTTCTGTTAAAATAAATAGGTTGTTTCAGTATCCTGATTGTCACCTGCCCGATAACAGTCAAAATTCTCCCTTTGTGTCCCACTCAAAAGCCCTCCCACAGGTTGGCCCTTCCATGACCCAGGCCAGTAGATGGTGCAATCCTACCCGGAGGCAGGAACTAATGACCTCTCCTTGCCCCTTTTGCACTGATATTATTTCTGGGTGGGGTTCTTTATATCCTCAGGACATTTGGTAAAAATTGCCCATGTGCATATCCATAACCCCCTAGGATGTCCACATTTTCCCTTCAAGCTTCAGGTTTCTGGGAAGCATAACACTGTGCTGAGTTGTACCACCCCAGAAATAAGTTATATTTAAATGACCAAGCAATTCCTTAGGAATGAAGGTTGAAGGCTAAATGAAGACAAATGGATTTCTTATGCTTGTGAAACTTATATGATATACACAGAAGGAATCCTGATTCTTTTCAAGGAGCGGGTTGTGTTTTATAAAATGTATGTAAGTTTTCATTGTGGATCTTGGTCTATTTGAATTAAGAGCAAAGCATTTTTCTATAGACTTATACTTGGGCTACAATTTTTTAGGTGAGTTTACTATAGTTTTTGTTTATAATAAAAAGCACAGTTCTGTGCTTTTCTTAAATTTCATGATTTATAAGAAATGAAAATTTACTGAAAAAATTCTCATCATTCATCAGATGTCTAAGTTCCTGAAGAAATGTTTGCAAAAAAATCCTCAAAACCCTGGCGAATCGAATACAAAAGCATATCAAAAAAAAAAGTGCACCATGATCAAGTAGGATTCATCCCTGGGATGCAAGGCTGGTTCAATATATGGAAATCAATAAATGTTATTCACCACATCAATAGACTTAAAGATAAGAACCACATGATCATCCCGATAGATGCAGAAAAAGCATTCGACAAAGTACAACATCCCTTTATGTTCAAAATACTAGAAAAACTAGGGATAACAGGATCTTACCTCAACATCGTAAAAGCTATATATGCTAAGCCTCAGGCTAGCATTATTCTGAATGGAGAAAAACAGAAGGAATTCCCTCTAAAATCTGGAACAAGACAGGGATGCCCTCTCTC
>NW_025999932.1:39203593-39223786 GCF_001458135.2 Marmota marmota marmota
AAAAAAAAAAAAAAAAAAAAAAAAAACAAAAAAACCTCTTTAACCTTTTTACCACAGATAAAATAAGTTGATGAGGTGACAGATATTAGCTTGATTTAATCTGTCTATAATGCACACACAGATCCAAACAGAACACTGTACTCTGGAAATGTACACAATTATTTGTCAATTAAATTGTAAAAGAATATGTGATTTTATCTCATCCAATGTATTTAACACAGGCTATGTTTGCTAGAGGCTTAAATGACAACTTTTTTTCTACAAGGCAATTTGCTGAATTGGAGAGACTTGGAGAGACTAAAGTACAGGAGAATAGGATGTTGACTCTTCAAATGGAAATCTTAATCTAATGATCAAAGTTTTTGTGGCTTCCTACCACCCTTGAGTTAAACCCCATCATTAGATGGCTGGTAGAGATGGCTTATCATGTCTCTGTCAGAATTACCATTCCATAGTCCTCTTGCCATATTTCTCCTCCAATTCTAAGTTCTTGTCATTCTGAATTCCTTTCCTTCCTCCATACAACATACATTTTTTTTTTCCATCTGGCCTTTGCGTCTGCTGTTTTAGCTACCAGATTAATTCTCACTCATGCCTCAGGATGTGGTTCAGATGCAACCTCTGACAACTTATAGTGGCCAAATTGTTGTGATTCTCCTTGGTGCTTCTATGAACTACCCCTGTTTGTATTTGGCACATCATATTCATCCATATTCAAAACGTTACTCATTCTATCAGCAAATATCTGGTCAATGTATACTTACCTGCCTAGACAATGAGGAATCAAAACACAGAATGTCACCATTACTCCAGCTTTGTAGTTTGATTTATCCTTGACTATTTATTGATCTATCTTCCTTCATTTATTATGATGTGACATTTCCAGCACCTGGTAACAGTAACTGCACATAGTACCAAAGAAGTATTTTTGAATGAATTAATGAATAGGTGCTGCATCAGAAATGGGTAGCATAATGACATTCCAAAAAAGAAACTTGCACTGAAATATGTCAAAATGTAAGCAAGGTTTGGGGCTATCTCTTTGTAGTGGATGTTCAAGTGAACTTTACTTTCTTCTTTATATTTTTCTGTATTTGATTTTTTGGTATGATTTGATATATACAATGCATTTTTTATTTTTTGACATATTTATAAACAAAAGGATAAAATAATTAAGTGTTCAAAAGACTCAAAGCAACTCTACAGGTGCTCCCTGTAGGCCCAGATACTTTCAGATCACCCAGGAGCTGCCTCAAATCAACACGTCCCGCTGTTTTCCTTGGTTCTGACAAATCAGAGCTCCAAGGGTTCATGGTATTAAAAATATCTGTGAGGACTTTTTGTTAACTGCCTCAGAAGCTGAAGCACACGTTACTGTCAAGGAGGACATGGGAAAAGCTGGTCACTCAAAATGGTCCCTTTCTTCATAATTCCTCTTTCTAAATCCAATTCTCTCTGGCAAACTTCATTGTGCATTTTGATCACTGCACTTTCAAAGCCTGTCACTCCTCACAAATGCTTTCAAGAGCCCATTTCATTACCTCCTGAACAACAGCGCTCTTTCAGAGATGATGTTATTTTTAGAACTCATCTTTTCTCACTGGTGTCTAGACTTTGCTTTTGTGCTTCTTGGTGGATCTCTGGTCAGGGGGATCTGTGATTAGGATACATTGCTTCTACCCTGAGTGTCCAGTTTTAGAAAATATTCTGACCATTATGCAGAGGTAGGAAACCCCTTAGCTGATGCCATGGCCAATGCTTCCCTCCACCAGACTCCTCCTCAGTTCTGGTGAAAATGAAGGTGTAAACCTTGCAGAAGGGTTAATTGACACTAAGCAAAGGAATGTCACTGGATGCAGTTGCTAGTGAAGGACATCTTGGAAGCAGAGTGGTTTGTTTGTAGGGTTATGGCCTCAAATTCTGAATGAATCCTCTGCCTCTTGTGGCTTGTGTCCAGATTATCTCTCAGAGTGCAGGGTTCATGTCTATAAAGGGGGGTTATGTTACTATCTCACTCGATGGAATGTTGTGGGGCTTGTCTGTCTGGCACACACATGAAGCACAAGAAAGGCTTGTTTCCCTGCTCAGCCAAGTACATGAAGAAAAAGCTCTTAAAGAAAAAGTGCATGGCTTGGTGATTGCTTAAGTCCACTCTACTGACTTCTTAGATCATTAGGATTCTTTTATGAATGAGTATGAACGAGTTGGTTGCATCTGTACCAAGGAGAAAAGTAGACAATTTCCAATTAGAATATCTAACTTGTCTTGCCTCAAGTTTTAGGTAGCATATGCTAGATAGAGCCACTTTATATCTAAGTGACAAATTCCATACTGAGCCCAAGTAGGGTTTTCCAAGCACAGATAAACTTGTGACATAATGGCCATTCAAAATATCTTTTACTGAGTATTTGGAGGATCTCTCTCAAAGTCATTACTAGCTCAAGCTAAGTCTCTGGTGCTGAATTTGGGAAATCAGATAGCACTTCTTGAGATGTGGCAGAACTTATAACAAATTCTTTATGTGTATCATTTTATTTAATCATTATAATCTATGAGGGTAGGTACTTTTAAATTTTTATTCTTTTTAGTTATACATGACAGAAGAGTGAGTGTATTTTGACATACATACATGAAGTATTAGAACTTCCCATTTTTGTGATTGTACATGATGTGGAGTTACACTGCTGGTATATTCATATATGTTCATTGAAAAATTTTGTCTGATTCATTCTGTCTTTCCTATTGCCATGACCCTCCCTTCTCTTCATTCCCTTTGTCTAATCTAATGAACTTCTATTCTTCCCTCCCTACCCTTATTGTGTGTTAGCATCTGCAAATCAGAGAGAACATTTGGCTTTTTGTTTGGGGGGATTGGCTTATTTCACATAGTCTGACAGTTTCTAGTTCCATTCATTTACCAGCAAATGCCATAATGTCTTTCATCTTTATGTCTGAGTAATATTCCATTGTGTATATGTACTATATTTTCTTTATCCATTCATATGTGTTGTGAATTGTACTGCTTTAAACATTAATGTGACTGTGTCACTGTAATACACTGATTTTAAGTCTTTTGGGTAAATTCTGAGGAGTGGGATAACTGGATCAAATGGTGGTTCCATTTCAAGTTTTCTGAGGAATCTCCATACTGCTTTCCAGAGTGTTTGTACCAATTTGCAGTTCCACCAGTAATGTATACCTTTTCCCCACATCCTCACCAACATTTATTGCTACTTGTATTCTTAATAATTGCCATTCTGACAGCAGTGAGATATAGTCTCAGAGGTAGTTACTTTTTAAAGATCATTTTTCTGATGTAGAAACTAGGCATTCAGGAAGGTTAATCAACTTGGCAATTTTCAGATGGTTTTAACTTGTAGGCCTTGAAATGTGAACCCCTAAGATGTTGCTTGACAGGTTTCAATCTAGTAAATGGGCATCCAGGTCCAAGTCCAGGTAACTATCATGGCCATCTCTGGCTATTGAAGAGGGGACTTTAAAAAAAAAATGAGGTAGCAGATGCTTGTTGTGAACTGATCTTAGACACTTTGGTCCTAGAGCTATGAGGTTTATCCTGGTATCTAGCTACTCCCCATAACCCAAAAGCTGGCTACCTGCTCTTCTAGTGCATACAATTATCTGATAAACATTCATTGGCAAAAACTGTACAAAATATCTATCTTTCCTCCAGAAATGGTCCACATTCTTCCTTCATTGTGTACTCCTGTTACCTCCAATGCTTCTCACTCTCTAGATAGTCCACGTTTCTCCCTTGACTGTCTCTGCTTTCCTAGAAAATCCTATTTGTGTCTCTTGAAAAAATAAACAATGTATATTTCCTACATCATATTTTGTAACCTCAATGAAATACTGGCTGTCTGCCCTTGCTTGAAAATTTCACTTAAGTAGATGAACAAAATTTCTGAGAGACAATTCTGTATCTCTATATAGTAGACATCCTAAAGTCAGATTTCTCCTAAACCAATGGCTAGATATAGAACCATTTAGGGATTGGGTCAAGGACCCCATTCCCAAGGGGGAGGCTTGGAAGCCTGAGTGGTTTCTTATATCCTTTTACCACAAGGGTGGAGGGGGTTTCTAAATGATTTTAGGCAACACACACAACTAGAATATCTTTATTTTCTTCTAATGGAATTCATTTCTAGTATTCATCACACTGAATGATTTCACTGCTTGTATCAATGAGAATAATTTTCTCTTTTATTTCACTCATTAGCAAAGTGTCACTTGTTTGTTGAGAAAGCAATAAACTTGAGATAGAAATAGCAGGAGCTGCCTCTGGATTATGGCCCTACAGGTATAATGCCAGATGACTGCCTCTAAAATTAAACTTTAACTGGCACAAATATAATTTTACAATGATACTGAGTAACTTGAAAGTAAATCACAGACCTTGTAACAGTATTGCCTATTTCTGGTGTGCATTTTTTGGAGAGTTCTTCTGTTCTTTTGGATTCTGCTCCAATTTGGGGGAAGGTGCTTTTCTTTCTTTTGATAGAATTTTTGGTTTTGCTTATGAAAAGCAAATACTGAGTTGATCTTTTTTGATGTGTGTGATATGGCACTTACAGTTATATATGTCAAATCATTTAGATAATAAACACATCTACCACAGTACTGGGAATTTTACTGGACACTTTTAGAGGTATTTTAAAATTTAATCCTCATGGCAACCAATGATTAAGTTATTGCAGTTTTGCAGCCTCCAAGATTAAATAATTTGGCCAAGGTCACAAGTAAGTGGAGGTAACATTATTTAAAACCTGCCTTGAAATTCCACAGCTTATGGTGTTAGCCAATCCACAATACTTCTCTAATGAAATATTATTATTATTATTTATTTTAAAATACACATCATTTTTTGAAGACAGTGCATCATTTACCCTAATGATAAACATTTTACTCAAAGTTTAGGAACAACTATAAGAGGATGAGGTCTTGGTGTGAATATAGATAAAAATATGAAGGCAGAAAGAAAGATAGGGGTGTTAACCTGGGTGTACATGCTTGCCTCCACTTCTGAACATCTGTTTTCCATTTGCAACATATTGACTATTTTCAACATAATTAAAACATGTTTGGAATATGTCCTATGATGGAAAATAAGAATGGCCCAGGCTAGTGCTACTTGGTAATTTTGATTTAACAACTCTGAAAACTTCCAGATCACTGAAGAATTGTTTTTAAGCTCCTTTGGTTAATCGTTCTTTAGATTCCAGAGAACTAGAGGACTACATTCCTGTGCTTGCAATACAGGGAATAAGTACCCTAGGGATTTATCAAGTTCTTTTGAAGACAACTCTAAGGTAATGAGCATATTATTGTAATAAACCATGCAAATCTTTTTATGAAAAATGCTTAAGATAGGATTGAGAGATTTAAAAAATCATTGTTTAAAAAAATGCCAAATCTTTAAACCTAAAACTTGTAGACAGAGAAAGACTTAATGCAGATCTAGTTCTTGCTCATTTAAAGTCTAATCAGTCCTTGGGAGAATGGCTCTGTCCTGTCATCCTGTGATCTAGACTGAGGGAGAGCTGCACCTTCAGCCTGGGATCTTCAGAGTTCCCTGGGTCACTGAATTCCAGCTGAGATCTAGGAGAGAGAACTGAGAAGATCACACAGAAAGTTTTTGACCATGCTTACAAATGGGGATGTCTTTGCCACTGACATTTCATTGACCACAACTAAGGTTCTTCGCCTCTTAAGAACATGGCAAGTTAGGAAATGTAGCCTCTATGTGGGCAGAAGTTTCAAAGTAAAAATCTGTCAATTATCTGTAAACAGAAGGGATTACTGGTAAAGAACCTGACCCCAATGAGGTTAAACTGAAGGAAAGGGAAGGATATACAGAAAACTATTCAAGTCTGCAAGTAGTAGGTATAAAATCCTTTCTGATATTTTATTTCTTCATTATGCAATTAATATGCAGGGAGATATTTTCTGAAATTGAAACAAGAAGACCCATTTGCTTACAGTTGTAGCTCAAATGTTAACTGCTACATAAAATGTTAACTGCTACAAGAAAAACATCCATTATCCTTGAGTAATAATTTATGGTTTAAAATAACCCCACTGGAAGAAGCATTGTCTATGAATTAAGAGCTTGTGCCTGAGAGTCAAACTATGGTAACTAATATTTCAATATTAGAATACACAGAATGATGTATTCAGGAAAATATTGCAAAGTATACTCAAATGATATTGGTCATTATATTCTGGATCTCAGCAAAGACCCTAAAGAATAACTTTTTACCTTCCCCGAATCATCAGGCAGATGGACAGCCAGGACAATATAGATTCATAATAGACGGAAGATTAACAAAGGATACTAAACACAAAGCATAGAAGGTTTGCCTCACTTTAGACAGACATGGCACAAATGATCTTGTATTGTCTAATTGTGACACACTTATTGAAATTATCCACAGCCAAAGCCATTATTTAAACAAATCACTTTGAAAACAGAAATGTTAGGAGAAAAAGAACTGTTTCCGTATTTTTTTCTTATCCTACTGGGGGACTTATGCATCTTACAGCTCCATGCTTGTGGTTTATAAATGTGTGTGCGCGCGCACATGCACACGCATGTGCTTGCTGTGTGCATATAAAGTGCCCCCAGGCTGTGTTTTTTATTTATCTGGTAGTCTAAGCTGCTAGACAAAATCATGTTCCTCTTAGTTGACACTTCAGAACTAGAACTGCCAGATGCTCAAAAGAAACATCTGTTCCTGAAGGCCACAGGAGACAACAAAAGAAAAACAGAATAATTTTACATGACAAAGTAAATGTAACAAATGGCAAATATAGAACATTTATTCCCTTTCAAATGTGCTGGCACATAAGGGGATATAATGAAAGTAACATTAGCAGGGCTGAGGCTGGGGCTGAGGCTGGGGCTGGGGCTTAGGCTTAGCGGTAGAGCGCTTGCCTAGCACGTGCAGGGCACTGGGTTCAATCCTTAGCATCACATAAAAATAAAACAAAGGTATTATGTCCACCTACAACTAAAAAATCAAAAATATTTAAAAAAAGAAAGTAACATTGCCTATTATGCCTTATGGCTCTATTTCTATTTTGTGGGGTGTTATATTGGATAACTTCTTTTATTTTTTAAATCAGTTGTACAGGAGGAGGGTAAGACTGTAGTAGAAAGGGGCCATAGGGGTCTTGATGACAAATTTCACTTATATCTCAATTGTTTCAGTTTGCTTTTATTGGACTACAGTGGTGTAATTAGGTACCTGCTCTTTGACCATAATGATGATAAAGTCACATGTATTTGAGACCAACTGAGGTCAATACAGAAAAAAAGCAATGTGGGTTAAGGCCACAGCCTATATCTCAAAAAGTAGCACTTCTTGAAAATTCTTGGTCTTAGGAGCCTTCCCGTTGTACCAGTGATGAAACTTGTTTCTGGATGGCTCCTTAGGGACTGTCCTCCACATACTGACTCCTCCTGTGTCACCTGCTATATTGAGCCCTGATCCCTTTATCTATAACTCTTATATAGACTCTGCTTTTAGTTCTGCATTCCCTATGATCCTGCCATCCTCAACTTTAACCGACCCACCCTTTTCTTTCATCTTGCATCTTAGGCTCCAGAGAGCATTTCTATGCTTATAACAGGGGATAAGTACCTGGATGGCCACGTCAATGCCAAGAAAGGGCAAGTATTCCAGTCCTACACAGTTCATTTTTCCAGAAATCTTGTCTCAGATAGTTGATGCTCGTTGCCTGACCTTCTCTTCTGATTCCTCTGAGGTTCCCTTAATCTTCCAGGGATTCTCAGAGGTCCTTATGCCTTTTGTTGTTCAAAAAAACCTTAATCCTGGCATTCAAATATCTACCTCTGGGCCTTAACTCATCTTCACCATTTTTTTCCTTCTAAAAATCCATCATACAAAAAAGCTGTCTGCTTTTGGCTTGGCAACCCAGAATTCTGAAGATTTTTAAGGGACAGAAAATACCACATCACTCCATTTTTCTCTCTTCTCCCCCATCCCTATTAACACACAAAGCAACGTTTTTTCTCATTTTTAATCAATGGATACTCTTAAAAAAATAATGCACTAATTTAAATCTCTTTAGTTTTATTTTATGCCCTGATCATAGTATATACCTATATGGAAAAACATGTTGAAATGATAAGGAAAAAAATGAAATCACCCTATATAAAAAGATATAGGATCACTTAAAGAGAGAGTAAAGATCATGCTTAGTAGTGAATACATGGAGACTTTTTTAGTGTCTGGAGCTGATATTTGGGACCTAGTAATTCCTCTCCTTGAGGGGATAAACTCTTGACTGTGTGCCCCAGGTCTCATTGTTCAGTCTCTTGTGCCAAGTTCAGGAGGAATATCTGTGAAATGGGCTGGTTCCACTTAGCTAGAGACATGCATGGATCAGAGACACCATGCTCTTTGCAAACAGGTTTACCCCTATTTGCACAGCCTAGAGGCTATTCTCACTGTCTCCCTCCAGTGATCTCTACAGTTGTCATATCAAAGCCAAAGGTAAAAGTGAGACCTAGTCGTAAGATTTTAGTATAGGGACTATCAAAAACTTCAAACATGGTCTGGGATCAAAGGCCTTATTACTTTAAAATTTTTGGTTATTTTTTTAGTCAATGTTTTTGCCACTATGACTAAAAGAACCTAAGCAGAACAACTGTAGAGGAGGAAATGTTTTATTTGGGGGCTCATGGTTTCAGAGGTCTCAATGGACAGACAGCGGGCTTCATTCCTTAGGGCTCAAGGTGAGGCAGAACATCATGGTGGAAGGGTGTGGTGGAGGGAAGCGTCTCCCAACTGCCTTCAGTCACCACTCAATCCCATTGGGTGATTATTTCACTGATTGTATTAAGGCTCTCATAACCCAATCATTTCCCCTCTGAACTGTCTCTCCTTGTCTGGCACATGAGCCTTTGGGGAATACCTCACATCCAAACCATAACAGTTATATTCAGAACCGATCTTAGAAGTGACATCCCATCTAGTTTTTGAATCTTCCTTGAATATATTCTGTAGCCTATTGAAGAGGAAAAAGACCAGCCTGGTATATGGACTCTCATATTTTAGTGGTGATACAATGCCGGTCAGTATCATAAAGTCCATCATACCTACTTTTAAACCTGACTGGTACTGTGAAGATGCCATGAATTAAAAAAATGAGAAATACAGTATTCTTTCTTTCAATGGTTGTCTACTGCAGTGGTTCTCAAAATTTAACATCCATAATAATCAAATGGCAAGTTGTTTGTAACGTGTGCTTATGCCAGCCTTTCCTGATTCTATTTTAGTCCATCCTGGTGGAATTTAGGACTCTGCATTTTTAACATAAGTCCCTGGGTGATCCTGTTCAAGAATCATACTCTGTAAAGTGCCAATCTAATGGGAGGAACCTGCAAATCCAATAACCAACAAAAAGAAAGTAGGAGAAATAATGATGAACAGGGCAAAAGAAGTATTTTATCTCAGAATTATTGGCAATTATACCTAACCAGAAAATGTCCTTTATCTATTCTGTACATCCATGACATACATTCTTCAGTTGACACCCAGAAGGTGGTAGTCACACATGCAATTTACACATTTGCCTTTCATTTGCAGTTGCTGAAGAAATGGCAAGCTTGTGCCTGCAACTGCTGACTTCAGTTTGGGGCTCCCTAATTGAAAATGCACAACTTGGAGCAAGATTCAGGCATAATAATGTAGAAAAGGTCACTATCCAGATTTATTATTTTCTTATAACTATTTTTCTACTGGCAGAAAGAGAGGCAGCAACATCGCAGGTATATGTGGTTGCTATAGGGACAGCAGTTGTGATTTTTCTGGGGAACATTGCTGCAAATAGCAATAAAATAGCAATTCAGCAGAGGTCAGAGGCACACATTCACTGAAGCTACAATCAAACCAGACAGCTGCTCAATTCATTCAATGAGAATTTTGCGGTTGCCTTCATAAAATAAGTGGAAGAATGGTGAAATCAAGCCAAGCGTTTCTCTCTCACTTACACCTCTCCAAATGCCCTGAGGTCCTGCACCCAGAGCTTTCAAGCTGCTGTGCCAGGTACTCTGGGTAGTTGAAGGGGTAGAAAATAGACAACAGTGTAATTTTTAACCTAGTGACTCAAATGTCAAAATTCAGAATCACAGTGGGATTCTAAAATCCAGTGCCGTATGACCTAACATGGACCTGTATCGCTATCTGTCCTAGCTGACGACCTAATGCTGGGTTCAAAAAATCTGACTATTCCAATAACTTAAGAAAATGACAAAGAAAGCACGCAAACACACAGAAGTACCTTTTCAAAATCTGAGATGGCTCTCTGACCTTAAGGGTCCATGGAAAGAGAGAGCCACTGGAATTCTTTATTCTTATAATAGGGGGCACACAAGGGGAGATTCCATGGAACATTCTGTCCCCAAAAGGACAAAGGGGTAGGATTAAAAAGGAACAGATAAGTGGAACTCAACCCCAGTGGGTGACACCCACTCCTGGAGCCATGCCTTTTTTTTTTTTTTCTATTTTTTAATTTTTATTGTGGGTTGTTCAAAACATTACAAATTTCTTGACATATCATATTCGACACTTTGATTCAAGTGGGTTATGAACTCCCACCTTCCCCATACATAGATTGCAGAATCACATCAGTTACACATCCATTGATTTACAAATTGCCATACTAGTGTCTGTTGTGCTCCGCTGCCTTTCCCATCCTCCACCCTCCCCCCTCCCCACCTCTCCCCTCCCCTCCCCTCCTCTCTCTCTACCCCCTCCACTGTATAACCCTGAGGGTCTCCTTCCATTACCATGCAATTTCCCTTCTCTCTCCCTTTCCCTCCCACCTCTCATCCCTGTTAAATGTTAATCTTCTTCTCCTGCTCTTCGTCCCTACTCTGTTCTTAGTTACTCTCCTTATATCAAAGAAGACATTTGGCATTTGTTTTTTAGGGATTGGCTAGCTTCACTTAGCATAATCTGCTCTAATGCCATCCATTTCCCTGTAAATTCTATGATTTTGTCATTTTTTAATGCAGAGTAATACTCCATTGTGTATAAATGCCACATTTTTTTTATCCATTCGTCTATTGAAGGGCATCTAGGTTGGTTCCACAGTCTTGCTATTGTGAATTGTGCTGCTATGAACATCGATGTAGCAGTGTCCCTGTAGCATGCTCTTTTTAGGTCTTTAGGGAATAGACCAAGAAGGGGAATAGCTGGGTCAAATGGTGGCTCCATTCCCAGCTTTCCAAGAAATCTCCATACTGCTTTCCAAATTGGCTGCACCAATTTGCAGTCCCACCAGCAATGTACAAGTGTACCCTTTTCCCCACATCCTCGCCAGCACTTGTTGTTGTTTGACTTCATAATGGCTGCCAATCTTACTGGAGTGAGATGGTATCTTAGGGTGGTTTTGATTTGCATTTCTCTGACAGCTAGAGATGGTGAGCATTTTTTCATGTACTTGTTGATTGACTGTATGTCCTCCTCTGAGAAGTGTCTGTTCAGGTCCTTGGCCCATTTGTTGATTGGGTTGTTTGTTCTCTTATTGTCTAATTTTTTGAGTTCTTTGTATACTCTGGATATTAGGGCTCTATCTGAAGTGTGAGGAGTAAAGATTTGTTCCCAGGGTGTAGGCTCCCTATTTACCTCTCTTATTGTTTCTTTTGCTGAGAAAAAACTTTTTAGTTTGAGTAAGTCCCATTTGTTGATTCTAGTTATTAACTTTTGTGCTATGGGTGTCCTATTGAGGAATTTGGAGCCCGACCCCACAGTATGTAGATCGTAGCCAACTTTTTCTTCTATCAGACGGCGTGTCTCTGATTTGATATCAAGCTCCTTGATCCATTTTGAATTAACTTTTGTGCATGGCGAGAGAAAGGGATTCAGTTTCATTTTGTTGCATATGGATTTCCAGTTTTCCCAGCACCATTTGTTGAAGATGCTATCCTTCCTCCATTGCATGCTTTTAGCCCCTTTATCAAATATAAGATAGTTGTAGTTTTGTGGATTGGTTTCTGTGTCCTCTATTCTGTACCATTGGTCCACCCGCCTGTTTTGGTACCAGTACCATGCTGTTTTTGTTACTATTGCTCTGTAGTATAGTTTGAAGTCTGGTATCGCTATACCGCCTGATTCACACTTCCTGCTTAGCATTGTTTTTGCTATTCTGGGTCTTTTATTTTTCCATATGAATTTCATGATTGCTTTCTCTATTTCTACAAGAAATGCCGTTGGGATTTTGATTGGCATTGCATTAAACCTATAGAGAACTTTTGGTAATATCGCCATTTTGATGATGTTAGTTCTGCCTATCCATGAACAGGGTATATTTTTCCATCTTCTAAGATCTTCTTCTATTTCTCTCTTTAGGGTTCTGTAGTTTTCATTGTATAAGTCTTTCACCTCTTTTGTTAGGTTGATTCCCAAGTATTTTATTTTTTTTGAAGATATTGTGAATGGAGTGGTTGTCCTCATTTCCATTTCAGAGGATTTGTCGCTGATATACAGGAATGCCTTTGATTTATGCGTGTTGATTTTATATCCTGCCACTTTGCTGAATTCATTTATTAGCTCTAATAGTTTCTTTGTAGAGCCTTTTGGGTCTGCTAGGTATAGAATCATATCATCTGCAAATAGTGATAATTTAAGTTCTTCTTTTCCTATTTTGATGCCTTTAATTTCTTTCGTCTGTCTAATTGCTCTGGCCAGTGTTTCGAGAACTATGTTGAACAGAAGTGGAGAGAGAGGGCATCCCTGTCTTGTTCCAGATTTTAGAGGGAATGCCTTCAGTTTTTCTCCATTCAGAATGATGCTAGCCTGAGGCTTAGCATAGATTGCTTTTACAATATTGAGGTATGTTCCTGTTATCCCTAGTTTTTCTAGAGTTTTGAACATAAAGGGATGCTGTACTTTGTCGAATGCTTTTTCCGCATCTATCGAGATGATCATATGGTTCTTATTTTTAAGTCTATTGATGTGGTGAATAACATTTATTGATTTCCGTATATTGAACCAGCCTTGCATCCCAGGGATGAATCCTACTTGATCATGGTGTACAATTTTTTTGATATGTTTTTGTATCCGATTCGCCAGAATTTTATTGAGGATTTTTGCATCTAGGTTCATTAGAGATATTGGTCTGTAGTTTTCTTTCTTTGAAGTGTCTTTGTCTGGTTTAGGTATCAGGGTGATGTTGGCCTCGTAGAATGAATTTGGAAGTTCTCCCTCTTTTTCTATTTCCTGAAGTAGCTTGAAAAGTATTGGTATTAGTTCCTCTTTAAAGGTTTTGTAAAACTCTGCTGTATACCCATCCGGTCCTGGGCTTTTCTTAGTTGGTAGTCTTTTGATGGTTTCTTCTATTTCCTCAATTGATATTGGTCTGTTTAGGTTGTCTATATCCTCCTGACTCAATCTGGGCAGATCATATGACTTAAGAAATTTATCTATGCCTTCACTATCTTCTAATTTATTGGAGTATAAGGATTCAAAATAGTTTTTGATTATCTTCTGTATTTCTGAAGTGTCTGTTGTGATATTGCCTTTTTCATCCCGTATGCTAGTAATTTGAGTTCTCTCTCTTCTTCTCTTCGCTAGCATGGCTAAGGGTCTGTCGATTTTGTTTATTTTTTCAAAGAACCAACTTTTAGTTTTGTCAATTTTTTCAATTGTTTCTTTTGTTTCGATTTCATTAATTTCAGCTCTGATTTTCATTATTTCTTGCCTTCTACTTCTTTTGCTGTTGTTTTGCTCTTCTTTTTCAAGGATTTTGAGATGAAGTATGAGATCATTTATTTGTTGGTTTTTTCTTTTTTTAAGGAATGAACTCCAAGCAATGAATTTTCCTCTTAGAACTGCTTTCAATGTGTCCCATAGATTCCGATATGTTGTGTCTGTGTTTTCATTTATCTCTAAGAATTTTTTAATTTCCTCCTTGATGTCTTCTATAACCCATTGATCATTCAGTAACCTATTGTTCATTCTCCAAGTGATGTATGCTTTTTCCTTCCTTCTTTTATCGTTGATTTTCAGTTTCATTCCATTATGATCAGATAAGATGCGTGGTATTATCTCTACTCCTTTATATTGTCTAAGAGTTGGAGCCATGCCTTTTTATCCAAGTTGGGGAAATGCCCAAGTTACTGTGATCTGGAACACCCTGCCAGACTGAATGCAATAATTATTCAGAACCCTGTGTGCATAAGGACTTATGGACATCTGAATGCAGGGCACCTCCCAACAGACCCAAACAGGACTATATATTGAAAACAACTCCAGAGTTTGCTGCCCAATTTATCTGTTAGGCTATTTCTGTCCTCCAAAAAGATGCAACTTAATTACTGGAAAACAGATGGACATCGTGTTACTGTATGTGTATAGATATGTGCCTGTATGGATATGTATGTGTACACACACAGTTAAAGATTGCTATTTTTAGTGGAGTAATTTTGCTAGTAATGGTTTCTCTCCTCCCTATTCTTTGCACACAGTGCTTTGGAATGAGGACTGTCCCTCTTTATGCCTTTGGATGATGTGAATCTAGTATGTCTTATGTCAGTGTAGCTGCATATGACCTTCTTTCCTTTGTTCTTAAGTGGAGTGTTTCATATTTTGTATTCTTTTTTTTTTTTTTTTGGTACTGGAGATTGAACTCGGGGGCACTAGACCACTGAGCCACATCCCTATTTTGTATTTTATTTAGACAGGGTCTCACTGAGTTGCTTAGTGCCTCACTTTTGTTTAAGGCTGGCTTTGAACTCATGATCTTCTGTTTCAGCCTACCAAGCCATTGAGATTACAGGCATGTGAAACTGTGCCGGGTGAGTGGTTGATATTTTGTATTCACTTTTTCTTTTAGCCTGATCTTCATCTACTACTTTTAATAGCATTTTGCTTTACAATTGTTATTTGATACTAGGATTTGGTGGCAGGAAGTAGTGGTGTTCTGAAATGTGTGGTGTAGACATCACTGGCATATTTAATTTTTCTCTTTAATGAGTCATAGTAACCCACTTGGCATCTATTTCTAATATGCATAATACCAGCTGTGGTTTCTGGCCAAAAGAAATGCAAAGGCTAATGAGGTTCAAAACAGAAGTGGAATTGTGTGGACTTTGTAGAAGAGTAAGTACTGTTTGCCTTTATAGGACTAGTGTTCACTGGAGTTGGAATGACTCACTGTCAGCTGAGTGCCTTTGAAATGATGTAGCATAATACATGCTTCTGAATGTCCAGTCCTAAGGAGAAAAAAAAAAAGTCTAGTCCTTAAAAGCCCTTACATCTAACAGGAGAAAGGAGGGTTCTCAGAGACACATGTTTCATCTTTTGCTGGGCTGAGTGAGCCATTAGTTGGTACACATCTGTCTTTTTCTTTGATCAAGAAAGACAACTATGTCCTCTGGAGTTCAAGCATAGAAAAACCATAATTTCTCCCAATATTGGAAGTAAAACTAGCTGTTTTGAACTCACTGGGAAGCTGTATGTCCATCTTCAGCATATCCTTCTTTTAATTAGCATTCTATATTTTCTCTTTACATTTGTTTTTACATTTATTTTTCTATATAGGGGTGGAGAGTTGAATTAATCACTCACGGCTCTGAACTGACTAATATATAGCTAATTGGTACTGTCCTCATTGCTCCTCTAGAACATTTACTCTTTTCTTCTTAGTCTCTGGTCTCCATTGTGATTACCCCGTGTACCCAGCCTCACCTCTTCTTGAGCAGTTTCTTTTATGTGTTTAATAAGTCCTTGATCCATGTGTTTACTTAGTAAACATTTTCAGAGAAATGTATATCCATAAAGACTACATAGGTGGCAAGTACAGTGGTTAAGAGTACGGATCATGGACCACTGGCCTTGGTTGAAACTCTCTCTTCACATACTGGGCACATGTACCTGGGGCTTATTAGTCAGTATATTTGTGCCTCAGAATCCTCATCTGGACAATGAGAATAGTAATAGAACTCATCTCAATGGATAGTTGAGCAGACTAAAATGCATCAAAAGTACTTAGAACAGTGACTAGCATATGGTAAGTATAATGGAAAGACAAGCTATTTCAAGGTATATTTAATTTACACAAAGGCACATAGTTAGAGAGGTCTATTATTTTCATAAAAATTTTTATATAGCTATTTGACCCATCCATCTTCTTTATGGACCTGGCTTCTGAATTTTTTTTAGTAGTTTATAGCATGCATCCAGTGCATTTCACCTATATATCCCGCACTTACATAGACACCCAACTTCTTTTAATCTCCTGTAATGTACACATGCTATAATGAATTTTTTTTACGTCTTCTGAAGGGCTATGGGGTTTCTTGGGTGGTATATGCAGTAGTGAAGTTACTAAGCTACTGGGTGTAGGAATACCTTATTATGCCAAGAGCTGCTATTATGTTCTCTACATATCTTATTTGTGATGCTTGGGATTTTCCCACTCTTCTCATTCTAACTAACATGTTGCCATCTGGCTTTTTGACTTTTGCCAACTTGTTGGAAGAAAGAGGTCTTTTAATAAAGTTTTCATTTTTTTTTTTTACTTCTCCCGTGGTAGATAAGTTGAGCATTTCTTCATCTATTTGTTAGACATTCAACTTTTCTCCATTGATATCCTGTGCTGCTTTTTCTGCTTTAGTGCCTATCTTTTTCCTCGCCATTTTATAAGAGTTCCCTGTTAAATTTTTTGAATTTGTAAATATCCTCACCCAATATTCCATTAAATTATATTAAGGAATATCCCTTACATTTCACTTTCTCAGGCAATTTTTATGAAAGAGATGTTGATATACTTAAAATTATTTTTGCCCATTTATTATAATAATATTTCCCTTTATTTCTTTAATCTGGTGACTTATAATAATAAGTCTTGATAATTTCTTACTCCTGGTAAAATCTACTTGATCATGATGCATTTTTTAACATATTGTTTAAATCAGTTAAAATTGCTTAGAATTTTCATATCCACAATCATAAGGAAAATAGGCCTATAATTATTTTTTGTGTGATTTTTGACAAGTGCTTATTTCAGTCTCATGAGTTGAATAGCCTCGACTCATTCTTTAATCCTCTAAGGTTTTATACTCATGAAAAAGGAATAATATGCTCCTTAAAAATTTCATGAAGTTTATCTATAAAACGTCCAGATACTGGGGGGAATGCAGACTTTATCAGATTCCAGTCTGTCTTTAAAAGTCTAACTTTTGGGTTTGATTAACTACCTGGTTTACATAGTCATTGTTTCTGCCTTTATTCCGTCTTTCCTCTTTCCTTTTTCTGGTTGGGAGTTTGAGGAGATTCTTTTTTCCTAGCTGCTTCAGTTGAAAGCTTAATCTGCCCCCACCCCAATAATGTATTTGAAAGTAAAAATTTCTATGTATTATTTTAGCTGCACTCTCAAGACTTTTACATATGGACCTCTGTTATTTAATCCCAATTCTCTAATAGCACTGTTGATTTATTTCCTCTTTAGCAAAAGCTTTGTTTGGTGATGCTGTGTTTCCCAGATATGTGTTTCATTTTGGTTGCTGTTATAGTCAGCTTTTTATGCTGCTGTGACCAAAAGACCTAACAAGAACAATTAGAGGAAGAAAAGTTTATTTGGGGCCTCACGGTTTTAGAGATCTCAGTCCATAGCAGACTCCATTCCTCAAGGCCCAAGGCAAGGCAGAGCATCATGGCAGAAGAGTGTTCTGAAGGAAAGTGGCTCAAGACATGATAATTAAGAAGCAGAGAGAGCACTTTGCTCAACAAGAACAAAATACATACCCCCAAAGCATACCTCCAAGGACCTCCCCCCTCCAGCCCATACCCTTCCTGCCTACATACCATCCAATTGATCTCTATCTGGGGTCTAATGTGCTGATCAGGTTAAGACTTTCATAGCCCAATCATTTTACCTTTTAAACCTTCTTGCATTGTCTCACACATGAGCTTTGGGGGCAACCTCATATCTAAACCACAAGTTATCTTTTTTAAAATACATTCCTCAGCTTGTTACATACTATAAACTTAGAAAGCCTAATCTCTAAGACTATGTTTCTTTGAACAGTACTGATACTTTCTTCATGGTTATTATATGGCCATTATATTGCAAATGTTCTAAAATGATTATGAAAAATGTGTATGTGCATGTGTATGTACACACACCCTAAGGCACACAAGCAGGTATTAATGCAGAATCTGTGCACTATTACAAGCTTGTGTTTTAGAGCTCATGTTAGAGATTTTTTAGTAACTATTTTTGACACTCACTATAGATACTCCTTACTCATTCCTCATTTTCTCCTTTCATGGCAAATGTTTATATTGACCATAGCTGAGCTGCATAGCATACTGTGATCATATATCCTTTGGTAAGTATTTTTGGTTGTGTTAAACAGTTGCTTCATTTTCTCACTTTCTGTTTATTAGAAATGTAAAGCTCCTTTCAATATGATCAAACATATCAGATATTCTGTCAGTTAGAAATTGTCTTTGTACTTATTTTGAGCCTGAGTTGCTCTAGGCCTGTGATATATGCACTTAAACAAAAACAGCCTCCTAAGATTCCCCTATCCCTATTCTCCTGTGAAGCTCCTGTTTCTCTTTGTCTCTTCTCTGGCTTATTCTTACTGTGGTGGAGCGCACCTTCCAGCTCTCCTCAACAGAGAATCTGTAGATGGAAGATCGGTGAGACTTTGCTTGGCTGAAAATATCTTATTCCTTTCACAATTGATTGATAGATTTCATGAGATGTAATTCTATATTTCAAATCATTCTCCCTCAAAATGTTGAAATTATGGCTTTATTACCTGGTAGTTTCTTGGGTTGCTAATAACCCAGTCTTCTTGGATTGTTTCATTCATCTGGCATTAAGAAGGTGAGAAGATGAAGGAACACCAAGGATAACGCTCTGTTCACATCTGTGTACCTGCTGGTACCTTATCTTTCCCCCAAGCAGATCTGGGAATATCCTGCTATCCTCTGTCACCTAGGGCTGGCACACGAGGCTGACAGAAATAACTTCCTGCCTTGCAGTTTTGCAGATGGTCGAGACAGGGTGAGGTCAGAAGAGAAAAGAGAAGCCTCAGGAAGTATTGCCCTGGATTCTCCCCAGTCCATGGCATTTGGCCCTCTTCTTCAGGATGCTTTTCCCCAAGACTCAAGTGCCTACCTTTTCTGGGACCCATCAGTCTCTCTCCAGTTTGGAGATTGTGGCTGTTTGGGATGCACAGAGCAACCTGGGATGGTATGCTATCCAATAAGAAACCCCAAGAGCTGCTTTCTGTGTAAACATGAATCTTGCTTAAATGTGTGGAAAATATGTTTATTAATTAATTCTATGATTGTAAACTACTATTGTAATAGAATTTATATATTCTGTTATATTATACAACTTACATATTTAAGTAGACACCTTAGCAAAATATATTATATAATTATATGTTAATCTGTTTTCTAGTCTTTTCCCTTTGAGTAAATGGCAACTTTGTTTGATTTCTAATTTGAAATCTAAAAAGCAATGTTGGTTTTTCCTCATCTTGTATATTCACATTAACACCAAATCTCAGATTTCTTTCTTCAGAATATATCTTCAACCTGTCCATTTTTCTCTGTCCCCTACTGGTATTGTAGTTCAATTCTTATTCCCATTAATTTTGCTCCCATTCTAATCCAGAACAACCATTCTCCTCATGGTGACCATATTTAACTTTTTCAGGTCCCGCTCCATGGCACCTATGGCTCAGCATAATTGGATACTTGCTTTCCTCTCCAGAAAAGCCATTCTCTGTCTCTCTTTAAACTCTAGTCACTGAAACACACTCCATTCTTCCCTAAGTCTCTGGTTAGTGTGTGTGTGAAATCTTGTTTTCCTCTCTAGCTATTGCCCATCCTTTGACTGTCAAGTTGAATAGTTCTTCAGCAAGGCTGCTCATTCTAAAGCTAGTCTTCCCTAATATAATTTCTTCTTGGTGTCATTTGCTATTCCTTCATCTCTTTTCCAAAAACTGTAATTACATTTGTATTTGTTGACCTAGTGCCTACCTCTTCAGGTACCATGTCTACTTTGCTAAGGTCTCTACTTAAGGAAAATATGGTTGGGCCATTGTGACTATATGTGGACTCAGTTATGAGAGTTACATGCTAGGAATAATTTATATATATATATATATATATATATATA
>NW_025999932.1:39223809-39247738 GCF_001458135.2 Marmota marmota marmota
ATATATATATAATCTGTAGATTTGGCAGAAAAAGCCGTGATTTGGACGTGGTGAAGTTTACTTGCATCTTCCTGGTCAGTTATTTTCCCCAGCTGAAGAGCCAGGGGAAACAGTCTTAAACATGTGTGTAATGATGATGTGTATATGTGCTTATATTGAGTTTTGTAGAAGAACAAAAAAGGAAAATGGGATACTTTGTGGTAGTGTAAGTTAATACCACATATTTTTATGATTTCCCTGAGTATGGAGTGATATATTAATTCCCTGAGAGCCCACTAGGCATGAAGCTCTGAACTAGATGCTGTAAGTTAGGAAATTAGATGTAAAGTTTTCACTGACACATGAAGTTGTGTGTGCATTGGAAAACTATATAGATAGTTATAATGCAAAGCAGAATCATTTAAGGCCCCAGGCAGAGCTCACCAGGTTGATGGATATGGTGGAACTGGGGTAAGAGTTAATGACAGGGATGATAGATAGCTTAGCATCATAGCAAGTGTAGGATTTTGTCAGGAAGTGTTTGGTTTCCCTGTCTTTCAAATGATATGGTCAATATTATGAAATGAACCAAATCCATTTTCAAAATGAGTTTAATATGGTTTGCTCTCCAGTATTACAAATTAAAATGCATACTGTGTAAATATGGCACACAAGTTAAAGATTTCAGATATTTACTATGAGAGTAAAAAAGGTTATTTATGTTTATTAACTGAATTTTTGTTTTGTGATTAGCCTATGAGGAAATTAAAATTCATCTGAATCATGGCTTCACTGGGCCATTAAATTTTAAGAATTGGGTATTTTCAACACTTTCCATGCATTTTTAAACAAATGCAGTCCATATTTTTTTTAAAGTCTAGAAATCAAGCAGTTCATCTACCAAAATATTTTTATTTATGTCAACACAAACCTACTCCTACTTAGGATATTTTGATTCAGTTTGAACATAATTCTTATTTTCCTTTATGATCATACTTAGATTATACTACATGCAGCAGAGCTAATTGCTTTTGAGCATTTTAATGTGAGTGTATTTTGCTCCCTTTTCTCAAGGCAATCTGGTACTGTAAATAGTCAGGCAGAGTACTCAGGCATGCAAGTCACACAGTGCTTTATAAATGTTACAGCCTTTATTTAAAGGTGAAATGATGAAAGTAAAGTGACCACAAAGGATTCAATAATTCATAGGGATCCTATTTCCTGCAGTGTAATCTCCCTTTCCTTAGGAAACCTTTAGTCGTGTTCAATTTACAATGGCAAACAAAAGAGGTCACAGAGGAAATGGAATTGTAGGCTTCACAATAGCCTCTCATCCCCACAATTCTTTTTTCTCTTGCTCAGAACTCACAGACATCTATTTCTCTTCTGAGGTACTCTGGTTTCATATATGTGTGGATCTTGGGGTATGTCATTGGTGACATAGACAGTGAGGTCTCAGGAAGGGTCTAGCTCATCACTCTGCTGTAATTCAGACTCATGATGGTGACCTTTCTTGCAGATGATAGGAACCTCTCAAATCTAGAAGTAGCTTTAGATTCAGGGGACTGAGAAATTAATTGTCTGTTAATATGAAACTGCAGGCTGTGATGGTTTAAATTATTAGGAGAGATGTCCATGGACTCTGAGTATCATGGACCTAAATAGAAGACGATGTGGATGTACTGCAAATACTGGTATGGGACAGAGGAATCTTCCAGCATTGCCCACTGATAAAGCCAGACTCACCTCCCCAGTGAGCAGCCGAGCACTGAAGACTCATGGCATGCAGTTCATACATGAGCAGGTCCAGTTTCCATTTGCTTACTACTATCAGGGCAGAAATTTCTAATGACATCCCAGTTAGTGAGCAAGTGGGGAATGAGAGGAGAACAAGGGGGAGGAATTATATGAGCAAGATGATAGAGACCAGTGAGATCTCCACTTACCTAGAATGGGTTTTCTGAATCTAGGAGCTGCTAGATAAAAAGGGAATATAATTTTTTTGATCACAATATGATACAAAATACAGAGTTCTGATTTTAGAAAGAGAGTATGAAGATGACTGTTCATTTTCCTAAAGTTTCAAGTTCAAGACTCTTCCCCCATAAAAATTATGGTGCCTACATGCTCTCTTTCACTCTGTGGCTCACCTTGAGAGGTGTCTGTCAGCACAGCTGCTTGGCGTTGGTAGGGAAAAGAGGCTAAACCTCTCTTGAACTTTGAAAAAATGGCCTCCCCTCTGAAGGAGGTTACAGGTACCTTCTACCAGGCTTCTCTTGCTCCTCAGCCTATTCTAGCTCCCCTACCCCAACCTAGTCCTGCTCTCATGTGACCATGCTTAAAGAGAAAGAGCTTAGAATGTGGGGAATGCAGAGTCATATGTGGAGGTATTGAAAGGGAGACCAGCCAGGGTCCTTTAACCTTAACTTCTCATGTGGGTGGAAAGTATTGGGAAATGCATGCAAATTGGGAAAGTACAAAGGGGAAACCAGAGGCTGAGCTTTTGCACTAGCTACCAGGACGCTTTCCTTCTACTTGATCCCTGTGTTCAGTTGCTTCATCAGCTTCCTGTCCTGACCCTCAATTTGGAGTTCCAATGCTTTTGTCTTCCTTCATGTCCACTCCCTCATGTCCATTACCTGGCTGCTTTTTCCTCTGGACTTACTAGATGAGCTGCATATACATATACATATTGGCAACATAAATATATTCAGGGAAACTGACAGGTGTGGAGGCTTCCTGGGCTCCAACTGGTGCAGTCTGGGATCATGATTGTTGTTTCCACTTGGAGTTTAGAATGCTCTGGGCTCATTATGCAGAAACATGCCTCAGATTCATGGAATCCAGCCTAAAACTTCCAGTAAATGCCTTCTTGGGCCTCCAGGAAGAGTGAGTCAACAATAATGTTTGGTAGACTGTGGCAACTCTCATTCTCTTTGACTTAGGTGTGAAAATTCTATTGCAAAGATGGCCTCTTCATGCTCTCTAGTCTGTTACCCTCCCTTCCATAGGGTCAGAATATGAGGACTGAAGCACACCATCTACACCATCTGGAGGAGGCTGAGATTTTTAATGTGCAGGACCTCTGATCCCAGCTTCTACTCTCTGATTTCTAGTCCTACTGATCTCAGAGTCTTCCTTGAAGGAAACTCCAAGGACTACATTAAAGGCAGTATGGACATTTAATAAATTGTTTTTCTTTAGATTTTGCCACCATTGTCTTTCTCTCTCCTCTCTTTCATTTCTATTACACCGATCTAGTTTTTGACATTTGTGCCTAGTTTATAGTAGTAGTCCATAACCAATCTTCCTACCTTGGGTTCATTTTTTTTCTATTCCTTACACTCTGACTTTGGATCATAAGATGCAGATCATACAGTTCTGTTTCCTTGAATAAAAATTCATATGGCTTAGAGGGTAAAATTCAAACTGCTATTTGTAGCACTCCATTCATTTCAAAAGTTTGTTCAGACTTAGCTTTCTAGCCTCATTTCCTGTCTATCCAATGTACAAGTCCCACAGTTGGTGATACCCAGAAAGCACTGTCCATTTTTACCCATTGAAGATTGGACTTAGGCTTTTCTCTTTGCCCAGAATATTTTTCTCCACTTGTCTTTTGAGTTGAACCGCTTCATCTTTCACTTTCTAGCTTAAATCTGACCTCTTCTGTGAAGGCATTGAAAATCCCCCAAAGAAGTTAAAAGGTTTTTGCCTTTCTGTATCCCAGCACTCTGGTGTTCTAATATCGTGGCCCACACAACTCTCTGCTGCCATGCAGTGAGTCCTTAGCAACAGTGATGAGTCCTATTCATCTCTGTATGACAAATCCTTTCCCCAACCCTAAGGTTAAGGGTGACAAGCAAAGAGTAGGCTCCTAGTAGATGTTTAGTAAAGGGATGCCTGAAAAGTAGAGGAAGAATTTGTTCCTACCTGTTTCCTCACAGAAGGAAACATTCAAAGTTGAATCATTCAGCATAGACTGCCTGACCTAGCTGACCATCTTTGCAGAAGTTCCCCTCTCTATGGCACCTGGTGTCTGTCTTGACCTGGCCACCTGTCCATTCTCTTGGCTTCTTTGACCAGGGACATGATAGTCCAATGACTGGAAACTCCTGTAATGTGAAGCAAATGGCTACTGACTACCTGTAACCTGGCATGTGACTCTGATATAAGTCACCCACCCTCTGATTGGACTTCCTCATCCAGGAAGGGAAGTAGTAACAATACACCCGGTTAACCACATAGTTTTAAAATTACCTTTTATATTAGTGATAAAGCTGGTTAATAGGAGCAATAGATAGACTTAGCTCTTTTGAAATAAAGCACCAGACAAATGCACTTGGAAAAACAGAAAGGAAGAAATTGGGTATAGAAAAGTATGAGTTGAAATCCTTTAATCGGAGAACAGAAAGAAAGGAACAGAAGGGGTACAGAGTAGGAAGAGATGAGTTGACAGGTTTTAAATTGGTGGATCATATTCACCAAACCAAAGGGAAATGTGATCACCTGCCAAACATGTGAGCCACCAGGGTCATAGGGACTGTGGAGCCCTATGTAGATTTATTTAATCCATAACACTGAGGGCCCATCCTTTCTTCTCCATTGTTAGTGGGTATCTTTGGGGGATAATAAGATGAAACTATGGCGTGATTCCAGAGGGCTATAAAGAACTTGCTTCCTGAAAACAATCCCATTTCCTGATATTTGTAATTCATTTGCCTGAAAACAAGATAATACAGCAACTAATCATCGTATTCCTATGAAAATGACTCATACCAGGTCTATTCTTGGGAGAATGTTTTGATAAGGAGGGAGGCAAGGGAGAGAAGAAGAGGGTACCAAATGAAAGGGAAAAAATAACCCAAACTAAAAGATGTGGCAGAGCTGGAGGGACAAACAGGAAGATAGGGACCATGAGAACCTAGAGTCACCTTATTTATATTGGGAACAAGTTTCTAAATTTGTTGAGGCTCCTGACAATTTGAGAATAACGAAGAGAGCCATGCCAATCTTCTGAACGTTTGTAAATTATTAAATTTTTTTTTTAAATACTAGGATAGTGATTTCCGTCAAGAAGAAAAAAGTGAATGTTAACAGATAAATCCATCATTTCCAGAGAAAGTTCAACTTCTGTCCTAGTTATAAATAATATACATATTTATTTTTTATTATTGAAAATTCTCTCAATTATGCCAGATATGTTAAAGACTGAAAATCATATTAATGTGATAGTAAAGTTATTAATGTGAGTTATCAAAGAAATGGCTTTTTGTTAAGCCCAGGAGTTCTGAGAGTAATTATTTTTAACTGCAAAAAAGTATCTTCTGGGTAAAATATTCTTATTTTAAAATTATTTGATTCATGTAAATTGTTAGCTTTTAGGGTGTAACAATGATTTCATTATCAAAGAGATACCTTTCAACTTGCTGTATAGATAAATGGTTTGTATATTTGTGTTTGAGGCAGTTTAAAGAAGAATAATTAAGACCCATTATGCCCCATTGTCCTTTATATAGGACACCTAAAAAGAACCTATAAAATTTTAGAGAACACGATAGGACGATGATATGTGATAGGTTAATAACACTTGGCATGGATTTCTGTTATCCATGCTACTCTTTTTGGTGGTGATGGGGTACTGGGGATTGAACTCGGGGGCACTCAACCACTGAGCCACATCCCCAGCCCTATTTTGTATTTTATTTAGAGACAGGGTCTCACAGAGTTGCTTAGCACCTCACTCAGCCTCCCAAGCTACTGGGATTACAGGCGTGTGCCACCGTGCCCAGTCCTTGCTATTCTTATCTGCTCTCACAATGAATGGAGATTGACCATGCATTTCTCAGGTGGAGTGGGATTTCTAATTCTGGTTCTTTTGAATGTGAAGTGAGAAACTTGGTGCAGTCAGTGAATAATAGAAACATAAAGGCACACTTTTCTTATCCACAGTGAGAACATGATCCCTTTACTGTCTACCAATAAATACCTCAAGGGATGTTTCCACCAAGGAATTTTACTCATCAAAACCATTTCTGGGCAAAGGAAATTCACAAAAGCATATTGCTGCTAAGCAAGTGATCATGACCATGAGGAAAAAAGAAAAACAAATGCATGGAAACCACATCTTCATTCCCATTAAGCCATGTAAATGCGTATTAGGCTAATGTGCCTAATGTAGGCTGGAGATGGAACCAGAATGCTGCTGGGAGGATGTTGAAATAAGTCATTTTGGTAATTCCAAAGAGTTTCTATAGATATGCACTGGATTTCTTTTTAATTATTCTACATCTGTTTAGAGATATGCAATTTCCAACTACGTAATTGGATTTTAAGTACTTTTTCATGACTATAAATAAAGTGTTACATGCAATTACATTGAAAAATCTACAGTGCAGAAGCAAGCTGCAGCCCACAGGTTATATAGCACTTTAGCATATGGAGGATGCTCTTCTTATGCTGTGATAATCAAATTATAAAGAATGATTTACCCCTTAAGCTAGATGATAGTCTGATTATATTTAGAGCAAATTTGCTTCCCACAATCATCTGGTAGGAAAGACGACACTCTTCAAACTTTATCTTCTCCTCTGGACAGTATTGGGACTGGGAGGACTTATTAGTGGAAAAGAACAAAACCACCCAGGAACCAGACCCAGAATGCTAATCAGTTTTGAAGAAACAGATCTATTTTTAATCTTGCTTTCAGACCTGATTTTATTTTTCCTATAATAAAAGCTATGGTTTTCAATCTGGGGGTGGAAGGGTGGTTTGGGGCCAAGGATTAGGATGCATGTGTCCTTGGCATGAAGTTCATGACCCTTTGGTACCAGCCTCTTCCACAAGAGGCCAACTTGGTCCCTCCTTTTTCCCAGATTCAGGTAGTAACAAGTTCAGGTTCTTCTCCCAGCTGCCGACTGAGAAGGGGGTATTCCTCAAGTCTTTTGCTAGGAAAGGGCCTAGTTTCAACAAACACCAGGGCAAGCTGGAGCAGCCGAGATGACATTTCTTCTACATGCTGTAAGTGGCAGTGAGGAAAGTTTAAATTGAGAGTGTGCTGCCAGCAGACTCGCCTGCGTGCTGTCAATTTAATTCTTTCTACCTACTTTCCATTTGCTAAAAGGGCCTCCCCATTTTAGCTCTAGGATTTCTCACACACTTTGTGCCATTGCTTAATGGCACCCAACCCCCGTGGCACCATCTGCTGTGTCATCCCTCATAGCCTCTCTGGATTTGAGATTTAACTTCACAGTCGCCAACTCTCTCCAGGTTTTCTTATACCATCTATTCAAATCCATGGAGCCACAGTGAGCACAACATAAATTCCATCCAAAGTCACTTCAGGTGGTTTCCTTTTTTTTTTTTTTTAAATACAAGGTAGAACAAGGAACTTTCTTTCTGAAAATTATTCTTATTTTTAAAAATCATTACATTTAAGTATGTTGTTGGCTTTTAGGATGTAACCAATATTTCATTGCCAAAAGAGAAAGATGCTCAACAACTTTCTATGTTGTTCTGGATACCTGCTTTCATTTTCCTATTAGGGTCCATGGTTTTTGCTGCTTCTGTAATTCTCTTTTGGTCTACCTGTCTCCTGGACCTTCGTCTGAGGGCTTTATCAAAATGTAAAACAACACCCTGCTATTCATTGAAATTTGTATTTCATCAGGGAAGAGAAAGCTTAGACACATTAAATAGTAAATGTCCAGTCTGCTTGGAGCTAGCTCTAAATAAACAGTGATAGCTGCTCAGAGATGGATCAGAGTAGATTGGGTCCCTTCATGCAAATCAGTCAGCCTGTGTTTACAGAAGTCAACAAAGCAGAATACTTTAGAACACAACATACTACCAAAAGGAAAAGCCTAAGATATTAATAAAACGTCCCTTTAACTTACTACTTTGGGGTTAGAACATGATAGAAATACATTATGATAATTTTATCAATTTGATTTTCTTCAATCATGAAAGTTATAATCAGATATTACTAAGTAATTTTACAAGTAAATTTTTATCCTTCATCCTATTTGTGCAAAGGATTTAGGCTTCATGGGTAATAAATTTTGGAACAATTTGCTACATTTGTCTAAGTCATGCTTTTGTATGTAATCTTAAATGTGTTTTTCATAAGCATTTATTGTCATTTTCTGTCTTTTCCAGAAAGAATGAATCATTATTAATTTAGTCTTAGAGTAGGCACAGAATCAAATCTGTTGTAAGTTGGGAATTCTTTGGGACTGTTTCTTTCTTTAGGAAAAAATGCTAGATCATTGAGGCAATAATAAAAACACCCACCAATATTAGTTCCACAGTTTCTTATGAGTCACTGTATGAAGTGCTTAGAAAATTAAATATATGTGGATATTTGCATATAGTTTCATATCTACAACACAACCTCTGTACATGTGCAATTAAGTTTAATAAAACCATTTTTGAATTCCAATCTCTCAAACAATTGTAATCTCATTTAACATCAGTACGAGATAAATTTCATTGATTTTATATTTTGGAAACAAGTCTTTTATCAGATTTGTTTTTGCAAATATTTTCTACCAATCTGACTTCTGCTCTGTGAAAGACATTAAAAGAATATGTTCTTCATTTACTAAAGTCATATCATTTTGTTTTGGCAGAGAGATTGCGCTTTTGGTGTTATTATCTAAAAACTCATGGCCCACGTAAAGGTCACTTAAATTTTCTCCTTTGCTTTCTTTTTTTTTTGTGGGGGGGGGGGTACTGGGGATTGAACCCAGGTCCTTGTGCATGCTAAACACTAACTCAGCTACCAGACTACCACTGGGCAACATCCCAAATCTCTCCTTTATTTTCTTGGAGTTTTAGGGATTTTCATTTTTACACTTACACATATTATCCATTTTGGTGAATTAATTTTTTGTGTCTGATGTAAGGCTATGACCATGTTCATTTTTCTACATGTGGATGTCCAATTGTTCAGTATGATTTGTTGAAAAGACCAAGATTAACTTTTCTCTATTGAATTGACTCTGCACCTTTTTCAAAGATCTATCTTGCTATGTTTGTGTGAAGGTATTTCTCAGCTGACTGTTCTGATTCATTTATCTTGTGTCTATTTTTCTTCCATTATTCCCAGTTTTGATAGATGACGAAAATAATCTCAGGGAAGTCTGAGCAATCAGCAGACTAGAAATTTGAAGTCAGATCTTCCACCTAGTTCACTAAACTATAGCCACCTCTTTCAATGTAGAACAGAAAATTATGGCTTTAAAAATCAGAATAGCTTAAACCATCTGCTTCCCTTGCATTCTCTTTGATCATGTGACATACATGGCCATCTCCTCTGACTATATGACCTATAGCACCTTGGTCCCATGAGGACAGATTTGCTGGAGAAGGGGGCTCTTGAGTAGACAATGCATTGTACGCAATAAGTTTCATCTACCTGTGCAGTCTGAACCCTGTCATTGTTTAATTTGAGATTGTTTTATTGAAAAAATGCACAGGTGCAAATTAAAACCCAAATCCCTTTACAACCTAAGATGGAAGATTTCCGGTAACACTGTACTCCACGGATAATGACATTGAGCTGCTAATGATGCAGCTGCAAAGGGCTTAATTGTTGCTCCTGCTCTCCAGAAAGGGAAGTTTGAAGAGAGAGGGTATAATTGGTTTTGCTAGGAAGAATGGCTGCAGGGCCCTAGTTTTGCTACTGTACATATTTTTTAGAAAAAGAAAGGTTTAGTTTGAAGTGTTTTTTTTTTCTTTCTTTTTCAAGAAAACAATTTCGATTTGTTTGAGGCTGGCATTTTTCACAACTTATAGTATTTTGCATCTATCGTCCCAATTTTTCCAACTCAGTAGATGGGATTTAAATGGAAAACCAATGTCTCCTTGCTTTTGGGATGGAAGGACTTCCTGGTCTTTGTCCCTCAGAGAGTTGTTCAACCAAAAGTGAAAGAAATTTAAAATTTAAGTCACATTCTGTGGAATTCAGGTGAGACCTTTGGTAAGAACCCTGGATAATGAAAGGACCCTAAAATTATCACCTAGCAAATTTATGAATCCTTCCTCTTGGCATGTTTTATGATGGTTCAGTGGGGTTATGACAGGAGGATGAATGGTACTCTGATTAGGGTTCTTTCCACCCGCAGATCCTACTGTTCACTTTTTTTTTTCCTCCAATGGGGCACTCCAGATAATTTATTACCTGAAATATAAACTGTCTTCTAGTTATTTTATCCTTTTAAAACTCCATGTATGCATGATGTTAAATTATATTCTACTGTCCTGTATATCTAAAAAGAACAAACAAAAAGCATAGTGAAAAAAAATATACACAAGATTACTCAGTCAGAGCCAAGAAGAAAACCAAGTTTTACACTAAGACGGGGTGGGACAAGGGAGGGAGGGAGAGAGAAAGGAAGAGTCATTTATTTAATAAGTTGCAATTCAACATGGATTCTGAAATTGTGCTTGTGATTCTTAAGGGTCATCAGAGCACACAGAACACCTAATGGAAAAGATGTGTCCACCCAGTGGAAAATAGGAAACACCCTGGACATGAGAAGAGTTCCTAAATTTAGTTCCAGACTAGGAGTGCATCCCTGAATAGATATAAAGGGAGGGAATAAAGAAATTAGAAGAGAATTAGACTTATAAGAATTAGACCATGAAGAAGCATACTATCTCTAATGGGAAAGCAGAGAATTAAAAGGAAAGATGGCAATGGTAACTGAACAATTACAAAAGAAAAAGTACTTTTGAAGTTTTCATTTCATCTTAAGAAACTGCTCAAAGCAGATCTTTAACTGGCTGCTTCAGAAACACTGGCTTTTCATAAATATGAGGCAGGATAGAAAAGAAATAAAATATGGGTAAAAGAGAGACAAAAAGGAAGAACCGGGAGATTAACTTTAATGGGAAAGCCTGTGCTAAAGTGCTACATCCCTTTTCTCCCTAAGTCAGTTTTTCCCCAGGCCTGACACTCCCAGATATCTGGGAAATCTCCAAATCTTAAAGTTACTGTAAATTCACTTACCATCCTAAATTTACTGGGAAATTCCCACACTTACGAAAATGGCCCTGTGCAATGTACTAACACACCTATTTTTAGGCTAGATTAAGCAAAGGGAGATGCAATATTTTAAGAAACTTACAGAGTACATTCAGAACATTATCTCTTAACCAATGGAGACACCCTCAAAGATCCCAAGAACAGCCAAACCATCAGAGGCCATCTTTTTAAAACTTAAGGTTTAAAATATTTTAGAAGAGATGTGGACCATAAGATAAGGTATCACTGAGTTCCTACAATGCCATTGCAGAAGAAATTGTGAGACAGACTAATTTATTATCATTATTGAACTTGTAATGTAAGAACTGAGGGATCAAGGTGTTTAGTAATTTATGCAGGTAGAAATACTGAAATGGATATTCTCTAAGATGTTCTCTTTTTCTGAAAATTACTTCTTTTTCTAAAATTACTTCTCAAATACTGTCTTACTGATTTATTTTTGCATAGTGTTATCTTAGTAATTCCTCACATCTCCAAAAAGCATAGATCTGTATTTAGGACATCAAAGTGTTCAAAGCTTAAATCTTCCTTTAAAGCATCAAAATGCTTTGCAATATCTGTATTTTAAACATGACTAAAAAAATCTGCCACACATATTACCAGTATTAGTTTTAGACTTTGATATGGGACTCTTTTCTATTAGAATTAAATAGCTGCAAATTAAATCAATTTTGAACAGAAGAAAATATATTTTGATGACATTTGGTGGAACCTTAAAATTCCTTAAGTCCAACCTGTTACATTTACAAATTAGTAATTCTAATTAGGATCGCGGTCATAAGGGAGTAGACCTGTCAGAAATCCTCCTTGTGCAATGTAATAGCTCCCTTGTGAAGAGTCCCATTCTGTGCATATAGCGTAAGCAGCCTGAGCTGAACCAGTCAGCTGAAGGGAATGTTTTATTTTTCCCAAATAGAGGTAATGCCTCATTTGCTTCTAACTCCTTCTAAGGGCCAAGCAGTAGGTTTCCAGTTGCTAGGCTAATAATGGTAACCTTATTAGAAACTAAGCATTTTGGTGAGATTCAAGAACATGGATATAAGGTAGGCATGGTACTGGAAGGTTTCATTTTTTATGTGTTGATTAAGAGATAAAAAATTTGTGTTGTGTTCTCTCACTTGGAGTCCTTTGGCTCTTGGCCCATGTATTAGGGTTTTCTAGAAAGATAGAACCATTGAGAAAGTATTCTTGCATGTACCCTCTCTCTTTCTATTCTTTCCTTTTCCTTTCCCCCTCCACTAATTTTTTTTAAAAATGGCTCATATAATTATGGAGCTGAGAAGTCTTAAGAACTGCAGTTGATAAACTGGAGACTCAGGATAGACAGTGATATATTTCCAGTTCAAGTCTGAAGGTCTGGGAACCAGGAGAGCCAAAGGTGTAAACTTCAGTCTGTTTGAGTCTGAAAGCAGAGGAAGGTCAATATCCCAGCTTGAAGATAGTCAGAAAGACAGAGCAAATTCTTAGCTTTTATTTTATTCAAGACTTCAGTGAAATGAATGGGGACACCCATGCTGAAGGGAGCAGTCTATCCTTCTGATTCTAATGTTAATCTCTTATAGAAAAATCCACACAGAAATACCCAGAAAAAGGTTGAACCCAATATCTGGGCACCACGTAGGCCAGTCAAGTTGGAAAATAAAATTAATCTTTACAGCCACTTTTGAATTTTGCCTGTGGGATTGGTACTATGAAATAGTTCACAGATTGGATCCCATTTGGGAAGAAATTAATACTTTCCTCCACCTCTGTTTCTCTTAACCACTCCTGCAAATTGTGTTAGAGTGAATAACTGGAATGGGTGGGATCAAAAAGGTATGCATCATGAGCTAGTGTCCCTAGGGCTGCCCTTCCTAGGCAGAAATCTTGGTTGTTTCACTATGTCGAACTCCACTCTTTAGGGAACTATGTGGGATTTGAGCCCAAACCCTATCATAAGAATATCATTTTCCTGGCCACATTCTCTGGGAATATTACTTCAGGAATAAGGAAGAGAACTAGGTAGAATTTGTAGGCCCTAGTGTCGTAGGCCCAGGAGTTGACTAGCAACTAACCCAAGGGTGGCCGATAATGCTCCTGTGATTTGTTTATTCAACATATTTCCTAGTGTCCCATAAAGTAGAGGTACCAGAGAGAGAGTGAGTGCATAAGTTGGGCATGAGCTCTCTTCTCATAGAGCAGAAAAAGAGATCCTGAGCTTGTTGTTAAAAACTTAGTGCCTGTGAGTCTGTTAAAAATAGTGTACAGAACCAAGATGTCATTCTAGTTGAGCAACTTTATTTTACTTGTCCACTTTCCCAGAATATAAAATACGATTGCCAAATCAGATTAAGAAAACAAATTGTTGAATGGGAGAGAAAAAGCTCTTTCCTAATATGAGTAAATGTTGTTATCATCATCATCGTCATCATCATTATTATTTTGGTGTTGAGGATTGAACCGAGGAGCACTTAGCACTGAGCCATCTTCCCAGACCCCCTTTCATCCATTGATATATATATATATATATATATATATATATATATATATATATATATATACACACACACACACACACACACACACACACACACATATATATATATATATATATACACACACACATATATATATGTGTGTATATATATATAAAATTTTATTTAGAAATGGGGTCTCACTGGGTTGCTTGGGGCCTCTCTAATTTGCTGAGGTTGACCTTGAACTTGCAGTCCTCCTGTGTCAGCCTCCCTAGAGCTGGGATTATAGGCGTGCACTACCACATCTAGCAATAGGAGTGAATTTCAAGGACTGAAATAAAGTGACTCCCAGGAAAGAACAGGTGTGATCAAAAGTGACATTCTGCAGAACTTTTCTGCTATCACCCCAAGCCCTACTACTAGCTGGGAAGGCATCACAGGGAACAACAAGCAAAGTTAGCTCCAAGAGTCTTTTTGGAGATGATAATAATGGCTCTCTAATCCTCCAAGTTTATAGCCAATTGAGGGGTGAACTTAGAAAACTTATTTAGCAATTGGAATATTAGTTTCATTACTTGTAAAATACTTTGAAGAATGTTTGGAATGTAAATGTCTAGAATGAAGCTTCCTAATACTGTACTGCCTCCTCAGGCTCAGGCAGAATTTTCAGAATTAAGCACAGTTTTTCCCTGAAAGGGCAGGTTGCTTGTGGTAGAAGTTTCTATTCTAGGTGTTACAATGGACCTTTATGAGAAGAGGAAGTCTTCCTCTCTCTATTATGTATAATATGTACTAAGTAAGTATTAATTAATATATATTAAGGGTTTTATGATAAAAGGACACTTTGGGCTATAGAAAATTGGACAGATTTCCTTGATGTAAGACATCCCAGTGTCGTTATTTTTTATAATAAAAGGAACTAAACAGACACTTCTCAAAATAAGAAATATGAACAGTCAGCAAATATATGAAAAAAATATTCAGCATCTCAAGCAATTAAAGAATACAAATTAAAACTACACTGAGATTTCATCTCACTTTGGTTAGAATGACAATTATCAAGAATATAAATCATAAAAAATTTTGGTGAGGATATGGGGAAAAGGGCACACTTATATGTTGCTGTTGGGACTGAAAATTGATGCAACCACCATGGAAAGCAGTATGGAGATTCCTCAAAAACTAGGGATGGAACACCAATTGACCATTCCTTAGTATATATACAAAGGATTTAAAAATCAGGATGCTACAGTGATGCAGCCACATCAGTGTTTATAACAGTACAATTCACAATAGCTAAGTTATGGAAGGTATCCTCCAATAGAAGAATGGATAAATAAAATGTGGTAAATATATGCAATAGAATATTACTCAGCCGTAAAGAAGAATGATTTTATGACATTTGCTGGCAAATGGATGGATTTGGAGACTATGATGCTAAGTGAAATAAGCAAGTCCCCCCAAAACAAAGGTCGAATATTCTGATATGTGAATGTTAACCCACTACAAGGTGGGAGGGGAAGAACAGAAGTTCAGTGAATGAGACAAAGGGAAATAGAAAGGGAAGGGAGAGGGATAGGAAAAGAAAAACAGTGGAATGACTCTGACATAACTTTCTTATGTACATACGTGAATGCACAAGGAATCTCACTATTTGTGTACATCCAGATATGACTGGATCTTAATTAGAATAAGATATAATCCATGTTTGTACAAATATGTCAAAAAGAGACTCTACTGTCACGTAAAACTAAAAAGAACAAATAAAAATTTAAAAAATTAAAAGTAATATTCTGACTGTCCATGGAAAGATATAATATGTGAGTTTTTCCTGGAGCACAGCATGGAACCACTTTTCCATGGAACACAATTTGAGACACACTGCTCTAAAAACTTCAAACTAACAGTGATGATTGCAGACATAAGGAAAGATAGCTGACAGAGCAGGCCTCAATCTTGGGCCAAATAGAAAGTGGGTTCCCTTTATTTAATCATGACTAATAGATCCAAGGAAATCCAATGCATTTAGGGAAAGGCAGTGGAATCCAAACAGAAAGGGCCTTGAAGAGAAGAAGATCTGGATTTGAACCATACTGGGTGAGATTAGCAAATACATCAGCCTCAGGGTGTTGCTTTGCCTATAAAAACAGGGGTAATTATTATTTGTTAGTTATATTCTCATGAATAAGATAATTCTGCAAAGACTTAGAATAGTGCTTGGAACATATTTATAAAAATTTTTTAGCTTCTCTTCTCCAAAGCCTTTTCTCAACCTTTCCAGGGTTAAATTTGGAATACTGGGAAAACACAGTTTCTCCTGTGTTTAGATTACTTCCTCTGCTTTTACATAATTATTTTACATAAATATTTACTGACAGCATTTACTAGAAATATATATAACAGTTATGATGATCTACCTTAATTGGAATAATTAAGATTTAAAAAAGAAGCACAGAGTCTATCTTCATGAAGCATTTTGTCTAGTTGAGTCTTTAGTGAGGTACACAAATAGAGTTGTCATGTAATTATAAATAGTAGTTTATAATTCTGCTTTTCACATGCATTATCTCAGTTAATCTTTATAAGAACCTTTTGTAATAGAGTTATATATTTCAAATTATTTTACCATTTGTTAAAGAAAGAAAAAAAAATCCCAAGGAAATTGAACAACTTGGTCAAGGTCTCCCAGGCAACAGAGTATGAACAGAATTCAGCTCTCAAACTCAAACCTTGTGCCCCTTTCCTCCTATCACACCATGACTGTACTGAACACCTTTCAAGTGAAAACTTCCTAGGGAATTCTTTCCTCCTTAAATGAAGACCATGGGATTGACTGTCAAAACAGAGACTTCTGACAAGCAGTGTCAGAATGCTTGGTTGCTTAAGGCTAATAACTTCGGCTACAGAATGTCCTTTTAAATGCCCTTGAAAGGTATATTTTGGTAAGATCCGGGGGCCCTCTGCCTCATGCTAATAAATTTAATTATATGGCCTTAAGATGGAATCTTAAATAAAACAGGAACAATATCAGGCTTCTCTTCTATAACAATGTGATACCATCTGGAAGTACTTTAGAAGGTATGAAAGTCTGTATAAATGTACTAATTTTTAATTATTCTTTCTGATGTGGGAAGCAGTGATAATGGGAAAGCAATTAATAACCAGTTTGTAATACATTTTGTGATTATCTCTGCTAGGCAGGAATAGTATCCATCATTCATAGTCTGTTTTCCCTGGGTGTTTACAAATGAGTGGCTGAAGAAGGGAATTGTTTCTGAACTTGATGATTTTGAAGACAGCTTGTTAATTTAATTGACTATAGGTAGACCCACAAGTCCAAGGATTGACTATGGAAGTGGTGTTTCTAGAATAGGAAGTCCTCTAAACAGTAAAGCTTTACATTTACTAACGCTTGGGGAAAAACTTCTTAAATCACTTTAATGTCTGGAAAGTCAATCGGTATTATACCGGCTTGTTTTTCTTTGTTGCACATAAAGTATCCAAAATTTCAGGTTTTTACAGAACTGTTCTTTTTAAATAAGTGTTATAACCAAGGCCTAAAATTCACATTTTTACTCCCATGTGATCTTCTTGTGGTATGTTTATCTTTTGGAGCTCTTTTTCTATTGGAGGTGTTCTTTGTTAGTATTTAGAAAATTTGGATTAAAATGATATAACTCATTGTTGGCAGAACTCTGGGTAAATATTAAGAAAGCATCCTTGTGGAGTGCGATCTGGTAATACTTATTTAATAAACATTAAGCACTGACTCCCGGTTCCTTTTTAGGTGGTGA
The DNA here is from genome assembly GCF_001458135.2 of Marmota marmota marmota. Classification (NCBI taxonomy): domain Eukaryota; kingdom Metazoa; phylum Chordata; class Mammalia; order Rodentia; family Sciuridae; genus Marmota; species Marmota marmota. Next base: position 39,241,086 of record NW_025999932.1, read on the forward strand.
AAATATTAGGTGAATATTATCATGCCTTCTGCTTTGGGAAAAAAAATCAGTCTACTAGGGAAAGAACAAATGACACAGATACCATGTTGGGTAGACAGTAGATAGCACCTCTGTAGAGGCCAAAACTGGGCCTCTAACCTTGTGGTAATAAATCCTGCCTCTGCAAACCATAGGCGATAACACAGGACTCAGGGCAGGTTTACGGAGCTCCTTCCCTAACATTTCTCAAACTTAAAGTCAGAATAGCTTCCTTTCATTCTGGAATATTTGGTAATAGAATGTGAGTTCAGAGTTCAGAGCTGAGTATAGGCATGCCCCTGGCCATATACTATAAAGCTGGTTTGACACAATGGAGATCTCAAAGCAGACAGAGTCAAGAAATAGAGGGTCCTGACAAATTTGGTTTCTGCATCTAAGCATCTTGGCCCTTCCCAGGGTTTGCTTACTAGAATCAGTATTCTTTTTTTTTTCTTTTTGCCTGTTCAATATTGGTTTCTGTTATTAACAATCTGAGTAACATAACTCATAAATATTCTAATGGAGGTATGGAGTACAAAGTTATTCATACCTCAATATATAATCATTTTGATTGTACAAATAATGTTCATTATTTGCAGGTTCTAAACCTGTGATTTCTTATACTCATTAAAATCATTTGTAAGCTCCAAGTCAAAACCCATCCTGCTTTCTGGTCATTTATGGACATGTACAGACAGGTGGAAAATTCCCAATGGAAGTTGAACAAGGTGATACTGTCTTCTTATTTTAACTTTCATACTGTAAACAAATGTCCTTTCCATGCTCTGTTTAGTAGCATTTTTATTGTTGTTGGTGGTGGTGATTTTAATATTTAAAAGGGCCCCTCAAGCGGTCTGTGCCCTACAGAGAAGATGTGTGTGTTAGATGAACTTCTTTCAGATATGAACTGTAGTGCTACTGGCCATGAATTCAATGTCAATAAGGTGTCTTTAAAACAGAAACACACAGAAAATAAGATTGTGTATTCATTGTCAAAAAAGTGCCTAGAATCTTGTATGTCCTATGTTTGCCCAGAAGCACCGTCACAGAATTTGTTAATTTAGTGTTAATGGTGACTTATAGACCATAACTAGTGCAAAAGTATCTCTGTATACTGTAAGGATATAGTCACCTCTGTATCTAAAATTAATTGTATTTACCAGTATGTTCACCAAAGCAATATTTATATTAGTGAATAGCTGGAGAAAAGACAAACGTATAACAAAGTTAAAGTAGTTAAGGTACAATGTACCTACTGTTAAGTAACAATTTGTGGATATGTCTTTACATACAAATGCATTCATAAGATCCATAGAGGTGTTGGGACAGAGTTTACTGGCCCAGATGAACTTGAAAGAAGGAGCCATTCTTACTTATATTTCTATTTATATTAATATATCACTAACATTTCTATTTACATTAATGTCTTCTATTTATATTTATATTAATGTAATTCATTGCATTACATAGTAGTAAATAATGTGTACCCAATATTCACTACTGCGGGTGTGCCCATGTGGCATAATTCTGATCAGTGAGGCCAAATAGAGGTCTTGTTTGTAGAGATTCATGGAAGGCTATTATGTTTTGTAAATGGGTAGAGTTGGTATTATTTACATTTTGTTTATATTCATACTTCTTCTGAATTGGAAATTGAAATGGTGCCCGCGATGTTCAGACATTAGTTAGTCCCCAGAGGTTTCATGTGTTGGGAGCTTGGTCCTCAGCGTGAAGATTTTGGGAGGTGAGAACATTAAGAGGTGGAGCTGAGTGGGAGGTCATTAGATCAACTGGGGACCTAAGAAGGGATCCTGGGGTCCCAGGAGTTCTCTAGCTTCCTGTTTTAGCTGTGTGTCTCTTGCTTCTATGTGTGCATTCCCTCCATCTGCTGTGGTGCCCTCATTGGATGTGCCAGTATTCTATTTGGACGTTTAGCCTCTAAAACTGTGACCTAAATAAACCTCTTTTAAAAATAAAATTAGCTTAATTCAGGTATTTTGTTGCAGTAGCAAAAAGTAGATGAATTCAGTGTCTATTAGTTTAGGGACCATCTTTTACTATTAATATGAAAGATGGAAAGTCTGCTGTTTTCTAATTCTAAGAGACACACTTTGAAATGTGAATGATATATATTCTCCCTGCAGTAGTATAATACATTCACCGAGTTCCATATAATCAGCAGCTTCATGGAGGAGGAAACATACATGATCAAAAAACATGAAAAGAAGTTCTAATTCATTAGCAATGAGAACTGTAAATTAAAACCATGATATAATACCATTTCACATCAATAAAATGGGAAAAAGTAGTTTGACCTCCCTACCTGCTGGGAAGAATGTACACAAACGAAAACTATCACATCCATCTATGTAGCAGAAGAAGTTTGCAATTATTTTTAAAGAGTAATTTGCAATGTATGCTAAAGCTGAAGGTATTCATATTCTACAACTCTGCAATTCCACTTGTAGAAATATATCCTAGTAATGTTTAGGTGTGTGTGGCCAGGGAGAAGGATATAAGCATATTTACTGTGTCATTTTTAGTGATAGTACATAGGTTGTTTCTGTATTTATTAAGAGGAGATTGGGACCATAATTTAGAATATATTCGGAAGATGAAGTACCGTATAGCAGTGAAAATAAATTCCAAACATGGTATTGAGTGAAAAAGCATTATAGAAAATTGTATATTGCATTTGAGCATGTATATAAAGTTTATATAGCCACAAAAGAATATGAAAAAGACTGATGAACACCGAATTATGTTTGTTTTGTTATTTTTGTAGTGAGATACAGCAGAAAGGAGAAGGAAGGGAAGTACAAAGAGCCTAATTTTGTTGATTAAAAAAAATAATCTGAAGAAGATATGGTACGGTATCGGGATGTCAACAGGGTGAAACAATGTAATCTAGGTACTTGTTGCATTTATTTTTGTATTATTTTGTATTTATCTAAATGTTTCAAATATTTAATAATTAAAAAATAAATGCATATGGAAAATCATCTGTCGAGAGCCATCTGTGAACTGTGTATGTACCAAAATGGCATCTTAGCCAGTGAATAGGAAAATCTGGTATCTGGGAACTTCCAGCACTGATCCTGCTGGTTGAGATTGCCCAGATACATGTGAGCTCCTATTCAGTTCTGCCCGGCCCGAAGTTTCCACACAGCAGCAGAGATAGGTGACCTGCTGCAGCTACCTAGCCACACAGCCTCCCAGAGAGGGGTGTGACTTGCTAAGATGCCAGTCAATCTGTTGACTGCAAGACACTACGAAGCAAGACCCCACCTGCTGAAACCTTATCCCTGCTTAATGCCCTCCCTTAAATAAAGAATAGGAGCCAATTTTTAACTGCTCTGTTCCAGCTCCTACCAGGACTGGAAGAATCTATTAGGCTCTGCTTTAAAAATTAACTCTGACTTTGTCTCTTATTTCTTCATTAATTACTTCAGACTATATTTTTCTCAGGTGACTTAACCTCTCCTGAGCAGGAAGAATTACCCTAGTGAGGTGCTGGCCACCTTGCAATAATCAACAGTGTTGGCTTGAATTTGAAAATACTCCCTGCATTTCATTGTGTAACGGTGAGCACACAGGAATCTGAAAATACTCCCCAGGTGCTGAAGTGACCAATAGAATTCAAGAACTGGATCCCATATGAATTTGCGCATGAGAGGAAGTAGTTCTCTCAGGAAGAGGTTCAACTGTGTAGCTGATTTAATGATGAGAGAGCTAACAAAGAAAAGTCAAACTGCCGAGTTGTTACCAAATGGGATAGGCCTCTAGAAGTTACAAAGTATGTTTCCTCTACTTTTTCTTATTTCTACAAGTTAAATAGCACCGTTCCTATTTTGCCAACAAAGGAATGTAATCAGGCAGGCAATATTGTTTATGTTGTACAGAAATTTGGAGATGAAGAATCATATTAATGTCCTCATGAAATCTTGACATAATCTTTTTGCAAATGGAACTTTAATAGAATATTTGTTTGGAAAGCATACCTTTTAACTTACCAAGGAGGTATAATTCTGGCAAATACATAATAAAATAACCAATGTAAAGCTGTAAATCTTGGGTAAATGTGAACTCTAGCAGCCTGTATCACTTTCTCTCCTTTAATTATACTGATGCCAGAGGAAAAGGCACCCACACAATAAAGCTACTAATTTTGAAGCTTATGTAACATAGGGATGGGTGAATTATAAACTTCATGAGCAAGAGATGCTAGAAAAGCCTAAATAGAAGAACATCTTCCAAGTCTAGAATTCCAACCAGTCTCTCCCTAGGTATTTTGAGAGTTTATATCACATTTGGATTTCTATTCATGTACTTTGAGCAGTGGAAAACAATACCAGTTCCATAGTTCACTTACATTAGTATATAATATATTCTATAATACGAGTTTCTCTCTGGAGATGGTTATGTGGAAGGGTTGCTGATAATAATAGCTATGGCAATTAATTTGATTTTCAAAATGCTTTTTCAGTCGCTAGAAATTGAAAATAATGGCTACAAAGTTAAGCAACTAAACAGAAAGCAACCTATAACATGAATAACATACACATTCAGGAAATTTATTTAATTTTGAGGAATATGTTCATTGTTGACTTAGTGATGTTTTCCAGAACTGTAAAAGAATTAAACTGTAGAACAGTCATTCTTTTCCACATTTTAATTTGTGCATTATAGTTGTATATGATGATGAGATATATTGTTACATATTTATACATGCACATGATATATAATATAATATGGCTAATATCTCTCCCCAGAACTCCACCCCTCCCTCCTATCTTCCACCCCTTTGTGCCTTTCTTCTTGATCTCCCTTTGACTTCCCTACCTTTCTTTTCCTTTTTCCTCTCTGGCTTCCATGTGAGAGAAAACATATAATCCTTGACTTTCTGAGTTTGACTTAATTATCTTGACAAGATGTTCTCAAGTTCCATCCACCTTCCTGCAAATGACATCATTTCATTTTACTTTATAACCAAAATAAAATTCCATTGTATATATATGCCACATTTTCTTTATCTGCTCATCCATGATGGACACTTAGACTGGTTCTGTAGTTTGGCTATTGTGAATTGTGCTGCTATAAACATGGATATGCATGTATCACTGTAGTAGATGACTTTAATTCTTCAGAAAAATACCAAGGAATGGTATTTCTGGGTCATATGGTGGATCCATGTCTAGTCATTTGAGAAACTTCCATTTTGATTTCCATAGTGGGTGTATTAATTTGCAATCTCACCAACAGTGTAAAAGTTTTCCTATTTCTCCACATTCTCTCCAGCATTTATTATTATTTATATTCTCAATGACTGCCATTCTGACTGGTGTGAGATGAAATCTCAGTATAGTTTTCCTTTGCATTTCCCTAATTGCTAATGATATTGAACATTTTTTATGTGTTTGTTGGCCATTTGTATTTCTTCTTTTGAGTATTGTCTGTTTAATTCATTGGTCAATTTATTAATTAAGTTACTTGGGTTTTTTTGGTGTAAAGTTTTTTGAGTTCTTTATATATTCTAGATATTAATCCTACGTCAGAAGAGTAGTTAGGAAACATTCTTTCCCAGCCTGTGGGCTCTCTTCACATTCCTAATTCTTTCCTTTGTTCTGCAGAATCTTTACAATTTGATGCCATCCCATATATTAAACTTGTGGCATTATTTCTTGAGCTTTAGGGTCCTATTAAGAAATTTGTTTCTTTTGTCTATATGCTGAAGTGTTGACTCTGTGTTTTCTTCTAGGAGTTGCATATTTTCTGGTCTAATTCCCGGGGCTTTGACCCATTTTGAGTTGATTCTTGTGCAGGGTGAAAGATAAGGGTCTAGTCTCATTGTTCTATATATGGATAATCAGTTTTCTCAGTACCATTTGTCTTTTCTTCAATGTATCTTTCTGACATCTTAGTCAAGGATAAGAAAACTGTAGATATGTAGGTTTGACTCTGTGTCATGTATTCTGTACCATTGGTCTATGTGTCTGTTTTTATGCCAGTATCAAGCAGTTTTTGTTATTATAGCACTGTAGTATAATTTGAAGTCGGATATTGTGATTTCTGCAGTATTGCATTTTTTTTTCTTAAAATTGCTTTGGCTATTCTGTCTTTTATTCTTCCAGGAGAATTTTAGGACTGATGTTTTTCTAGTTATGTAAAGAATATCATTGGTGTTTTGATGGGGATTACATTGAGTCTGTATATTGCTTTTGGTAGTATGAGCGGCCATTCTTACATCAGAATTATCCCAAAAAATTTTAGTTACTACTGGAGAATACAAGATGGCTGTCACCATAACGGTAATTGCATTCAGAAGTCAGAAACTCATGCAGCCCCAACCCTAATCTTTTGAATCATACTTTTTTTTGAATCATCCTTTCTATTGGGGAATAAATATCTCCTCCAAGAGTATAATGGCAGACAACATAGATCATAGCCCCAGGACTCATAAGTGATTCTGCTGTATATATAATAGTATTCTTAGTAATTCTTCCTTTCTTATATTGAAATTGCTTGTATTCACTGCTTGTATCATCATGTGAACAATGGCCATTTCCTGGCGGCACCCCTGTGCCCTGCCTCAAGCTTGGAAGTGGCTTTGCCTTGGTGCCGGGGGGGGGGGGTTT
>NW_025999932.1:39247761-39335360 GCF_001458135.2 Marmota marmota marmota
GGGGGGGGGGGGATTCACCACCATTGGGATATTTTTTATAGAAAAAAATGTGAAGAGTTTCTCTTTAAAAACAAAACAAAACAAAAAAAAACCTTCCATACAACTGATAATTTCACAAGGGGGGCCCTATCAGAAAATTACAAGCTGCTAAATGATGCATGTGGCACATTTTTATTTAAAGATATCCATTTCTGACCACTGAGGGAAATAGCCAGAAGAAGTTGCCGGAACAGCTCTGAGCTCACAGTCCTGAAGAGCTATCAGGGATGGAAGGTGTTAGAAACCTCCCCTCTTGGCTAACCCACGTACTTCCCACTCTTCATTTGTGCACACTTCAATTTACAAACTTTGGCATCAATGGAACCCAAAGCAAAGAGCAATTCCACATGGGAACACTTTGCTTTTATATAAATAGCAGCCATAAGATGGCCTGTCATCTCCATTTCCCAAACCCCATGTGCTCCCTTCTCTCCTGCCTCCAGCAGGGGCCATGAGGAGGGTTTGGGTGGTGAGGCACACAGTCACTGCTGCAGGCAGGCCCACCCCTAACCCCTGGCCCTCCTCTGACTTCCTAGCAAACAGTATGAAGGAGATGATGTCACAGAACTCTCTGAGGTCTCCTATGCCTTCTCAGATGTGATTTCTCCAACAGTTGCCACCCACCCTCTCCACACAGCTCAGGGAGGGATGCCTTCTGCCAAAGGACATGAGCTCAAATTCATTCATGTCTACACTGGCTCTAAGGCAAAACACCCATCCAACTGGGTTAAGGGGAGCATATCTCCAAGGCACTGGGTCAAAGCAAGTGAGTGCACATCTACATTGGCTAGAGGCAAGAGACCCTTCTACAATAAGGTAACTGAGTCCCTTTCTACACTAGCTAAAGCCAAGCAAGTTCCCTTGTACACTAGATGACGTGAGTCCTCCTCAACACTGGCTCAAAGTGAGTAGGTTTATCTACATTGAACAGGAGAGGGAGGCAAGTGGTCCAGGCCTTGGAGAGGATGCCTGGTGGGCTCTCGCCCTCTCTTGGAAACCCCCTGCCCCCACTTTTTGACATCAGCCTTTTTTTTTTTAATCTTTGGAACATCAATTTGACTATGGAATTTGAGAGAAACAAATTTATTAAGAAATATCTCTGTCATCCCAGGAGCATGGGAGAAAGGACAGAGACGAGCAGGGCAGGGGAAGGGTCCCAGGGAAAACAGTCTCATCTGATGACTCTGGTAGGTGGGGGCAGGGGACACCTGATGTCCAGGTGTGCTCCTGGATGGACCCCATGTGGAGAAGCCCAGCCAGTAGGCACTCAGTCCTGCAGCTGTTGGAGTCCAGGTGACCAATGGTCCTGTAGTGACAACAGCATCCACGGAGTAGAGAGTCCTCTGCTGGCTGTTTCTTCATTTGGTCCATCTGAACTGTCCATTTATGTAGGAACCACCCGATTTGCGAACCTAGCAGGTTTCTGCTCTCCTGGTGTAGGAGCCTCGTTTTCGCCATCACATGAGGGTGTGCAACAGCACAGTCTGTGCAAGCAGGCAGCCATCCTCTGCCTCACCCGCTTCCAGCCCTTCCTGTGGCCCCAGGGACGCCCTGTGGTGGCATCTTGGGAGACATGGCTGTCTGTTGTTGATGGGCAGGGTTGGGGTGAGTCGGACACAGAGTGATGCTGGGAGGCTAACCTGGGAGTGGGGGGCTTCTCATGTAGGAAGCAGAGACTAATGGCAGGCCAGCTGGCCCTTCTGAAGCCCTTCTGCCCTGACTCCTTGGCCTCCTGAGGCTGATGATGCTCACAGGGCAAGGGGAAGGTGTGAAGGGCAGGCTCACTCGCCCTCCTCTGCGGGAGGGCAGGGGAAATGGAAGGATCCCTTCTCACAGGCTTCATGCAGCCTGCCCCCTGGCTTATCTGCTGCTGGATTATGAGATAGGAAGCCATCGCCTCATCAAACTTTCTCTGGGACAACGACACCCAGGTACTGTAAGGGTGGTACCCCATGTCGAACAGCATTGTCAGTACTGTGGGGTCTGAGAGGTTGGGGAGGGGCACATCATGGAAAGATGACTTCTCCTCACCCTGATTCAGCCACGGGTCCGCCAAGATCTCCTCTGCTGAGGGGCTTGCTCTTGGGTCCTCTGCCAGGATTTTCCTGATGAGCCTTTGTGCTTCGGGGGACATGTGCTGGGGAAATTCCAACTCGGGGTGTAAGATGTCATGCGGTTGGTTCCCTGTCAATATAAAGTTCAAAATGATACCCAGTTGCCAGGTGTCCATTGTGGGGCCCTCCAGAGGACCCCAGGCTCTGTCCCATTCTTGCCCAGGCTTGAGAACGGTGCTTAAGCCAAAGTCGATGATTCGAATGTTGCCTCTGGCATCCAGCACAACGTTCTTGGGCTTCAGGTCTCCATGCAAGATGTGCATCTTGTGGCAGTAGCACACCGCACAGGTGATCTGTCTGAACAGTCTCCGGGCCTCCTCCTCCTCCTGCATGCCCCCAGGTGGGATGAGGTCAAAGAGTGATGCCCTGCCTCCATGCTCCATCACCAGGTAGACATATCGGTGGGTTTCAATAACCTGAAAGAGGTGGATCACATTCGGGTGGTTCAGGGTCTTCATCGCCAGTTTTTCAGGGCAGGTCAAACTCCTCCAAAGTCTCTTTGGCAGGATTTTCACTGCCACTTCTGCCCCAGTGCGCAGATGGCGGGCTAGGATCACCTTACCAAATGTCCCATGCCCAATGTCCTTCAAGACCTGGTAATGGTCTGTGAAGGCCTTCTCCTGGCAGGAGCCAGGCCCCTTTGGCACTACACTAGACTCACTACTCTTACTATGCATCCTAAGCAGGAACACCAACTAAGGATGCTAGCTAAAAACAAAATAAGAAATCAAAACAACAAACAAAATCAAGAAACAAAACAAAACAAAAAACCCAAATCAAAGAACCAATCGCCAAAGACCACAACCACCAACCACCAACCACCAAACGCACTAACTAGCTGGGAGTCCGACAGGTCACCACCAAGAGCTTCCTGTACTTATGGACAAAAACTCGGCCTCAGCCATTCTGTTATAAACCCGGGGATTGAGATTTCCTCACAGTGGCTTCTTGTGAGGTCAGAGCAAGAAATGGCCCAGTCACACCTAGGCATCACCCACACAGGTCATCTCCCTTTGGGCCTACAGGATATTTTCCACTTTCAGAATAAGAATAAAGGACTCCGGAAGCTTTATGCTTCAATGGGTTATGGAAACTGATATTTATGTTTAAAAAATGAGAGTATCTCAATGTACTTTGTATAGTAAGTACTTCAATGGAAATTTCCTTGTAAATCTAAAGTCTTTCATACCTTTGGATTTGAAAGGCCTCATCATATCTGCACTCAAGGTATTCAACTGGTTTTCTTCCAACACTGAATCAAAAGAATGGTAGCACCTCACTCACATTGTAATACTGTAACAAAAAGCTCTGTTCCCTAAGACTGTAGAGCATGATATGCACACCTACAAGGTTGAGAGGGAGGAAGGGCTCATTATAATTTCTCCATAAGGTCCTCAACAAATCTCTCATTAGAAGCAGCAGAATGCAAAACACAATGTGTTGAAATATTCAAAGGGATAAAGGACAAACCCTGGAACCCAAGAATCCTAGAATCAGAAAAATGTCCTTCCCAGAGGAGTAAAAAAATGGAGGTGTTCTCAAATGACTAGGTTCCTTCAATTTTTTTTTTTTTTTTTTTTTTTTTTGGTGCTGGGGATTGAGCCCAGGGCCTTGTGCATATGTGGCAAGCACTCTACCAACTGAGCTACATCCCCAGCCCAGATTCCTTCATTTTATTGTAATCAAATACCCCTATTCACAATTTATTAACAAATTAACTAGTCCCAGTTCTGTAGACTGACAAGTTCAAGGCCAAAGCACTCTTTTGGTGTTATGTCCTTACATGATGTAGGGCCAGAAGTATAGAATTCATTCCCTCAAGAACCCCTTATCTTTTTTAGTTTTCTCTCGCTCTCTTGTTCTCTCGCTCGCTCTCTCTCTCCCCCCTTACTGGCAACTCAGTACATCAACCCAGAGCCTCTCACACTTCAATCAAGTACTCTGCCACTGAGGTACATCTCTATCCTTTTTATTGTGAGAGAAGTTCTCACTAAGTTTCTTAGGCTGGGCTTGAATATGTATTCCCCCTGGCTTAGCAGAAAGGCTTATAGTCTCTTGAAGCTTAAAATGGAGTAGTCCCCAAAGCTGCTGTGTTAATGCAGAAATATTCAAAGTTAAAATGACTGGACTGTGGGAGTTGTACCTGCTCAGATTCTACTAGTTTCAATGGATTAACTGGGTATTAACTGTAGGCAGATAGAATATGACTGGAGGAGATGGGTCACTGGAGTCATGCCCTGAATGGGTGCTTCTTCCCTGTGTCTCCTTCCCATCTTTCTGCTCCTTTGTTGCCATGAATGGAGCAGATTTCCTGTTCTTGGCCCTTGATGTACTGCCTCACGTTGGGCCCAGAGCAATCTAAATTTTCATCCTTAAGTTATTCTTGTTGGGTGATATGGTTACAGCACCAAATAAGTTTAAGTGAAATAGAAATTGGTACCCATAAGTGCAATCACTGCTATGACTAAGTGGACCACGTGGATCAGACACCTTTGGAGCTGGTTTGCCATAGGAATTTTTAACAGGTTAGAGAGGCAAGACTGAAAAGCTTTGAAGTGTAATTACCAGAGCTAAATGTGCAATTCTGGGGGAGCTCAGAGTACCATCAACAGGAATGCGGACCGTGTTAATGAGGTTTTAGAAGGAATTGAAGAGTATGTGAATTGGTCTAGAGACAACTTGTGTTATTTACTTTCAATGAACTTGATAACATTTTGCCCATTTCCCAAGATTGTTCCAGGCTGAATTTTAAAGCAGTGGACTAATTAATCAGGTGAAGGAAATTTCAAAACAGCATAGCATTCAGTCACTGGCATGGACATTGCTGTCAGCTTTTAGGCCAATTTACTGTGAGAATGGGGAGAAGTAAACAGAGCTAAAGGATTTTTAAAACTTGTTTTAGACAGAAAAGCACATCAAAGATGAGGCAAAGGAAGATGGGCTTGTTGAAGAGATTACAGACTCTGAAGAGATGCTAGGTTCTTTGCACAAACATAATAGGAAAGATGCCTTGAGCATACCTCAGGAATTTGCAAGACTATAACCACTAAGATGGCTCCAAAGTACAGAAGAGAATATTTGTTTGAATAGAGATCATGGGATTCTCTGATAACCCGGAGGATGCCTATAATATTGTTTCATCAAGCTTAAGTACACAGGCCCTCAGAGGCCACTTCAGCCTTGATGTCTGCACACAATGCATGCACTTGTTACACTGGTGACATCAGGAACCAAGGGAGATGGGGTACAGGTGTACAGGAGCAGCACTGTCCATGTTACTGAAGTAATGCTTCTGTATGTTCACATCAGACTGGTTTTTCTTTCTCATGTTCAAGGGACCTTCATGGAACCACAAATGCATAACATACCCAGACTGAAAGGGAAGGGAATTCAAGTGTTTCACTACAAATATCTACTAGATAATCATAGAAGGATCAAAGACACAGTGAATCAAGAGCTTGCCCTTTGAACCAGTAGCCTACTCTGCTCTCCTTATAAGGAAGTAGGTCACACTGAACCAAGAGCTCATCCTATTCCCTTATGACCCCATCTTGGGATAATTACATCATCATCATGCCATTTCTGAAAAAAAAAAAAGTTTTTGGTCTGGAGATAGAACCTAAGCCTGCTTTGCAGGGATATAATTCAACCCATATCATTGTCAATTCCTATTTTTCTAAGAGTTTTTATTCCATAGATGTTGAATTTGGCAATGTGATTTTTCTACCCTTGTCAATGAAATGTATTATTATATAAGGATTTTCATGTCTATTTCATGATGGACTTTGACCAGTCAATTTGGGGTTTCTTCCATTGTTTTATTTTGGCACAATCTTTTCTGGTTTAATGATCTGGTAATGTCAGCCTCATTAAATAAGTTGTGAATTGCTCCCTGTTTTTCTACATCCTGGAGATGATTGCATAGAATTGCACTAAATCTTCTTTAATTGTGCAGATAATTTTCCAGTGATATCATCTATTTGAGGATCCCTTTGGAGATTTTCAAATTAGAAATTTAACTTCCTAATGATCATTAGACCCTCAAAGGCTCATGTTCTTGTGGTAGTTCATGCTTTTCCAAAATATAATTATTTCTTTCATCTCAGTAGTAGTGTATTCCATTGTACAGTTATACTACTCCATTTCTGTTACTCTCGTGAAATTAACAAAGGCTAACTAAGATGATCAGGCTTGGCTTGAACACATGATCCCCTGCCTCAGTGTCTCCAGCAGATGGGCTTACAGCTGCTTGTGATTTAAAATGCAGTGATTCCTGAAAGCTCCTGTGTTCATACAGGAATATTCAAAGGTAAAAAGACTGGATGGCAAGAGCTGTACCTAATCAGACCCTCCTAATTTCAATGGACTAACTGGGTGTTAACTGTAGGCAGGTGGAATGTAACTAGAGGAAGTTGGTCACGGGAGTCATGCCCAAAGTGTGCTTCTTCCCTGTGTCTCCTTCCCTTCTTTCTGTTGCCTTGTTGCCATGAAGGGAGCAGCTTTCCTTTGCTTGGCCCTTGCCCCATGATATGCTCCTTCACATTAAGCCCAGAGCATTTTTGTGTTGGATCCTCTACGAACTGAGACCTCTGAATTCATAAGCTCTGGATAAAGTTTTCATCCCTAAGTTGTTCTTGTTGGGTGGTGTGGTTACAGCATGAAATGAAGCTAACTGAAACAGAATTGGTACCAAGAACTTGATTCCATTTGCCCATGCCTTGAAGACTCTGTGAGGCTGCTTTTTTTTTAAAGGGGGCTAACTAATCTGGTAGAGGAAATTTCAGGACAGCACAGCCTTCAGTTAATGGCAAGGATATAGCTGGTAGCTTTTAGCCTGATTTACTTTGAGAATGGAAAGGAAAACAGAGCTAAAGGATTTTCAAAACTTGTAGGTTGGACAGATCTTGGGAAAGTGAGGAGGTGACTGTGACCATTTGTTCTTGGTGAAGTGGCAATTCCATCATAAGATGATTCTTTATATCTCTGTTAATAGCCGCAAGCTGCTAGTTTCCACTGCTATAATCATGCTTGCTCAGCAGCTGTGGCAGGAACCAGGGTCCCTTGTTGAAAGGGGGAGAAATCAAGGCGACTTGCATGAGAAAGTCTTGAAACCTAGAAGTCTGTACTGTACAAAAGATACTGCGAACAGAGAGTGGTGCTCCGTCTTTGGAAAAGACTCCATTGGAATTTGCAGTCCCACCAGCAATATATGAGTAGACTTTTTCTCCACATCCTCACCAACATTTATTGTTATACTTCCTTTTGCCCATGTATTGATTAGGTTATTTGGGTTTTTGTTTTTGTTTGTTTTTTTGTGTTAACTGTGTTTTTTGTTCTTTGTGTGTCCTGGGGATTAATGCTGTATCTGAGGTGCATGTGGTAAAGATATTCTCCCATTCTGTAGGCTCTCTCTTCATGTACTTGATTGATTCCTTTGCTATGAAGAAGCTCTTTAGTTTGATATCATCCCATTTATTGTTTCTTGATTTTAATCCTTGTGCTTTAGGAGTCTTGTTGAGGAATTCTGTTCCTAAGCTGACAAGATAGAGATTTGGGTCTACTTTTTCTTCCAGCAGGCACAGGGTCTCTGGTCTAATGCCTAGGTCCTTGAACCACTTTGAGTTGATTTTTGTGCAGGGTGAGAAATAGGAGTCTAATTTCATTTTATTACATATGGATTTCCAGTTTTCCCAGCACCTTTTGTTGAAGATGCTATCTTTTCTCCAATATATGTTTATGGCACCTTTGTCGAGTATGAGATAGCTGTATTTATGTGAGTATGTCTCTGTGTCTTCTATTCTGCACCATTGGTCTTCATATCTCTTTTGCTGATGATACAATACCTTTGCTTGTTTGTTTGTTTCATGATAGCTCTGTACTATAATTTAAGGTCTGGTATTGTGATGCCTCCTGATTCACTTTTCTCACCAAATATTGCTTAGGATATTCTAGTCCTCTTATTTTTCCAAATGAATTTCTTGACTGCTTTTTCTTTTTTCTATGAAGAATGTCATTGGAGCCTTAGTAGGGATTGCATTAAACCTTAGTAGGGATATAGTGCTTTTGGTGGCATGACCATTTTGAGAATATTAATTCTGTGTATCCAAGAACACTGGAAATCTTTCCATCTTTTAAGGTCTACTTCAATTTCTTAATTTAGAATTCTATCGTTTTCATTATAGCGTTCTTTCACCTCTTTTGTTAGATTGATTTCCAAATATTTTTTGAGACTTTTTTTTTTGTGTGAATGGCTCCATTTTCCTAATTGGTCTTTTAGTTGATTCATCACTGAAGTATAGGAACACAGTTCATTTATGGGTGTTAATTTTATATCTTGCTACTTTGCTGAATTCATTTATGAATTCTAGAAGATATCTAGTGGATTTTTTTGGTTTTTTAAATATAGAATCATGTTGTTGGCAAATAGGGATAGTTTGAGTTCTTCTTTTCCTATTAATTTCTTTGTTCTAATTGTTATCACTAGAGTTTCCAGGATGATGTTGAATAGAAGTGGTTAAAAAAAGGGGGGGCATCCCTGTCTTGATCCTAGTTTTAGAGAGAATGCTTTCAGTATTTCTCCATTTACAATGTTGACCTTGGGTTTAGCATATATATCTTTTATGATGTTGAGGTATGTTCCTACTATCCCTTATTTCTCTAGTGTTTTGAACATGAAGAGTTGCTGTATTTTGTCAAATGCTTTATCTGAATTTATTAAGATGATCATGTGATTCTTATTTTTAAGTCTATTGATATGATGAATTATGTTTATTGATTTCCATATATTGCACCAACCTTGTATCCCTGGGATGAACCACACTTGATTGTGGTACACTCTCTTTTTAATACATTTTTGTATGCGATTTTGTTGAAGAAATTTCGCATCTATGTACATGAGGGATATTGGTCTGAAGTTTTCTTTTCTTGATGTGTATGTGTCAGGTTTTGGTATCAGGGTGATATTGGCCTCATAGAATGAATCTTTTCTATTTCATGTAATACTTTGAGGAGTTTTGGTGTTAATTCTTCTTTGAAGGTCTTGTAGAACTTGGCTGAGAATGTGTCTGGTCCTGGGATTCTCTTGATTGATAGGCTTTTGATGATGTTTTCTATTTAATTACTTGAAATTGATCTGTTTAAATTGTGTATCTTCTCCTTTTTCAGTTTGGGTAGGTCGTATATCTCTAGAAATTTGTCAATGTCTTCCATATTTTCTATTTTATTGAGTATTAATTTTCAAAATAGCTTCTAATTATCTTCTGTATTTCAGACATGTCCATTGTAATATTTCCTTTTTCATCTCATGTTTTAGTAATTTGAGTTTTTTCTCTTTTTCTCTTCATCAGCATGGCTAGAGGTTTATCTATTTTATTTATTTTTTCAAAGAAACAACTTTTTGTTTTGTTGATTTTGGGGGGGGGGTTGTTTCTTTTTTTCAATTTCACTGATTTCAGTCCTGATTTTAATCATTTCCTGTCTTCTGCTTTTGATATTGATTTGTTCTTCTTTTACAGAGCTTTGAGATGTAATGTTGGGTTTTTTGTTGACTTTCTGTTCTTTTTAGAAATGAGATAAATGAAACAAACTTTCCTCTAAGCACTGCCTTCATAGTGTCCCAGAGATTTTGATATGTTGTATTGTATTCTCATTAACTTCTAAGTACTTTTTTATTTCATCTCTGATTTCTTCTGCTATCCATCAGTCATTCAGTAGCGTATTATTTAATCTCCAGGTGTTAGAGTAGCTTCTGGTTTTTTGGGTTATCCTTGATTTCTAATTTCGCTGCATTATGATCTGATAGAATGCAAGGTATTAGCTCTATTTTTTTTTTTTTGTATTTGCTAAGAGTTGCTTTGTGGCATAAGATACAGTCTTTTTTTTTTTTTTTTTTTTTTAAGGATCCCTGTGCTGTTGAGAATAACATGTATTTGCTTGTTGATGAATAAAATATTCTTTATAGGTCTGTTAAGTCTAAATTATTGATTGTAATATTTAGTTCTATAGTTTCTTTTTTTTAGTTTTTGTTGGGAAGATATATACAGTAATGAAAGAGGTGTGTTAAAGTCATCCAGTCTTATTGTGTTGTGGTTTATTTGATTCTTGAAATTGAGAAGAATTTTTTTTTTGATGTACACAGATGCTCCATTGTTTGGGATATAAATATTTATAGTTGTTATGCCTTGCTGATATAGCCTTCCCTTAAGTAGTATGAAATGTCCTCCTTTTGATTAACTTTGGCTTGAGTTCACTTTATCTTACATGCACATGGAAATCCCTGCTTGTTTACTCAATCCATGTGAGTGATATCTTTTTTTCCTATACTTTCACCTTTAGTCTATGTATGTCTTTGCCTATGAGGTGAGTTTCTGGAAGAGAGCACATTTTGGGGTATGTATTTTCTTTCTAAGATTTTTACTTAAGTACTTTAAATTCCTACTTGAGTTTTCTGCTTTGCTTAATAATCTCATGTCATTTGAAATTACACATTCATGTAGCTCTCATGTATCTCTGAATATTCTAAAAGGAACGCTGAAATGACTTTGTAGAAGTATTCCATGAAATTTATATCACCTAAAGTAATTCAGATTTTGAAAGTTGAATGCCCACATCTCAGATGTTGGTGTTATGGGGAGCCACTTCAGAAAATGCTCTAAGTTTGAATTCAAATCAAAGAGAGATTTATTTACCTGGCCAGGAACTATCACCCACTGATAGAGACTGAAGCTCTGTGGGAGAACAGCAGCTTCCTGGCCTGTATCCTGGGAACTTAATGATGAAAACCACAACGCAGGGGCTTTCCTTAGCATCATGCAAGGAAGCCAATCACAGAAGCTAGAAAAAAAGTGGTCAGCTTTGCAACTCAGTTAACCACATCTTGGGTCTGATCAGGTGTTAGACAATCATATCCTGAGTTTGAGCAGGTGGTTAGTGGGGATGAGAATCTATTTCAAAGTTTTGGGTCACCAAGATCACCATATATTGGGTTGAGTACATTTTGTGGGATACAAAGTACAGAAAACAATATATTGTAAGAAAACAGCTTTCATTTAAATCAGTTTCTCAGAAACAGCTCTTGCAACAGATTTTTAATAGAAGTCAGCAAAGTGGAGTCTTAGGCCTGTCTATGACAGTTCTTGCTTTATAAGTATCTCACTTATCAAAATCTTATATCTATAATCTAGGTTTTTACTAATCTATAACTTATAACTTATACTCTTATTGATGGTATTTATCAGTTCACACCACAAATTAGAAGGCGTTATACAAATTATTTTATCAAAATTCAGTTATAGTGTACTCTCTAATCATTTTATTTTGCTCATTGAAGAATAATTTCATAATTTGAATCTTTGAAAATTCACAGTAATTATTAACCATGGTTCTACTGTCTGTAAATGTTTATGGTGTCCCTTTAAAAGTCAGTTCTAGCACATTAGCAAGAATCCACTCTTAAGTGATCTTAAAATGTTTCCCAAATTCGAATATTATTATAACTTATTCATAACACATATAATAAAACTACTAGTGGAATTTGACTAACAAAATAAATAAAAAGGCAAATCAAGATAACAAAATCTCTTAAGAATTTAGATGGATTGGGTTAAAAATAAACATTAAAAATAACTATTGGTAGCAATAAAATGGACTCAGAAAAGCTAATTTATCACTGAAGTTTTTAATCTTTTCTATAAATATAAACTATTTGAAAAGAAAACAAACTCAAGGGCCTCATGTTTGATAAAAAGAAAAATAGATTAAATGAAACTCAAAGGAAAACCAAGGTCCTTCTGACCTTTGGGTTTTTCTGGATGTTCTCTTCATTCAGTGCTATGTTTGTAGGCAAAGGAGCATGTTTCAAAACCATCCACAGGCAACACTGCAATTGTATGGCAAAATTGCTATATGCTTATGCTCCTGGTTTTGACATCATGAGTTCTGAAAATTCTATCAGCTGTTTGTTTTATCTGAACTGATTCTTCAAAGAAACTCATAGAACTAGAGAGAGGCTAATATCCTGTATTTTTCCAATGGCATAGCTGAATATACAAGAATACATGACATATTCTTAAAAAACTATGTAACCCCATTCAGTACTCTGTTAGAAAAAAAATCATTTATACAACCAATTGTCTAACTTCCTATGATGGTATTTTTTAAAGATGTTTATTTAAAATATTTTAAGGTAATACTAATTGTTGAAAAGGTACTTTCCATATTAAGCTCAAATTTGCTTTTAAATCCTGGCCAATTCTGGACTGCTTTTGCAGTGCCACACAGATTGGGTTTATGTTACAGCTTGTTTATTTGAGCTCAGTCTGATAAACTCTTAGATTTCTGACTCTGTTATTCAGCTTTCAGGTATCCTGAAGGTTCCTATTTTCAGCAAATTGGATTTGTTTGCTTTTTATGATGTCAACCAAAGTGTTAAAAATATTGAAGTTGATGGGAAGAATCTTTTCTGGATGAAACCAGATATATTCCATTAAATTAACTTTATTTGTCATTAATGAGACCTTAGTTGTTTTGCACCAAGGTCCAAATCTATCTACCTCTGATGATGTGAACCCATATTTAAGTATCATGTCAAAAACCTTTGCCAAATGAGAGAGATTCTCATTTTATGGCATCCTCTTTACCAGTTTAGTTGTCTTTTAAAATCAAGTAAATCTGAAAGAACTTGTGAACACACAGATGGATTTTGTTGTCCCTCTTTTCCTAGTTAACACTAGATGGAGTGAAACTTTGGGTGAGTCCGAGGTGATGGTGGTGGCAGGTCCCATGATTGTGCCAAGCGTTACATGAGCAGTGTTTGCTGAATTCTGAGAAGCACTTGATGATCACCTTACAGGTCACCACTGGAGATGTTGTCTGCCTTTCTACCTAGACTTGGCTATACCAGGTCTTCCTGGAATTTGAACTCCTCCAGAGTTACAGTCATGGTCTCTACTTCTTCCTTTTTGTAACTTGTGTGAGCTGTCCAACATTAAAATTGTGACTCACATACCAAATTTTGCTTATGTCACAAGGTGAAGAGGAACATATTTTTTTCCTTCCATAGTCCTCATAATTTCTCACCTCTCCCCTTTTAGAAATGAATGGTGGTTAAAAAAACCTGGTCCCTGGGTCATGTTACCTGTATCTGTATGCTGTGTCTACAGCTACTGAGTTGTTCTTACCAGTTTGCTTATGTTCCGTTAACTGTCATTTTTCTCATATACCAAATTGGAGTATTAATATTGTAAAGGTTAGTTGTAATGATTAATTGAGGAATTGCATGTAAAACATTTAGAAGAATATAGTCAACTTATCGTTTAAATTGTTAATTGAGAAGAATGTGGGCCTTCTCAGTTTGGAAAAAAATCTGTTTACTTGAGGGCTATTGTTGTGTTGTGGCTAATTAAGGTTACTCTGTACATACATTATTAAAATTATTTCTAGTCTTAGATAGTTGAGCTTTTCAGAGAATTGGAAAACTAGTGAAAAATGTTGGGCAATATGACCTTGCTCCAGTACGTATTGCTTAACTATACCAGAAATGGCTTGTTTTTATAAAACCCCTCTCCATCTAATAAGCTGAAAGCACTCTATAGACATTATCACATAATGATTTTGAGAAGTTGCTAGGCTACTGGTATGATGTTGTTATTTCTGTTTTCCCAAGGATTCTAAGTAACTTGCTTATGTTCACATAGAAAGATGACAGTAGAACAAGGAGAAACTCATTTGGGAGGCTTCTGAAATTCTGCCTGGAAATTTGGGCCCCAAAGCAAGTAATTTTAGAGGAGTCCATATCACAAATACTCTCTGTATATTTAGGATAATTTTATTAGAATCGATAAGCAATGTGAAATCTGACAGTATGATGTCACAAATTAAATCTGAAATATGTCCAGCCCTTGTTTGATTCTATAAGTCTAATAATCACTATGTGCACAAAATCCAATGCACTCTAACTGGAAAGAAGAAGTTGGGAGACCATTCATGATTTCTGCCTACTTGGCTTTCAGTCCAGTTTGACAAACATGAGGCAGACACTATGGTGCACATATTTAGATGTAAAAGTGGTTCTTAGGGACTTAAAGTGAAATGGTAAAATAAGAAATGCAGATGGAGAAAAAGAGATGGAGATCTAGTATCGACAGATGTTGACATGGAGATTTAGATATATAGAAATAGAACATTGTAATAAAGAAAGTGTATCAGGTCATAAATTAGGATACTATTTGTGAAAAAGATCTGATTTGAATAAGGCTTTAAAGAATGAGTAGGTTGGAAATTGTAGTGGATGGTTGGCAAATGGAAAGAAAACAGTTTTGCATGCTTTGGTTGATCTAAATAGGCAATCATGTCTTCTCTATGTATTTTTCAGAGTTAGTAGGGACCTCAAATTTACTTTTTCATAAGCTTAAGACTATATTAACCAATTACCCTATTTAAAACTCTAAACATGCTAATTTATTTTGAAGAACAGAAGAGAAATGGGATAGAAAAGGTGGGGAAAAGGGGGTCTGTTTCAATTTCCTTTCAAACTTCTTTCAGAGAAGGATATACAAATCATAGGTCAAATACCTGAGAAAAACCTACGCATCAGCTTCTTAGTAGCTCATTTCAGATATCTGTGTGACATTTCTTTATTTCCTTGTTTAATTAAGAACACGGTAGTGGTGAGCTTTGTACTCATCATCTCACTGATGAGACATTATAATTCTGCTGAATTCTTCTAATTGCAACCAACCAGTACAGCCTTGGCTGGGGGAGTAGAATCAAATAATCAAGGGTGGTTTCCGTTCATTTTTTGTTACCTGGAAATGGGAAGGATGATGTCAGACCCATTGTATTCCAAGGATTTTAAGAGGTATACAAAATATTTCCAACTGAACTTTCAAAACTGACAAGATTTTAGGCCTGCCTCACTCAGTTTGTATATTATTTTCCAAAATAAGTATGGTTTCTCCTGAAGAACAGAAATTGATATACTCCACATCATCACCAGCCAGAGGCCAAGGTAACAGCCAGTTTCATATGCCAACATGTTAGTATAGCCTTTTCAAGCATTTCAATCAGATATCCGTACAAAAAAAAAAAGGATCCACAAATCATGCCTCACACCATGTGAAAAAAATTAGCTCTTCAAAATGCATCTAAATGTAAAACTGAAATAGCAGAAAATATTTGTGATCTTGAGTTATGCAACAACTTTTGAGGTAAGACACACACATATAATCGATTTATAGAACAATGATGGATCATACTCATCAAAAGGAAGAACTCACGTAAATGTTGGAATCAAAGGCTGTTGCCCTGGAAACCACAGTGTCTTACTCTTCAGGGCTTGGAGAGGACAATTGAAGGACAGGAATGACAAAGCTGCTGATATTAGCTAGACTACAGGGAGGACTGGATCAGAGGGAACTACAACTTGCACATTGTTATTTTAGTCTAACATGACTGAAGAGACATGAGAGCGTTTTGAAGTGATGAAAATGTTTTCTCTCTTGGTCGTACAATGGTAGCAGTGTAGAAACTCATACACTAAAAAGGGCAATTAAATTTTTTAAAAATTTATTGGTTTTTAGTTATACAGGACAGCAGAATCCATTTTGATGTATTTACGCAACAATGGAATATATCTTATTCTAGTTTTAGGATTCCATTCATATGGATGTACATGATGGTGGGATTCACGGTGTTGTTTTCATACATGTACATGGAAAATTATGTCAGATTCATTCTGTCTATCCTTTTCCTATCCTCCACTTCCCTCTATTCCCCATTGTCTAATCTACTGAACTTCTATTCTTCCCCTCATCCCACCTCCTTATTGTGGGTAAGCTTCCATATATCAGATAAAACATTCAACCTTTGGCTTTTAGGGGCTGGTTTATTTCACTTAACATTATAGTCTCCAGATCCTTCCATTTGCTGGCAAATGTCATAAAGTCATTCTTCTTTATGGATAAGTACCCCCTAATACATACATACATACATACATACACACACACACACACACACACACACACACCACATTTTCTTTATACATTCATCAGTTGAAGGGTATCTACTGAATATAAATTATGCTTCAATAAGCATGGATTTAAAAAGTAGCAGGGGTCATCTGTTCAAGGGATATTTAAACCTTTGACTCATGATCCAGAGGTGGATGTTATTTTCACTGACCTTATTTATCCCCTAGTAATTATTTGCTTTATTCCACTATATTTAAAGTCATCTTTACTAGATTTTCAAAAGTTGAAAAATTGAATAAATTTATCCATTCCATCATAGTTTCATAAGGTATATGTGGGTTTCAAACTCATCTCTTTTTCATAGGATTCTAATAAACTTATACAATAATCTTTTAATGTGGATATCTGTAGGACAGGCCCCAGAATAAACTCAATGCTGAAATTTCTAATATTCTGGTAATTGTGAAGGTTGAAGATAATGATTGCATTATTCTGTTTGGGGTGCAGGTGTTATTCCCTCCATGAAAGAGAGTACCAGACCACATCTAGAAGGAAAGGAACTCAGCCTAGTTATGTAATGTCATCTTATCATTCTAGTAAAAATAATAGTGGTAATAATGAAGAAAAGTAAATTTCAGGTCTTAATTTGTAGAAAAATAGGCAGTTTTGTATAGGCTTGTTCTCTATAATTATACTTCATGAGCTAATATTTTAATGATTCCTCCTGGATAATAATTAGCCATCCAGCCTCTTGTCATATGAAAATTACAGTCACTGTCCAAAGCTTACCAGACACTGTTTTCTCCTCTTTTTCCCCCAGTAACTGAGCTATTAATAATCTTCTTTTGCAAAATGTTCCAGCCAGTCTAAAGTTTCACCTAGTACAGAATTTCCCTAAGTTTTATCAAATGTGCTTTGACCGCTAAGAGAAGAATGAAGTAAAATTGCTGAAGACACTGCCTGGTCTTTCATGTAGGTACATGTGTTATGTTTTAAATACGGCGTCTACAGAAAGCTCATGTGTAATTCAATGCAAGAAGGTTTGGAGGAAAAATCATTGGGTTATAGCCTTAGACTCATCAGTGAATTAATCTTTGATGGGATTAACTGAAGTGGTAGAGTGTGGCTAGAGGATGTGGGAATTAGGGCATGGGCATGGCTTTGGGGTATATATTTGTATCTGATGAGCAGAGTCTCTCTCTCTCTCTGCTTCTTGATCACCATGATGTGAGCTGCTTCCCTCTGCCACACACTCTGCCATGATGTTCAGCCTCATCTGGAATCTTCTATGGATTAAGACCTCTGAAACTTTGAGCTCTCAAATAAACTCTTCTTCTCCTACAATTGTGCTGGTTGGGTTTTTAAGCCACAGTAGCAAAAAAGCTGACTAAAATAATGCTCTAGTATATAGTATACTAATAATAGTCTGTGAGTTCAATCATAAAGATCTAGCTAATTGTATTTTAGTAAATACACTACATATTTTTATAAACAACCTGGAATATAGATCCATCCTCTAATGGATTTTTTTAAAATGTAAAAAAAATGAAATGAGGGAAAGAAAGATTTTTGAGCTGACTGTGGCTCACCCCAACATTGAGCTTTTCTGACAGATTTTGCAGTTTAAAGTAGGACATTTCCCCATGATTTGAATGTTATTAGAATGTTGGAAGCATGCTAAGGCTTATTGAAATGTCAGGTGGTGATGGAGTTGTGCTCTGTCCTTGAATCAGGGCTGCTGCTTTGGGAACAATAGTGCTTCCTCCTTCAATGTCTAGAGAAGTCAACTAAAGGACAGAAAAGATAAAACAGCTAGTATTAGAAGATGAATGAGTCAAAGGAAATCAAAATTGCAAATTATTAAAAACTGTTGCCCCTGTTCTCTCCAATGACTGCTTAAATAGAATAGCATGAACATGAGTCTCAGTACTACTATTGACTGGTCCTTAGTGGAAGTCATTAAGTATTCCAAGCTTGTTTACTTTCTTTCAAAATGATAGTATTAAATTAAATTATTTCTTTGGGTCAAATGGGCGTAAAACCATGTTTTGTTGAGATGGGGGAAGGAACTCATCTGATGTTAATTTAATATATGCTAAGGCTAAATATATATTAATGAAAGAATTAAAATTCTATCATAAAAGAATATCCCCATCATGTAATCCATGATATGTAAATTCTTGTTACCTTCCAGCTACATTATAATTACTCTTTGCATGGTATTTTTACACTCAACAGATTGAATTTCACATCCATAAATGTCTTTAGGAATTCCACCTCTAGCCTCAACACAATAAAGAGACAACTACTTCTAAAGAAACATTGGATTAGATAAAGGGGAAAGAAGGAAGGGAAGGGAGATAGGAATTGGAAAGATGGTGGAATGAGTTGGATATAACTTTCCTATGTTCATGTATGAATACACCATTAGTGGAACTCCACATCATGTACAACCACAAGAATAGGAAGTTATACTCCATGTATGCATAATATGTCAAAATACACTCTACTGTCATGTGTATATAAAAAGATCAAATAGAAAACATTATGGGTTAGAAAGTAGAGGAAGTCAGTGGAAAAAGAATACATTCCACTTACTATTGGCCAGGCTCTTTAACATAGTGCATCTGCATAGCACAACAGTTAGTTTATATAATTAGT
Source organism: Marmota marmota marmota (assembly GCF_001458135.2). Classification (NCBI taxonomy): domain Eukaryota; kingdom Metazoa; phylum Chordata; class Mammalia; order Rodentia; family Sciuridae; genus Marmota; species Marmota marmota. Next base: position 39,266,543 of record NW_025999932.1, read on the forward strand.
CCAGAATAGGTGCAGGTTCTGCTTCCCTCCGCAATTCACATTTTCCAAAATAAACCGTGAGACATCCAGGTAGCCATTATTTTCTACATCTTTCAAATGAGGAATAGACTTAGCTTAAATCAGAGGTGTTAAAACAAGAAATAAAAAACTTTACTTGTAACCTAAAAGAATATTATTCAATCTCCTCATTATGCAGAGAAGAAAAAACACCAAGCACTAGAGCAATGAAGGAATTTTTCCAAGGAAGGTTGGTGAACTGACGGGACTCTGTATCTTTTCACTCCTAGGCCAGTGGTCCTTGTGAACTCTGGTAACACCACTGACCAGGTCTTCTTTGATCTTGAGGAAGTTAATTTGAAATGGGAAACAGTAATTCACAGTTACCTCTTGGGAACATCACCAGGACAACAGAAGCTTGTAGAGGAAGATACATTTAAAAAGAGAAGGTGTAAATCAATTGAATTGAGACAGACTGGTTTGTAGGTCACATGATTTTAGTTTTCTGTAGAAATCTTCCAACACTTAGTATTTCTAAATAATCCTTAGTACTGTCAGATTTTTTTTGTTTAATTAATAAGCCTTTATTCAACAGGAAGATAACAAATTCCAAATTCCTGGCTCCAGAAGTCTTTTTGAAATAAATGTGGATTTGGTATAAATTTTGAGCCCATGGAAAATTTGGGCTCCATCTTTTTTTCTTCTTTATAACCACATCCAGGCCTGGGATGAATAAGGAGAAGAGTAAGTTTATTTTCCTCCTCCTCAATAATCTTCACTGAGAGCTTTGTGTACCTTATGAATTTTCATCACTGAAAGGTGCTGTGGTGCAGTTCTATGATTAAGATTGATAGCTGGAAATCTTTCCAGCTGTCTTGAATGTCTCTGAGGTTAATCTGTGGTTCATCAGATGCAGTTAAATTGGACAGTCTCCAACTAGAGCTTCATTACTTCTCATCAGACTTCTAGGGATCTTCCATGAAGGGACTATCAAGAACCAGGTTAGAAATCTCTTTACTTCAATCTAGGATGAGCCTCACTCTTCACCCTCTACCAGTGTATTTATTTCTGACCTGCAAATATGAGCCTGGATTTAGTCCTCCTATAGTTTCAGTGATTTGAACAAGGATACATGGCCATGCATTCAGGGAAATCCTACCCACTGAAGAGCTCCTTCTTTAGCAGGTTTGTCTGAAATTTCAAGTTAAATAAGAATTGAATTCCTTGGGAAAACTCTGAAGCAGGAATGAATATTCATATCTCTTGGGAGAGCCTACAGATTTAATGATTTGGAATTTGTACATAAAACCATGCTTAATGCCATCAAGAGTAAGTGAGACGGGGGTATGGAGTCAGGGTATAAATTCATTTAAACATTAAACATGTTGAAAAGAAGCAGAGTTCTGAGGAAGATGAGCTAAAGGAGTTGTGTAGCATTATTTAAACTGTGTTTGGTCATGCTCCTGCTCAAATCTTAAAGCTTTTATCATTTCAATCTGTTATGGACTGAATGGGTGTTCCCCAGTAAAATTCATGTGTTGAAACCCTAACCCTCCAGGTCAAAATAGATGTCTATCTTGCCAAAAGTCAATGCATACTTTCCATGGACAGGGCACCATGTGATTTCCAGATCTTCTGCCATAAAGTTTTCTGGCAATAGCCGAATGCTGCATTGGTTGCTAGAAGGCAAACATATGTAATGGATTATGTGTTTCTGCTTGTGTCCTCATTTCTGACCAGTCTCATATTCATTGACAGCAAACCACTGCCAAACAGGCAAATAAGACTCTTGATCATTTCAATCCTTTATATGCATTGGGCTTCTCAACAAACTGTATCCAATTTCAACAACAAAAAAAGATCTTATCAAGAAAATATACATATTTACTAAAGATAACTCTGAGACAGAAGATTTTCTGTGGTAACAGGAAGCAGAGCATGTGTTCACGCAAGAATCGATATATTCTACCCACATGAGAGCCCTCAAGATGTGATTTTCTCAGACGTCTATGGAAGCAGATATTCACTTGATTGAGATTCTGTGCCTATTTTATGCATAAACGTTTTTCACATCTACTTATATCTTAACATGTTTATATGAGCACTAGCATCTTGTATATCTTGAAACCTAAGTCCCAGAGGGATCTGCCATGGTGATCTCACATGGTGGGTCACCAGGATCCATTGATGCAGTAAACCAGTCCATGTTTGCACACTACTGGTGAATGGAGCAGAGGGACTGTTTTAATCTGAATTTGAATCAGTCATGCTGATGGGGATGAAGGGTGTTTTCTCTCTTTAATCCTTGATTTCAATCTACTAGTTGTGATTTATTGCAGTGTTTTCAAAATTATGGCTAAACTCGACTTTTCAGAAGTTTTGATGGTTTTATAAGAGTTTACATATATTATTTTAAAATTATATTTGAAAATGTTGAGCCACACAGATATGACATATTTTTAACATGAGAAACTCTAACTTGTCAATAATACAAAGTAATAGTAGATTCTGTGCATGTTCATACTTAAGTCTTAGAATAAATGTTTATATAAATAAGTCTTGGGGAAATAAATGTATATTGTTGAAGCTGCCCAGTTATGACAGCTCATGACAGTAGCACCAAAACAATACATATATGTGAAATTTCTGTGAAAATATCAGATTAGGGAAATTTTAGTGCTTTGTGTAAATTCATGTCTATATCTGTTTACATATTAGTATACATGGAAGCCCATGTTTATATTGCACAGACACCAATAAATTAAATGCTAAGAAATGCTTACATACATCTTCTCAGTGTAGGCCCTGGCTTCTGAATAATCATCAATTGTGAAATAACAGGTGAATATATAGTAGGTTACATCTACTAAATATTATAGATATATACTATATTATAGATACTTATAGTGCTTTTTGTTTGACTTTTACCTTCACCATGTTCAACTCAATTACATGATTTATATAACTCTTAAATTTTAAATTTAGAATAAAAAGTATTGAATATTTTGAAGTTCCAAGGTAAGCTATTACGTTTTCCACACTTGTGATACTTTTCTGTTTGAATTGCATTTTTCTTATTCCTGTGACCAAAGTGTATAGATATGTATGGAATGTGGATACTACTATGAGAGTATTGGTCACATCTTGATTTCAAAGTTCTGTGTTTGTCAGGCTGTGTCACTATTCTCATTGATCAATGCTTAAAAATGTAAAGTTTGCAAATTTTAAACTTATAACCTTATACAAATTAAATTAACTCTTTTAGTTTACATATTGGCACTTGGAGTAAGACTTCATTTGAAATAGGAATTGTGCTAGTACAAATCTGGAAATTGCTGATTCATGAGGTTACTGGTTTGTACAAATCCATTTTTTAGTCTTGGTGGAATTACACATAGAATTCATATGTTGAAACTTCTAATTGACAACTTTCTTCAGTTCCTACAGTAAAATACTGGGGATCAGAATGATATCCAGCTTGCAGTCATGTAGAACCAAGATAAATGCATACATATAACGGTGCCAGAGAAATTCTGATGATGGAGATGAGGGAGAAATTTAGTAGACACTGTTTTCAAATTTACTATCAAAATACAATGTGCTGGGATGTGAGTGACATCTGTAATAGGAGACACAGACAAAACGGAGAAGCTAATAATCTGAAAATGTTTACTCTATGAATCTTGATGATATTTTTTTCAGATTTATTTCCCAGTGGTGTTCCTTAGAAGGACATAAAGCTAATTTCATTCTCGTAACATACCAGCAGATGGGTTGGATATATTAGGCTGCAATTAAACAGTTGCTCCATATAATTCACAAATGCCTGATCATAAAGAATATATTTGATATGGGGTCTGTTTCTGCCAGTCCATGTATCGAATACTTGTCCCTTATATTTTCCAGTGCGTGTTCCTAGAAGGAACTCTTGTGTCATTATCATTGAGATGTCTGGGTCAAAAAGTACAAAAGGCATACACAAAAATCACACCAAAATAGTAAAACAGGACACAGTGTCCCGTCGGAGTCCTACATGGTTCCCTTCTGAGTCACTAGCAGACTGCTAGGTCCTTGCAGTCTGATATTCCTCAGTAGTAGGCTTGCATCTGATAAAGATCTGCAGATTCTGTTCAGTGACATATGCTCACTTAGAAGTCACTCAGCCAGAGTGCATAGCTCACCATTGGAGGAACAAGTGAGTCACTGAGGCTCATTTCAGTTGAGGGCACATTGTAACACTTAAATGTTTATACCAAGGGTGGTCACTGTAATTCCCTGCAAAACCTCCCTCTTAACCCCCCAAAATCTTGATGTTTTCATGGCCACAGACTGTAGGTTCTAGCTCAGAGAAAAGACGGCTGAATCAATAAGTTAAACATTACAGTATGTAAGAGAGGAGATGAGAAAAGTGAGATCAATGGTATCAGCAAACAATTCAACATCTTGTGAGAATGGCCCAGTTGTTCCATTTTCATCCCATCTCTAACTGGCTTTGTGACTTTTGGACAGTTGCTTAGCCTTAGTTTTTTGATATTCAACAAGGGAATGTATTAATGAATATTAGATATCTCAAAAATCATTGGGGCTAGAGAAATAGACCCTAGGTTAAGTTTTCAAAAAGTCATACTGAACACTGCACTACAGGAGTGACCTCATGAGGACCCTGTGGCTGCTATCTCTGACTGCCTGTGAGAACCCAGTTTCCAGGAACTTGATCTTCCTGCAACTGTCATTAGCACTTCCAAAAGCTGGACTCTGCTACTGTCACCCAGGCCAGCAGTACAAATGTCCTGAAAAGCCTTCATATTATTCATTTCCAAATTGAAATGTCATGCAGTTACAGCTAATTACAAGGCAGAAACAATACATGGAAAATTATGGAAATGTAAGAATGTGCATGACATGTCGGGCAGCTACATATGACAGATGTCCATGAGCTGCCTGACAAAACTGATGAGAATATTTAGTAAGGTCACTTTGCAAAGCATTCTCCAAAATGCCTGGCACGCTCAGGCAACTAATGTGTCATTTTTTCCCCCTCTCATCTCTTGTGAGAACTTAAAAAAAAAATCCCACTGTGCCGAGGTTTAAGAATTCTGTCAAGGATTTTTCCTGTTTCGTAACTGATAATGTGACTCTGAATCTTTGCTTTAAAATGAAAGGAAAAAAATAAAACAAAACATGGCTGCATTTCTTTAAGCTCTTCTGAGATACTTATTTTCACTAAAGAGAGCATCAGCTCAAAAGATTGGACATAGCCGGACAGTGGACTGCATTGGTCTTCCTGGCTGTAGAGAGGAGATCTGCCCTGAATAGAAAGGGGAGAAAGGCTTCTCTGACCCCTCATTCCCAGTGTTTCTGGGAGTGAGGCCAAAGGTGAAAGTGAGTGCAACCCAGCCATGTCCTTCCATAAAGTACTGGTTCATGGACATCTCAGTGTTGATCCTTGTGAAAAGTGAACTAGCTCCTATGCATCCTTAGGTATGTCCCCTTAGATATGTCACTTCCCCAGCACTCAGGAAATGGGTGTGGGAGTTAGGGAAGTGAGAACCTGATGTCTCATTATATGTTCCTCCTTCAGGGGTAAGACCCAGGAGGTGCACTCGCTAACCTGGGGTGCAGCCTTGGGAATCAGGACTTAGGTAGGATATTTTAGGGTATTTGCCAAGGGTCAACACAGGCAAGTGATCTTGGTTATGAAGTTAGGAACAGGAGGCCATGCCTAGAAGAGAAGGATCAAATGGATGCAAAAGAGGAATCTAAAGTAAGCTTCGGTGGGATAAAGGAAAGACTGTAAGACAAGTACTTCAAATAGCAATACTGAAGACCAAATGTATTCTGTCTTGTGCTGTATAGGTAGACAGGGCAGCTTATACAAATAATTTTCTATTTCTATAGTGGTCTGCACTTCATGAAATAATTTCACATATTGTCTATTTTAATAATGAATTCATATTGTGAATGGTGTTTTTCCAGTTTTACAGACATCAAAAGGATGGTAAATAGATTTGACCTAATCATAAGGCTACTCACAACTCAGAGCTTAAGTCAAATGCTCTTTCACTACTTATCCTCTTCTTATCATGGCTCAGAGTTTTGTGAAATATTTAAGTAAATATTATAGACAGAAATACAAGAAGACAAAGGAATTTGAGGAGCTTGACCCCATTTTTGACATATGGGCTTACAGGAGAAGGTTTTAAATTTAATTTCCTGGCTATTTTCTCTAACTTTCTAATTGCAAACTTCAGAATGACCTGTAGTGCAACTAAGTGAGGTTTGGGATGTCCTGTCTTGGATTTGGTTGAGTTTTTTCAATTCTATACCATCTTCAGGTGCTTGCTAATTGTGAGAAAGGTTTGAGTTCTTTAAGTTTTCTCAAGTTTGTTCATCCCAGGCAAACCAGCTGTTGAACTGAAAGCAAATGATGATAAGCCTTAAGAGAAAATGTTCAGCCGTGGTTGTCTTAAAGTCACACAGAAAATTAGAAATTAACTCGTAGAGGTCTGTGATGGTCTTGGTGCTATTTCATAGTGGTACTTGATATGCCTTACACAAGATATGCTCTCTGATGAGCAAAACTACATTCTTCTCACTGAATGTCTCATTCTTCCTTGAATCCAAAAACTTAATGTTCCCCATGACAGCAACTCCTGCTTCCAACAGTTGCATACAAATTGTTCTTTAGAGCATTCACTATTATTCCATTGGCATTATTGATCAATACTCCCAAAGTATAAAAAAAAATTAATAATGGACACAATATGGCCCATCCAGTTCTAAATTAATTCTGACTTGAAATGTTACATTCTTCACCAGATCTATTTCATTTGAATGATCTGTTCTTATTGATCTGAAATTTATAGATTTATATAAATGAATTATCCATCATCTGAGGTGAGTATCAGAATTTTTTTGGAGATTTTTTTCCCCAAAATATGCCTGTTGAGTCTCCCTGACAAACTGACAAATCAGACTATCAAGGATTAAAGCTGAGCATATGTGTTTTGGAGCATCATCTCAAATGACTCAGGTACAAAACTCAGATTAATAATGATTCCCCTAAACTTTCTACATTTATTTAAAGCCTAAATATAGAACAAGCAAAACTTATGGGTTGTTATTAATATGCATTTATCCACTGTCCCTTTTAACTTTCTCCCAACCAAAGTGAAAGATTTATCAGTTTCCACTGACACTTTTCTTTACTCTTAGGTGATCTATGGTTATTTTAAGGAAGAAACACAGCTTCAATTAATAACTAGTATGAATGTCCAGACATAACTTAGTGTTAGGCCTCTTTCCTTCACTAGTCTGGACCGTCTTCTAGTTGTGAGCCTTTAGGTAGGGAAAGTACCTACCTAAATCACCTCCAGTACCACTATCATCTCTCAACCTGTTTACCCTGTGTGCTTGCTTTTGTTTTGGTCTTCTCCAAGGTCTAAACCCAAGAAGGGAGTAGAGATGAATGAATAAGGCAGCTCTTACGTGGCAGGACGATTCTGCCTATGACAGCTGGGACTTGTTGATGACTGAGTCTTATCCTTTGTCAGTGTGAGATTTTCATATTTTCTGCACCCCAGGACCAGAGCAGATATTTCTCTACTCTGGGTAGTCACTGATGCCCTACTCTTAACCTTGCACATTCAGCATAAACTAATGGCCTCTTTTTGCTAAGAATTTCTCTATCACTATGTGGGTTTTTTGAGTAGAACTCAAGACATTCTTGCCTGGGACTCCCACAGCACCCACAACTGACCCAGAAAAACCCCACAGGTCAATTGTTCAGTGGGTTTCAGGCACCAAAGACTCTTCTGGCTCTGCCTTCCAGGCTGCCCCAGTTTCTAGATTTTCCTGGACAGAGCAGTGTGGAAGCTGTCTGGGAGGTCCATCAGAGCCCTCCTCTTTAGGTTTAGAAGGAAGCACTACCACCTCAGAAAGCACAGTGAGACTCACAACTTGACAACAGCTGTCTCCAAGGAAATCTTTTCACCAAACTCCTGTCCATCCTCTTTGAAGGCTCACTATACCTGATCAGGCCGAGGAACTGAAAGCCATGGAGAAGGTTCTGTAGGCATGTGGAGTGAGGGAATGAATCCCATTCACTTGTGTCCTGATACCTGACAGAGAGGCATATCAGTGAAAGCTGATGTAAAATCCCATTCAGTCCTTTTGTACAGATAATAGCAAGAATTGTATGAGTTCACACAGGCCATGAAACCACCAGGTGGGTGATGTTAAAGGATTGGATTTCCCCCTTCAAAGGAGGAGGGTGGGTGGCAAAAACTCAACACAATAAGGTAGTTTCATTTTTTTTTGTTTATGAAATTTCCAGATAAATTCAGTATATCATCCTTTATCCCATGGTGGCTGAGGGTGAATATGCTGCTTTTTCATTTACTGCTTCCTTAAAATACCAGTAAACTGGTGTTTTTAGGTAGCTCTAGGCCAAGGATGGAGCCAATCTAAAGTACTTAAATGTGTAGTATATCATTCTCAGTTTGGGAGGTCTGTAAATGAAAGCTTCCTGAAATCCATTCATCTTCTGAAGTTATACATGATCTTGCTCTATGGCTTCAATCTTGGCAGTGACTTCAAAACATAATAATTGAAGATCAGAGCATCTTATCTTAAATAATTACATGTTTAATATAAGAGTCCAGTTCAGGTCAAACCCAAACCATTTGTTTCTTTATATGAATACATGAATCTGTGACTTCCTTCTAGGCATCCTGACTCTACTGCAAATATTTGCATGCATAAAAACCCATTCACTCCCCTATGAATAGGCAACAATTGTCAGCAGAGTCTGTCTAAATTCACAGACAAATGCACATTTTTCCTCCCTTAAAATCTCTCCAGAGGCAGTAAAACTCTGGCTCAAACTACACAATATACATTATTTAGCAAAATCTTAACTTCCTAGTCTAATCCATGAACATTAGATTAATTCTGTGTTCCCCTTCAGGGATTGTTTGTTATTGGGCACCTTTTATAACTTTTTTTTTTAATTACAAGGCTCGCAGATTATTTTGCTAGGTGAAATGGACAGTCAGCCTTAAATGTTAATTAAAGTTTGGTTTTGGATACAGAAAATAGCTGGCAGTTTTAAGTTGGCAGATTTTTTTTTGTTTAGGCCTCTTGAAGAAAAAGCATAATTCTTTACTGCAAAACTGATGAGAAGTGTTGGTATTTTCCTGTCTCATTTTGACCTCCCAACATTTTTCTGGACACTTGGCATCAAGGCCTAGGGTCAAGTTGTAAACCTCTTTAAACAACAAAAAAAATTGCTGTCTTTTAAAGCAGAAGAACTACAGGACTACTTGTAGAAAAATCACTCCAATAGCCACTGGATGGAAGAATTTGGGTGTTATGTTTTACATATTAGGTGTTCCCCAAAAGCTGATGTTTGAGACAATGCAAGGTTTAGAGGTGAAATTATTGGGATATGTGAACCCTAATTCAAGTTAATATGTTGGTGGGTCATTGGAGGGTATGGCTTATGGGTATATATTTTGTCCCCGGAGAAAGGAGTCTATCTCTCTCTCTCTGCTTCCTGGTGCCATGTTCTCAGCTGCTTTCCTCTGCCCCACACCTCTGCCATGATGTTCTTGCCTCATGTTAGGCCCCAAGGAATGGAGCTGACTGTCTATGGACTGAGACCTCTGAAACCTTGAGCCTCAAATAAAGTTTTCATCCTGTAATTGTTCTTGTAAGGTTTTTTGTTCATAGCAGTGAAAAAGCTGATTAAAACCTTGAGCATCATTGGAAAATTTCTATTAAGAGGTTTCCATTCACACAAGAAAATACCTGCGTATAATTTACAGATTAAACTGAAATTAAAGTGACATGACTAAAACGACAGGGATTGTGAGAAATTCAACATGTCCATCTCTTTTGTTATGTGAAATCCAGACCCAGGTAGTCCCATTTTGGAAGATAGCTTATCTAAATTAAGATTCTTTTTAAAACCATAGAAAGACTCTAGTACTCTTCAGGTTGTACAAAATTGGGTTTTACCTGTGGGCTTACTTTTTTCAGAAGAGGCAACTCACTGAAAAAATCATATATGGTGTAATTACAGGATTATTTCATGACTAAACTAATGGGATCCTAAATTATGTAGAAGAAAAGCTTTGCTCCTCCAATGTACTTTGGAAGTTTAGATGCAAGCTCATTCTGGGATGAAGAGATGTTGACTGTACATTCTCCAGAAAACATTTAAAAGCATAGAAACTTAAAGGCAAATAAAAACTTTTCTACTGAGGGATGTGAATATATAATAAATTAAGCTAGCAGTAGTGTTTTTTTTTCTCCCTCAATTTCTCTATAGAATTTGTCCAGTAGAATTTTCAACTGATCTTAAATGGAAAAAAATAATAGATTGCTTATGCATTTAAATAACCCTGCTTTATTTCTTTTATTCAACTTGAAGAGTATTTAAGCAATTTTTTTTCTACAACAGAACTGCTTACTGCTGTAATGTAGAAACCCTGGGAAAGCTGACATAGAAAACAGTCCTTACACAATTCTGGCTCTGGGCTTTGCTCGTGTTATTCTGCTTTAGGGCAGAAAACATTCTGAGATTGATCTGAAATGATTTAATTTGGCACCGTCAGATGCTCTTATGATGCAGGGAATCAATTATTTTTGTTTTCAATCACAATGTCAAAATATATTTAGGCCTCTTATATGGTATAGCTAATGTACTTACACTGTACTTTTAGTTAATGCCTGAGAAAAAAGGTTTGAATATATGGTAAAGTTGCATTTAAAATGTAGTCTAATCTAACTTTAATGATTCACCATATTAAATAGTTGCTTTAGTGAATTTTGTTACTAATTAATATTTACTTTCTCATAAATCAGTAATACAGAATACAGGTACACAGCAAGCCAGTTTTGTTTTTTAATATGGCAGTTTTTTCTTTCTTCACTAACCCACCCACACATGTAAAAGTTTATTGCAGCTGAGTATTACCATTATATAATACTGTCACATTAAAAATGCCCACATTTATTCCTACTCCAAACATTTTAAAATGTACATGTAATCAAGTTATATTGAGTCACCCTTATCTTCTTTTAAAAATCATTTTAAGTTAGTGGGGTAGTTAGCATATCAGAGTTTCATAAGCTTACTCTTAAGGTCAATGCAGTCAACTTTTAACCTTATTTTACTTCAATTTAGTAATGTTTAATCTCTTTTCACTTTGCAAAAGTTATGTTTATACAGAAAGCAAATAAAAACTTCCAAAGCCACTTTTCTCGAAGACTGAGGGTCACATCCACAACTGCTTCCTCAGCTAATGCTACTAGTTCATGCTCTTCAAAAAAGAAAGTGCTTCTAACCCTTGCATCTTGCTCGGTTAGCAGACTCAGTTTTTTTTTTTTTTTTTGTCTATTCCACTTTTGTTTGTTCCTCATATTTACTGTGCTATGCAATTGGTAATTGAACTTTCTTTTCTCGATTGAGACAGCAGTAAGTCAGTGTGTTATACTTTGGATACATTACAGACAGCATTGCTAGCAGCCATTTTAAGAACAAAATTGAGTGATTTCTTGTTAAGGTGCATAAGGTACATGTTGATTCAGGGGTGCTCTCGTGAACTGTGTTTTTTATGAGAAAGGCACTTTCTTTATAGCCCCTAGTGCAAGTACATTTTGTTTGTCCAGTTGTTTGGTTTTATTTTCATTTGTATCAGAAAGCCGTTCAGCAAACCTCTTTTACTTTCTGAAGGCTCAGGTCAAAGAAGAAGCTTTTCTTAAGTAGAGAACTGACTATTTGTGTTGATCTACAAGTAGAATTTGCTAATTGTCATCTCTGGTATTAAAGATCTAACTTGACTTCTGATTGGATATTAGCCACCTTAACCAGGGGAAACTCAGCCACTGTTTGCCTGCATCCTAACTCCATGCAATCCCGCCTTAGGCAGTTTGCTTTCCTTTTTCTCTTAATTCTTACTGATTTTTCCCCCCTAGTGGGAACTATGTCAGAGTTTTCTGATCTGAGATCAATGCAGCTTTAATTTTGACATCTTATTGTTGCTCATGCTTCAGGATGTTTCATTTGATGCTTCCTGCCCCTAAATACCCACCTGACTTATCACTTTAGTTCTTTTTCTTAGTCCTTGGTTCCTGAGCACTGCAAGTTTAGTCTCACCTCCTTCCTGCTTCCCACAGGAAAGTAAGTTCTCAGAGTTAACTGAGCTGTGCCAGCCCTTCTTCTTGCGCTCTTTTGTACATTCTGCTAATGAAATCCTAGCAAGGAGCATGTTGGGATCAAAATTGGAGTCATTTGAAAAGTAAAGCTAATTGTCTTACTGATGCTTAGACAGGGACTGCAAAGGAAAACCAAGAATGCAGAGCTATATGCCCACAGATGGGAGAGGTAAAACTGGATTATATTTCATGCCACATACTGAGGTGGGGATGTCTAGGAGAGGAGTGGGATTGGAGAGAGAAATAGGGGTTTATTTTGAATGTGTTATGCCATTTAGATTTCTAAGGGAAATGAGCTATTAAGTGCAGAGTAAGATATACTTGTGGAAGCTGTAAATTCATAAGTGAGAGTAAATGCTTAAATTCATGGACCTGGATAAGGTGAATGATAGACCAGAGAAGAAAGAAAATGGACATGGATGGAATTTCACATTTTTGCAGCTTAGTGCTAAGGGCCGCAGTAGTCACAGCAGCAAAGGCATAGGGAGGCTACAATTCCAGCCTGTTGGGGCATCTATTGTGAACCAGGGATAGCAAAGGAAAGCAAGATGAAATTGACCCAGATGTGGAGCTTTCTCTAAAGGAACTGGTAACTGTGTGAAGACTGAGCTAACTTACATCTAGTATATGAAGCACTGTCCTTAATTGTGGGAATGAATGGAACTCTAGTTCTGACTGTCAGCCAATATAATGCTAAAAAGAAGGTGCTAATAATTTATAACATGGTGTTGCAAGTCCATAACTCCCCTGAATGCACTTAGTACCATCTTCTTTTGCATTGTTCATTGAAAATGCATTGTTCTGTTGTTTGTGATTTAATTGGCTATAAAGCTTGAATTTATCCACATAGCCTGTGGGATATAAAACTTGTGTCCAGGTTTCTCTGAGATCAAGATATTTTTAAAGAGTTGTGGTTAATCCAAATATAAACTACAGTCCATGCTATTGGGATTCGATCCTGGGAATTCCATCTCTTTGATGTTTCCCTGCCCTTCCTCTTTTCTGTTGTACCATATTTTTGCTTTTATCAAACCCATAATACCCTGTGGAATTTTCTAAGACCTTTCTATTGTCCAACTGACTTATGGACTTGTAGGAACAAATGTTATAGGTGGGACCCGGCAGCAAGAGATCCCAAGCAATCTCAATGGTAGAAATGAGTCAGGCTTCAAGGTTCATTAAAACCTTTCAGAAATCATTCATATTATCACCTTAGTTATCTCCTGAGTATTGGAGAGTGGCTTCCCCTTAGTATGGGGAAGAACAGGGAATGGCATCTTTTTATTCCAATGCATAGTGTAGCCCTTGACACATGGTAAACACTCGAAGAGATATATTTTAAGTAAGAATGAATCAAGAAGTAAACAAAGGAAGAGAGATATTCATACAGGCTGATTTCCCTGTGGGTGTACAACCCCAAAGAGCAATTTGAATAATACCAATTTGATTTCTCCAACAGACCTTAAATGTCCTGTTTCAGGGCCTGTTTACTTGTTTTTTCCTCTTATGATCTCCCACATATCCTGTATGTTCACTCCCTCATTCCAATCACTGCTCAAATCGGTGAGATCTGTGCTGACCACCCTATCTGGAATAATCTACCCCTATCCCATCACTCTTTGTATTTTGTGCTGCCTCTATATTCTTCATAGAGCATCTCACTACCTGATTTTATATTACATGTACATCTGATTTTATGTTAAAGATGACCATACTTGAATGTATTATTTGAGTAGGTATGTGTTATCTTGTTTATTTCTCTGGCCCCAATGTTTGGACCAGTTTCTGGTATATACTAGATGCTCAGGAAATGTTTGCTGATTACATAAACTCTCATGTCCAGATTTTTAGTTTTAGCCATATGGTTGGTTGGGTATTAATGTCATCAGCCTTGCTAGTTTGCCTAAGGCTAAGGTAGCTTCTAGGATGCAGGACTTTCAGTATTAAGACTGGGATGAGTTGTTTATCCTCATGAACTTCCACTTTGGCTTTTTTTCTTATGTGTCCATCATACATTTATTTGGTGCTAACCGTACCAAGTGTTGGTTTGATTATTGGGAATGTAGCCATGAACAGGTCACACCAGGCGTATGCTGGCATGAAGATTATATTCTATAAGAGAAGCTTTAGCTTGGACTAGTAGCCCATGGATATTGAGGTTCAACCTAGATAGTATGACGAATGTTAGGCTCTACTGCATAAGGGATATGAAACTGCTGATCACTGGTTGGCAAGTGTTGCTCAGAAGGACATGAGTGAGGTTGAGACTGTGCTGCAGGAGATGGCCCAGTGACTTCCACCAAGAAGAACTCTACTGTCCTGGATTCTGGCTAATACCTCCCTTCATTGCTAAAACATATAAAAATCCATATAAATCTCAACTTATAAGTACTTTATCCAATTTCCCCAGTTAACATGATTAATGTTTAAACCTCTAGTGATTGGAAGCATTAGCAGAGCAAATGCCTCAGGCAAAGCTGGAGAAGGCAAAGTTCTTGCAACCTTTGTCCCCTGGCTTTATATTGCAGTGTCCCTTAGGTCAAATTTATCAGATTTGAGACTTGCCTTTTGCTTTCTAAAATTCTTCCCTACTGAGGATCAGCCCTTTGTCTTATTCCTTTATGCGCAGAGAAAATACATTCTTAATAAATTATTACAAATATAATGTGTGCTAGATTATCAACCATCAGATAATTTATGTGCATTTTACGAGTAGTTTCCTGAAGATATTCTGGTGAATCTGGTAGCTGCTGCCCATAATCTTATGGATTATGTCCACCTTCATGCCTACCATGGAGAAGATTAACTCTTCTCATAGATAAAGGGTAAGCCTTGACCAGCTCCAAGAGCTTTCAAATGCATTTAAGTTCTCCATTTCACTTCTCCCTCATCCTCATGGTTCTCCCTTGGCTGAGCTCCATTTCTGTCTTGAGGCCAGTGGGTCCACGATAAACTTCTGGTTTCATAAACTGTATGTCATAGACACGCCAAATTTCAGAACTCAGCTTCCCTTGTCTCTTCAGCAATTCCCACATACAGCAGGGATGAGGATAAGGATGGCATTTGAAGAACACTTGGCTCAGTGCACGCCTTGTTCCACTCTCTCAGCATCCCTGTCAAGCAGTTTAATTATGCAAATGAGCACTCCTTAGCAGAGGGGCTGGGGGAGGCGTGGAGAGAGGAACAGTGCAGAGAAGTGCTAGACAGGAATTAGGCCAAGAATATCCACACTTCCTATATTGAGAAAGTTCCCAGGGATTTTTTTTTCTTTCCCGCCAACATGAAAAATAATTTGAAAGTCTGCTCTTTTAACTTCTTTTACATTTTTTTCTTCTGTCCTACTTCCTGTCCTTAAAAAAAAAAAAAAGAAAAAAAACGTTTTTTTTAAAATGCCAGTTTGGGTTTAGATTTTTTAGTGTCTCTGTCGTCTTTTAAGAGATTCTCATGGTAAATTCACAGTGGTGTTGCTTACATTGAGGTAAGAAAGTCTTCCTTGGTACCATCTTAGGGCCATCAGGTTCTGATTTAAAGACAAAAATCTATCTAATGGTGATGTTGGTGGAGATAGCTGTACCCTCCAAATGTGTCTTGTGCTCTAAGGCCTAATGACCCAGCAGTCACGGTGCACGATTGGATATAGCCGATCAGAAGAGATGGAGACTCATAGAACAAAAGCTAATGAGGGTAATGTTTGTACAGTCCGTATCCAGCTGTGTCTTGGACAGTAATATAAATCTTTGACTTTATTTCCATGTTTATGGATTGAGTAATTAGAATTTCTCAAAAATCTTTTTAGGGTTCAACTAAAACTGAAATACAGTATAACTACATTAGCTTTTCATTGCTGTGATCAAAATACCTGCCATAAGCTACCTAAAGGAGGACAGATTTATCTGGGCTCACAATTTTAGAGGTTTCAGCCCACGGTCGGCAGGCTCATTGCTTTGGACCCGAGATGAGGCAGAGCACCAGGGCAGAAGAGTGTGATGTAGGAAAGTGCTCACCTCATGGTAATCAGGAAGTAGAGGAAAAGAGAGGAAGGGGCAGAAACAAGATCTACCCTTTCAGGGCACATCCCCGGTGACCTACTTTTTCCAACTAGCTCCTGCTACTCACAGCTTCCACAGCCTCCCAGTAATTCTTTCAAATATGAGTCACCCCATGGATTAATTTATTGATGAGAAAAGAGTCCTCATAATCCAACAAGTTCCCCAAATACTCACTTTTGAACTTGGCTGCATTGAGGAATAATCCTTCTACATATGAAACTTTTGGGGGACATTTCAGAGCCAAATCATAACAATGATAATCACAAAGTTTCAAAGCTCAAAGTCATATAAATTCTCAGAGACTATTTTCTCATATATAATTAAAATGTTTCTGACAAATATTAAACAGAATCTGTTTGCTTAAAACTATGGTAAGTACTAGATGTCTGAGAATGAGTAAAATAGGTACAACCAATCCCTACCCTAATGAAGTAGGATATTAGTGGAGGAGAGTCACATAGCCCACATATGATTATATTTGTAGAGGCTATAAAGTGTGCTATTTTCTGAATAAGGCTTATGGCCCCAAGGGTGCATTCTGATTGAAGGGTATTGGGAAAGACTATGAGAGGTGGGACCTAAAGGGAGATACTTAGATCAATGGGGATGTGAGATATTTCTCCTGAAACCCCTTTGTTAGTTCTTGAGAGAAGGTGGTTATAAAAGGAGCGATTCTAGCCTCATCCATTCTCATTCTTTCTGTTCTTGGTTGAGTTGTGACTGCTCACAACTTACATGTACTCCTGCCATGAATTGCCTATTTCCATTGTCCTTAGTAGTGCTCTACCTTAATATGGATGGCGTTGCTGCTGGATTCATCATGAAGCTCTGTGGTGGGTGGGAAGGAGGAGAGTGGTGGGGTAAGTCAAAGTGAATTCCCAAGAAGGATTTAACTCTCCTCGTGAAAGAATCTGCCGATGTCCTATAAATAGGAGACAAAAATGAAACAAAAAACTGAGGATGGTGATTTTACTATTAGGCAAAGCAAAACTCAGGTTTAAAAGTGTCTTGGCTTTTCATGTTGTGACCAGAATACCTGACCAGAACAACTTAGAGGAAGAACTATTTTGGGGTTCATAGTTTCAGATGTTCAGTCCATGGTCAGCTGACTCCATTGCTCTGGGCCCAAGATGAGGCAGAGGTCATGGGTGAAGGGCCTGGCAGAGGAAAGTTGCTCAGCCCATGGTGGCAGAGAAGCAGAGAGCAAGGAGCCAGGAGAAAATAAAAACACCAGGCATGTCCCCATTGACTTACTTCCTCTAGTCATGTCCCACCTGCCTGTAGTTATCACCTAATAGTCCATTCAAGTTATTCATCCATCAAGTGGAATAATCCATTGATTAGGTTACAGCTGTCATAATTTGAACATTTCACCTCAGAACATTTCTGCATTGCCTAACATGAGATTTTGTAGGATACCACAGATAGAAACCATAACAAAAAATCATTAAATAAAATGTATAGGAGTGATTTCAAATACTGAAGTCTAAGGAGCAATTATCCTGCGTTTATAAAGCAGAATGTGGTGTAAAAGTTTTAGTGTAATTGGTAATAGTACAAGAATGCTTTAATTCACTGCTGTAAGTGAACTTTGTTCACTGAAAATATCAAACACATATTTCTAAGTATAAATGAAAAATTAATCAAAATTAAATATTAGGTCAAAAATAAGGCTCAAAAATTCTAAAAGCAGAGAGTATATAGGTAATATTCTCTAATCCCACTGTAATAAAACTGAGAAATTTATAATAATTTCCTTCCATCAGGAAATTAAAAAATAATAAAATCTTTCCATCTGCAAATTTAAAGATTCTGTTAAAAAGTCTAGGCAAGAAGCCAGGCATGGTGGTACATGCCTGTAATCCCAGCAACTTTGGAGGCTGAGGCAAGAGGATCACAAGTTCAAAGCCAGCCTCAGCAATGACAGTGAGGTGCTAAGCAACTCAGTGAGACACTGTCTCTAAATAAAATATACAATAGGGCTGGGGATATGGCTCAATGGTTGAGTGCCACACCCCTCCCCCCAAAAAAAGTCTAGGAAAGAACTATAACAATTTTTTAAAATCCATTGTTGATGACATTGTTCATATCACATTTGTGGCCTGGGCCTCCTCTACCCTATCACATTACCTGGGAAGCGGCAGAACAGACCTATTTGTTTACTCCTTTTCTTCCCATTCTTTCCCAAGGAAATTAACATTAAGGAAATTAACATTAAGGTCCTGCTCAACCACTAGGGCCTTGCCCCAGGGCAGCTTCTTCTGAGCCAGTCTGAAGGAAGGAAGGACTCTACCCTTGCCTTCTCTCTGCCTCCAGTCTCCTAGCCCATCACAGCTTGGTAAGGAGAAGGGCTCTAACCTCCACTGAGCTGCACCAGATACTATGCTCTAGTGTTTTTTGTTGTTGTTCCTTTGTTTTGTTTTGTTGTTTTAATATATGACAGTGGAATTGCATTACAATTCTTATTACACATATAAAGACACAGCTAATGCAGCACTTAGAGGAAAATTTATAGCCTTATGTATGTTACATAAATATGATAAATGTAAATTATATACACATGAACAATTTACCTATAAAATATTTACCATTAAACATTTACTCAAAAAATTAGAAAACAATAACAAAATAATCTGAGAGACAAATAACAAAATTAAGAAAGACAAAAGCAAACAAAGAATGAATAGGAAAAAAAATATTAGAATTCAACCAAAAGCTATATACTGGAAGAAAAAGAAAAACCTAACTCAAGAATATATCTGGCTGTACATTACTATCATCTGAAGAAATTTTTAAAATAAATTGTTTAAAATATAGGTGTTTGATCTCTACTCCAGAGATTCTAACTTGACTATGGTACAAGGCAGGATCCAGGTATTGAAAAATATATAACTGTCTCTCCCAGATGATTTTCATGTGCAACCTGGGATGAGAACCAATGAAATAAAACAATTCGAAAAATACAACCAGCTTGCAAATACTTAAAATAAGAAATATTGGTAGAAAATAACCAAAGAAAATTAACACTTTATTGTTGTTACTAAAACAGATGGGGGTCTGTCCAATTCATTTTTTGAAGCTAGTATAAACTTGACTCTAGTAACCATGAAGGATGGTGTGCACATGTGTGTGCGTGCGTGCGTGCATGCACATGTGTGATATGTATACACAACCATGGGCCTAGAACATAGGTTTCAAAGTAAAGTATAAAATTTTATGTAACTGAATCTATGGCCAATTTAAAGAAATAAATCCTCATTTAGATGGTTTTATCCTCGGAATCTAAGCCCGGTTCAACAGTGGAAAATTCTATCAAATCAATCACATAAGCAGATCAAAAGGAATCAGTGTGTCCTTGTCTAAAAAATTATAGCAAAGTCACTTGATAAATTTCAACATCTATAATCATAATAAAAATAGAATTTTCTGAAGTTGAAAAAGTTTTCACACCTCCATTTTCTCTCACATTCATTTCTTTTGTTAGCATTCCTTCTTCTCGTTGTTTACCTAATATTATTTCAGATTTCAAGATTTAACTCAAGCTTTGGTTTTCTGAGAATCCTTTCTGCTGAAGTTTTATGTAATATGCACCTCTGGGATTATTATCTACTCATTATATTATTTTGCTGCTCTGAACATGATAATGGGGACCTAATTGTATGTGGATTTATATAAACAGTCTATACTACATAATTCTTAAGACATATAATTGCCCACCACTGGATATCTGATTTTGCACGTTAGCCTGTAGGGGG
The DNA here is from genome assembly GCF_001458135.2 of Marmota marmota marmota. Lineage (NCBI taxonomy): Eukaryota > Metazoa > Chordata > Mammalia > Rodentia > Sciuridae > Marmota > Marmota marmota. The sequence goes on from NW_025999932.1 coordinate 39,286,566, forward strand.
CTGAGAAAAGATAATAAACAGTGCTCCTTTGACAATCTCTAAAATCACACTGACTTGGTGTGTGACAAGCTAGAAACTCTAGTGATTACTGGTCATGAACTTTGTTCACTGGTTTTCATCCCAGGCTGCACATGGACTTTGTCCTCTGTTTTACTTATTTAGCTCTTCACATAGAAACCAGCTTGTTCTGTCTATGGTGCAGATCTGACTAGGTCATGTCCATGAGTAAAACTCTTCGGTGGTCACCAAAGCTGCAGATTAAAATCTGTGCCTCGCAAAACGGTATGGAAGATTTTATTGATGGATTGATTTGTGTTTCTAATTATTTGCCCTTCCTCCTTGGAGCAGAATTAGACTCCCCCTGCTCTCGCCCCAGGGTCATCAGCTTAGAGGGGTGGCTTACTTTGTCTAGTGAACTGTGAGTAGAAGTAACAGCTGTCATATTGGGCAGTAGCTGCACATGTTGTGTAGTTCTACTGCCATAGCTCTTTTCTCTCTGTTACTAGAGCAGCAATGTCCCAAGTGGGGAGTCCCGGTCCACCTGGATCCTGGAATAAAGGTGTACACAGCAGAGCTATAGTAAACTCAAGACCGAAGTATTATATGAGTAATCCACCCTAATTGTTTCAAGCCAGTGAAATTGGTGGGTTGTTTACTACTACCATATGGGGCTTGGGATACAGTTTAGTGGTAAGGCACTTGCAACACACACACACACACACACACATAAGCTCATGAATCATAATGTCCTATATTACCCAGTCTCTGCTACTCTTAATATTCTTTTGTACTTTGCCTTAGGTTCTCCCAAACATACTCCTGCAGTTCTCTCTGCACTGAAGATGTTTCTACCTAACCCTGTGTTGTTTCTTGACTCTTCAACCTTGCTTATTCTATCTCTTCTTTCTAGAGCAGCTATTTTCTCTGGTTTCTTCCTATTCAACTCAATTGTTGCCTCATACCTGGAGCATTTCTTGGACTTCTGACTTCTCTTATTCTCCACCTTGATGGCTGCTGGGTTCTATGTGCTTCACTTGTGATCCTACAAATACCACATTAATTAGTAATTAACCAAAAGTATTTTCTTGTTGTTTTAGTTTTTTTTTTTTCAGTGTGGGAATTGTGTCTCATTAATTTTTACATATCCAGCATTAGTATTATACCAGCACAAATTAGGTGCTCACTGAATGCTTATTAGATAAATATTCACTTTTACTTTAAAATATGACACAGTTAAGAACTCAACGTGGCAGATTCCCACATTGAGATTAAGCAAGCATTTGAGATAGATTGTGGAAATAACTGGAAGTATATTTGGGAGGGATTGGTTGTTTGAAGGTCTTTGGGTGCCTGAGAGCAGGGAGATGTTCTAAACATTCTGCTCCTTTGGTATCTCTTCAAGGTAGATTTCTCAGACCCTAATACCCTGCTTTAAGACTTTCTTAGCACTCTGGAATGTCTAGCTGAAGCACTTGGTGTGGCACATCACCTCATTGTTTTAGTTTGCTTGTTACCTCTCTCATTACTTTGTAAACACAGAGAGGGAATGACTTGTATTTTAATCTTATGCATAATAGATGTTTTATAAATGCTTGGTGAATGAATAGCTGTGGTGATATTGGCAGAGATGAAGTGAAGGAGGATCAGAGCACTGGGTGACATTTTGATCACAGCCCAAATAAATACTGATTCAAACATGAAATGTCCATTAAAATTAAAGTATCTGTGCAGTGCTTATCCAGGAAGTGGTCTTATTAGGAAAAGGTGAGAATACACAGCAATTTAAAATAAGATCCCCTTAAAAATCAACATTTCACTAAAGGTATGTGGGATGGCTATTTTCAGGATGAAGAGGTAAGGGAAAGTGATGGATGCAGGTAGAGAGGACATGTAGTCCTGCTTTCATAATCACTCCTGCTAAAAATAGACATGTAGCAAACACAGCTGTTAGGAGGGACATTGCAATCATTATAGAACTCAGCATTAGAAGCTCTTATTGATAAACAATTCCTTTCAAAAAATAAAAAAAGGAAGTAGCTCAGAGAATCCATGAAATTCAGTGTTCATCATTACCCTGCACAAAAGTCTCAAATGCCATTGTTACCTGACACATGCACATACATGCACACCATTTGTTATTAAAAAGGAAATGATAAAAACAGATTCTTTAAAAAGACTAGAACATATAAATGTTGGAAATCAAAACAAAGTACAAAAGATAGCATCTTCATGATCAGTCCAATTACAACATTACTTAGCCTTTCTGTATTATATACTTAAAGTTACAATAATCATAAATTATAGGTTTTTCTCCTGGAAAATTAATTCTTGTTTTAAAAATATATTTTATACATTTAGCCCAGTAGAAATACTTATTTTTAAATTGATAGTCCCCTTCCAAAGAAAGATTAAGAATAGTAAGCCTATGCCTTCCCAGAAAATTTAGTGTTGGAGGATGCACTATGTTACTAAACTAACATTTATTCAACACTTATTTTGTTCAGACAACATGAGGCATTTTGATATAAACAAACAAAAAACAATTTGCCATACTTCTGGATATTTCATATATAGCTAGTTATGCCATACATTCTCTCTCTCTCTCTCTCTCTCTCACTCACTCACTCACACACACACACATATACACACTGGATATATTTAATAAATATAAATTTATCTAGTATACTTAAAGTGCACATTTTGTGTATTATATATTTTATATAAATACAAACCCATTTTATATATTAAATTTATAGTTTAATATATTTAACTTATATTATGTGTATCTATATATAATATAACCTGTAGCACTTATCAAGGATTATTTTGAAAGAAAGGTAAGAAAATAGAGACTGAACAAATGGAAGTGCTAGTCTTTTTTGATGTAACCTCTTCTCAATTTGACTAATTCTTCATTTTGTTACATACATTACATTTCTGATGGATTTATATTTTATTTAAAAATAAAAAATGATCATCTAATTCAGGAAAAATTCCAAACTTCTTTGCATAGTATTCATAGCCCTTGGGAGACTTGGTCAAACACGCCTTTCCAGGCCCTTCCCTGTCAATAACCTCCACATCACAGGGTCCGGAGGTTCTTCTTACTCTTATGATCACTCCATGATTCTCCCTTTGTTTAGTCCAGACAGACCTTTTTTTTACCCCAGCCTGAAATGCCTGTTTGTATGGGTGTGTTTCCCTAAGAAGTATCTACTCAATCTTCAGTGCTCAATACAAAGATCATCTTTTTCTGAGGTTCTATGAACTCCTACATAGCCATTTAATGTATTTTCTCCCCTTAACACTAGAGAAAGAATGGAGGCAGGGTTGTGCCTTCAAATCACAATCCCAACTCCTGGTAATTGTGTGATTTAGGGAAACTTGATCTCTTTAAGCCTTTGCCACTTTGCGAGTAAAGTGAGTATAACAGTATCTGTTTCATAGAGCTAATATGAGTGAGGAAAATGCATAAAACCACTTAACACAGTGCCCGATAGCTAATAAATACTTCCTAGTCGATGTATCATCATCTTATTTTGATGATGGTAAAATAATTTCCTCTTGTATTGTTTACACTAAAGCTTTTATCTGGATGCAGTGGAAAAGGTGAGAGTATCCCATGTAAATATCTTTTGTGGAAATTTAGAACTAGCATTCATTCACCTAGAAACAATTTATTGAAAACTTACCATATGTTGGGCACTGTGCCTGGTATTGTGGATGTAAACATGAGTATTATCCAGGCACTTCTCTCAAGGTCAAAACTAAAGGGAGAGGAAGAGAGAAATGCATATATATATTTGTAATGAAGTAATAGAGATGTGCATGGACACTTAGGATCACAGAGAATAGGAACTTAACATGAGCTGGTGTCAAAAGCCGGACAACGTGTTAGAAGAGGTCACTGAACAAAATCTAAAAGGAGACTATAGGGTTAACTCATTGAAGCAAAGAACCCATACTTTATCTGCTCTTAGGGAGAGAGTCACTGTGGGAGGTTCAAGGATGCACGCACAGCTCCTGTAAAGAGAAAAGTAGAAAGAGACACATAGGTGAAGCTGTGGAGGCATGAAGAGACCCAATCATGAAACACCTTGTAGATTTAATTGTGGAGATTTTTGCTTGTCTAAGAGGAAACGCGGAGACTTGGATGTACATCTTTGTGTTTTAGGTAGGTTGTTTTAGAAGCTTGGGGGAACATATAAAACGGAAAATAGGATCATGATGGGGAGACTGTTGTTACAATTCAGAGACGAGATGAGGTTCCATAATATAGCACAGTAATAGGGCCATATTAAAGGCGAGGGGCGGGGATTTGAAACCTATAGATGAGGACACACTAGCTCAATATTTATTGAATCTGGAGTGTGAAAGAGATGAAGGGATTATAGATGACTTTCCAAGTTAGTTTCTTAAAGGATTGGGCAAGTGGTAGTGGCACTGACATAGGGAAAATTAGAGAACAGGTTGAGATGAGAGTGACAAATTAAAGTTTATACATGTTGAGTTCAAGATTCTTATAGAACAGTCGAGATACATTTGTGTATCTGAGCCTAAAGCTTTGGAGGGGGGGATTCTTTGACTTGAAAAGTGAGCCTATGGGGCCATCTGCATATAGATGGTCATTCAAAATCATAAAAGTTACATGGAATCGCCCAAGATTCATTCAGGGAGAGTGTATAGTACCAAAAACTGTGAGTCAAGGATTAAATTGGGGGAGCAACAAAAATTAAGGATTGGAAAAATATTTCAAAATAGGTATTTATCTGCTCTCAGGGAAGACAGGAAAAAATAGTAGAATGTATTATAAATATATCATAGAGGTAGAGTGAGAATAGAGCTAAAACATGTTCATCAAGAGTCACAATTAACAGGCTAATGATAACCTTAACAAAAGCAGTTTTATTCTATAGTCTATGAGGTGGACAGATCTTTGGAAAAATAATTTTATACTATAAACTTCTGGCTGATTTGGGGGTCCTAATTTGCTATACTGATGGATTATATAGGTAAAGATGAGGAAGACTGTTTTATTTAATAAATTAAAAAAATGAAATAGAACATTATTCAGTGGACTAAAGCACTTTCATTTTTAAGAAAACTATTTTGCATATTTTTGTCATGTAAAAGACACAATTTCTCTTGACTTCTTTCTATTCCAATTGAAGGCATAATTTCTAAATACCCAAAAGATCCCTGAATTCAGTAGTTTCATTTATTTATATTATAGAGAATTTAGTTTCCAGATGTTCAAAACTTCTAATTAATTGTGATGATTACATACCATGACAAAAATAGTGGATTACAGGATGCTTAACAGTTTTTCTCTATAGCGATACGATACGTTCAACACATTTTCATCAAATCTGAGCAGGAGGAAGGTCACAAAAATCAGACCATATCCCAATGTTCTGTTGCAGATATAGAACATTTTTCAAAGAGTACTTTGTAGTATGGACTATAACTTCTTTTTTTTATAGAACCTAAATGATGACATTTTAGAATGTCATATCCTTTCTTAGCTTCTGGATGTGAATTATCTTATAAAGGGTTGAATTTAATCAGGAGCAAAATATCCTGTGAAGTTAAGCTGTGCCTGAGTACACTTCCAGAGCTGAATTGGCATAAGTAAGAAGGTGTTAACCAAGGATTGCTTGGAAAGTTCCTGTGTTTTCAAAGTATCTATTTGAATTTCAATGACTATAGTGGCTCTAAGGCACATATTCATTGCTGGGTGTCAGTTGTTGGTCACAGAGAGGCTGGACCCTGATGTCACCTGCTGGGTTTGTTACTGAAGTTCTTCAGTTCTTGGGGATTTCAGCACAGTGGTAAAAAGCAGGAATTTTAGGGCCAGAGTGACCACAGTACTGGGTTTACACTTATTGTGTGTGACTTTGGACAGACTCCTCAGTTTCTCTACACTCATCAAATGGGAAAAATTTTAGCACACATAAGATTTTGGAAAATTGAAGAATAATGCCTAGCATTAACAAGTTTAAAATAAATTTTAGTCTGTTTTAATCATAACATCTCAGTATGTAGCTATGACTTACATGTCCACATGACCTAGGATATTTACTTAATGTAAATACCATGATCACCATTGCCATGTTATCATCCCTCAATATCATCAACCTCTGTCATTAATTGAAGATTTGTTGGGAACCATCCACATACCAGATAAACATGTGACACAAGTAATATTTATAGAACCACCCTTCAGGGTTGGATAACCTGATTGGGGGACCAGGACATGCACACAGGATTTATTCTTTTTGTTTTTTCCTACATGAGAAAATGCAGTAAAATAGTGCTAATGGGTGCATAATCACTGGGTCTTAGATAAGCAAAATTGTGCATCTCTGCAAAAATGAACAAGGAGCATTGTGGGCAAGTGGAAAGATAAGCAGTTTTTATTTAATCTATACAATTTTGCTTAGGAAATGTTATATAGACAGCCTAGCTGCAGCACAATATTTTTATAGGTCAAGTGGGAGATAAATTTAGAAAAATGGAATTAATTTGTGTAAGAAGAATTTCTTTTCTGCAGTGCCTAATCTGGACAGTAGAATTTTTGATTCAATGGTTAACTGGGGTGCAGTCAGCCTAGACATTCAAAATGATGCCTTGAGAATTTTTAATCCAACACTTTTTAAATATTGCAAAAAGAATAAGTTCCTAGCAGAAACAAAGGATAGTGGAAAGAACCAGATATTTGATAAAGAGAATACTTGATTAAATTCTACTTCATTATAGTTATACAGTAATATAAGATGAGGAGTTGTGCAAATTAGGTGAGAAAATGAATGACACTCTCTGAAACAAAGAAGATGCTCAAGCAATATCAGCTTCTATTATAGTCGAGACTAGGAAAACCCAATCAACAAAGTGAGAATATAGAATTTACTAGACTACAATTGTATAAAATAATTTATTATGTAAGTATATGCTATTGTATAAACTTCTGGTTCCTCACTGCTGGAAATTGTAGAAACCTTTATCTAAGCATTTGTTTCTGTGGTCTAGTCTTTAGTTCTCATTTTAGCTACTTCATGGTCCTAGTCCCTCTCATTCTTGCCTCATGCTGTTCTCCTGGAACAGCAGTGGGTATGGGGGCGGGATACTTCAGTTAGTGACCCATTACCCTTTGAAAAATACCTTTGGTTGCTGCATCTGTATTATCATAAGGATTTTGCTTCTCTTTAATATGGTTTAAGTGTGCATTACTCATCACTTATGATTCCCTCCTGTCTCGGAGCTGCAACACTATTCTGGTTCTTAATTCAAATCTCTCTTCTTTGTATGCCCTTTGGTCTATTGTTCTCTGGCTGGGAAAATGGCTTTCATGGGAAAGGTGCCCCTTCTTCTAGAAAAAAAAGTAATTGCCCTACTGGGTAAAAATGAGTATACCTACGTGCATACACAGATGTCTTGATATTTTCTTGATAACTTATCAACTACAGTTTTATTAAAAGAAACCTATTATATACCATGGCAAAGATTTGACCTTTAGTTCTGTGAACTCCCTTGTAGGTCTGTAAAATAGTTTTTGAGCATTTGTATTCATATCTTCTGTGAAGACTTGTTTCTTGATTTCATTAGATTGTAGAAATTCTGACTCTGTGACTGGTACTGTGTGAATGGCTTTACATGTCCCCTAACTCTCCTGGTAATAGAATCCCTGGTATCTGTGGGCTATTCCTAAAGATAGAGAATCATGGTTCCCTCCCTTATGTTTAATGACTTTACTCTGTATTTAATCAAGAGAGATTAGCTTCTAGTTATAATGCCAAATACCATGAACTGGAACAAATAGGAGGCTCAAGTCTGAGGACAAGGGATTGTGTTTTTAGCTTTGGACAAAAGAGAATAGAAAAAAAAAATCCCTTGAACAGAGGATTTGATTAGAGTAAGGGAGTTTAGCTATGTACATAACTATATCTTAGGACCTGTTATAGTGGGATAAGACAAGAGTACTCCAACTCATAAAAGAGGGGAGTGTCATGGGCAGAGATGGCACATGAGGAGAGAAGTGCGTAGAACAGTGGTTTGTTCCACATTCATCTCAGATGAAGGTTGATGGAATATAACATTCCTCCCATCAGTCTCTGGAATGGTAACAGACTATTTTGGAGATACCAACAAAGTTGGTATCTCCAAAATAGTCTGTTACCAACAAAGTTCACACAGGAAGGCAAGAGACCTAGAATATGTAACACAATAATGAGGAGGAACAAAGTTGGAGCATTCACACCACCTGAATTCAAGACATATACAAATACAAATAATCAAGGCAGCATGGTATCATCAAAGTACTAGATTAGTAAGACAGGATAGAGATCTCAGAAATAGCTCTACACAAATAGTTAACTGATCTCTGACAAAGTAGCAAGTCAAACTCAATGGAGAGAGGATTGTCTTTTAACAGATGGTGCTATACACAAAAAGATGAAACCTTAGGTTTTCCCACAAAAATTAACTTCAAATCAGTTTACATTTATAGACCTAAGTGTCGAATATACAATTTTATAAATTTCTAGAAGATAACATAGGAGATAATGTACATGACCCTAGGTTTCTATATATAACAGAGAAAAGTGCAATATATGAAGGAATAAAAAGAAGGTAGACCATTAAAATTGAGAACATTTGCTCTGTAAGACATTGTTAAGTGAATCAAAAGCAAGGCGATAGATGGGCAGAAAATAATTTCCAAAAAATATAATAAATGAATTATATCAGCATACACAAATAACCCTTAAACGCAACAGAAGTTTGGGTCATCATCCTACAGGAATTGAGTAAGGATATCCTAAAGTCTGTACTTTTCATGACAAAACACTAGAAAAATGCTCAAAATAAATTTTTTAGACCTCTGGAAATTAATCAATGTTTGCAGTTATATAGAGAACATTTATTTAAGAAAGATAGGTCAATGCTGATAAGAACAAATAGCTGTTCTATATGGCTTACTTTAATTGCCATCTACCCATCTCCATAGTAGCCTTGAAAACAATAGCCACAATTACATTGAAAATGAATAGCCTAATAGTCAGTGGAGGAAAACATAAGGGATGGAGAGTCTCTAAAGCCTTACTCCCAGACAACTATCGTTATGTGACCTTTCTGGCTGTTTCTTAGAAAATCAGAATGATAGAACTAGTCTTATTTGACTGACTCTGAATTTGCCCAGTGCCAATATCTTTTCCCTTGAAGACATTTGTCAGTAAAAATCTGTGGCAGTTGTTTAACATTATAGCTAAAGTGGTAATTGGTAATTGTTCAACATTATAGCTGAGGAGATAATACTTTGGCAAACAACAAGCTCACCCAAAAGGAGAAGCTGAAAAATGAATTGTTCATTTGAACTTTTAAAACAGTCCACCACATTCCTAGGAACATAGCAGAGCTGTGCACATGCCCTGAATGATATGCATGTTCAGGAAAGACTTGAGTTCTCCCTGAACTCTAACCTCTGTCTAACCTTGAAACTCAACACAAGCAGGAATAAAGGCCAAGGCACACTTGCAACTGCCTCCTGAGAGTTAAAGCTGCCCCAGTACACACAGAGCATCTCAGCAAAGACTAGAAAATTTCTCAGGATTTAAGGAAATCTGTCCATTCATTTTTTTTTTTATTACCACTGAACTAATGAAACCAAGACCTTAAGAATCACAGGCAAAAAGGGGACTTTATAGAATTAGAAGTCCTTTGTCACTGAACAATAAAAGCAAAGGCAAAAAATCAACAAAACAAGAAACCCTGGAGGGAAAGAATTCCAGAGTTGCAGTATTATTTAAAATGTCCAGTGTCCATAAAAATTGAGACTGCAAAGAAACAAAAGTATGGTTTATATACAAGACAATATAGTTAATAGAAATTATCCCTGAGGAAGACTCGATTTTGACTAATTCAAAGTCTTTAAATCAGCAGCTTTGAGTATGTTCAAAGAACTAAAGAAATAATGTCTAAAGAACAGAAAGATGATCCATCCAAATAGATATATTAATAGAGAGATAAAAATGATTTTTCAAAGGAACCAAATAGAAATTCTTGAGTTGAAAAGTATAATAACTGATGTGAAAAATTGACTTAAGGAGCTCAACAGCAGATTTGGCAGGCAGAAGAAAAATAACCTACCTTGATGACAGGTTCATGGTGATTTTTTATTTTGAAGAAGATAAAAAAGAATGAAGAAAAATGAGTAGATGCTCAGATCTGTGAAACATTATCAAGTGTGCCACCATATACAAAGTTAGATCCCCAAAGGGACCGTCAAGAGTAAAGGACAGAAGAAATAATGGCTGGAAACTTCATACATTATTTGTTGAAAAACACCTTCACATCTCCAAATCTCAATGGTTCCAAGTAGAATAGACACAAGGGTCTGCACAACTATCCACATTATACACTCTTAAGCCAAAGAACAACACAGAATCTTGAAAGTAGCAAGATAAACAACTCACTACTCACACATGAAGAACTTCAGCAAGACTAACACAAGAATTCTCATCAAAATCATGCATGTCGGAATGCAGTGGGATAGATGCCATACTCAAAGTGTTGATAAAAATACTGCAGCTCTTAATTCTGTATTCAGTAAAAGTATCCTTCTAAAATAAAATTAAGACAAAACAGAAAATTAATGACTACCACATATTCTCTATAAGAAATACTAAAAGAGTTTTTAAGGGAACACTAAAAAGAACACTAAAGAGTAACTCCAATCTGCATAAAATATAAACTGCAGTAAATAAAAGCTGAAGGAGTATATATTTGTAACTTTTTTTCTGATTTGGTAACTGCATAAATAATGTTGTGTACAATAGGCATAGCTTCAATTTGAAAATAGCAGCCCAAGGAGGGAAAGGGAATTATATTTAACAGTGTACTATTCAATAGTAAAAAGTAAATTGATTTTAATCTGAAATATTTATGAATTAAGATGTTATTTGTAATCCTCAGACAACCACTAAGGTAATCTAAAAAATAATAAAAGAAATAGCAATGCAATTAAAACAGTACACTAGAAATTCTCTATTTATAAAAATGTCTACTTAGTAAAAAGTAAGTAGTAGTGAAGGAACAGAATCAAAAATACATAAGGCCTGTAGGCAGCAAAGGGTAAAATGTAAGCACACACCCCATCTTACTAAAAATTACATTAAGTAGATTGTTCACTTAACAGATTGACAGAATAGATTGAAAATTATGCTACTATATGTTATGTGCAAAAAACCACTTTAGATTAAAATATATAAATAGAAAGTAAAAGGATGGAAGAAAGTATGCTATGCAGAAAGTTAACCACACTAGAGGTGGAGTGGCTATAAAAATTTCAGACAAAATAGATTTTAAGACAAACATATTAGAGACAGGACATTTAAAAATGATAAAAGGGAAAATTTGTAATTATAACTAAAGAACTTCAAAATACATGAGGCAAAAAGTGATGTCACTGCGGGAGAGACAGAAGATTAAACACTAATGGAGATTTTCAACTTCAGTATCCACTTTCATTAATGGATATAACAACTGGATGGAAGATCAGCAAGGAAATAGAAGACTTGAACAATACCATAAACCAACCAGAGCTGGTGGTCATGTACAGAACAGTACCTCCTCATGTGCACATGGAAAGTTATCTGGGATCATATATTAATGCCATAAAGTCAGTCTTAAAAGATTGTGACCACACAAGTAGGTTTTCTGACCACAGTGGGATGAAACTAGAAGGGATTTGTGAAATTTACCCCAAAAAGGGAAATACGAAACACTTTTGAGATGAATGAAAATGAAAACATAACATACCTAAACTTAGGGAATGCATTTAAAGTAGTACCTTGGAATTGATAATAATAATTAATATACACTTAAAAAAATTCTCAAATCAATAACATGAATGTCTACTACAAGGAACTAGAAAAAGAAAACTAAATACACAGCAAACCAAAGAAAAGATAAAATGGTAAAGAAATAGATAATAAAAACGAACACAGAAAAACAACATAAAGTTCAGTTCCAATGAAACATTTTACTTGGATTTTTTAAAAAAGATCTCTTATTCACCTGGTTCAAGAATCAAAACAATATACAAATGTCCCTGTCTTTCTCCTTAAAGGTAGCCATTTTACTAGTTTCTTGTATGTTTTTCACTGTTTTTTATACAACTACAAAAATTATATAAAATCATATTTCCTTCATTACACAGAAAGATGGTACATTATTTATATCCTTCTATACCTTGAAGTTCCATGAAAGAATATACTTTTTAGAGATATTCATATCATAACAAAGAGAACTTTCTCATTCTTTTTCCAAATGAATAGTATTTCATCTGTTTGTGGTTTAACAAACTCCTTTATATGAAATATCACCACTTTAACATGCTACCTATTTGGTTTCACTCCTCTTTATTTATTCCAAGGCAAATTCTTTCTTTCTATTTCAACAGTTTTCACATGATGTAGGAAATACATTTTGGGCACCTAGAATTGCAGATGGTTCTTCAATAGAGGCACGAAGAAGTGATGGGAGGTATTGTCTAGTGTCTTTGGTTTTAGTGACACCAATATTTCAACCTATTAGTGTCACTATTTGTAGCTAATTGTGGGCATTATTAAAAATCTTGAATTTCCTTCAAAGAATATTTTTTTGTGTCTTAAGATTATTTACAAGAAAAATACACATGGATTTTAGAATACAGTTAAAGAAAACATGGTAGAAATAAAATCAACTTCTGAAGTAAATATGCATTCCATAAATTGACACAATAATACACTATAATATTCTGAATGGTTAATTATCTTAAATGTCTCTCCATATATTGAAATAACATGCTTGGATGATTTTATTACATCAGCTCTTAACAGATTTAAAATATGAACACATAAGGCATTTTTTTAAAAGTTGGTTCTTTAAAAACATCAACAAAATTTACAAAACTTTTTCTTGGAATGCAAAGAACCCAAGATAGCTAAAGTAATCTTGAGAAAAGAAAAGTTGGAGGACTCACTTTCCAATTTCAACCAATTTGAAAACTACAGAGCTACAGTAATCAAGACTGTGTGGTATTGCTCTAGTATAGTCATATTGATCAATGCAAACTAAAAAAGAAGAAACAAAAATAGAAACAAAGGAAAAGCAACCAGAAAACAACGACCAAAATAGCAATTGTAAGACCTTACAAATCCATAATCACTTCAAATGTAAGAATTAAAAGTTCCTCAATTCAAAATATAGAATTACTAAATGAATTTTAAAAATCCAACTAAATGCTGCTTTATAAGAAACACTTTAGTTTTGCAAATACACATGCTGGAAGTAAAGGGTTGGAAAAAGAAAGTCTTAGAACAGCATCCTAAGTCAAGGAGTGTCAGAGACAAAGGAGGCATTACATAATGGTAAAGGGTCATTTAATAGGAACCATATAACAAATATAGAAATACATACACCCAACAAGGAACACATAAGTAAATAAAACAAATGTTAACTGAAGTGAGAAATAGAAAGCAATGCAATTAAGGGCAGGTTGCTTCAACACCTCAGATTTCTCAATGGGATTATCATCCAGATAGAAGATCAAGAAAGCAACAGTAGATCTGATCACCACTACATATATACATGAGAAATACCATCCAACAGCAGCAGAATATGCAATCATCTCTGGTGCACATGAAACATTTTCCAAAGCACATCATATATTAGGCCACAAAGCAAGTCTTAACAAATTTAAGAAGATTGAAATCATGCCAAGTGTCTTTTCTGAACATAATGGCATGACACAAGAAATAATTAGCAGACAGAAAACTGGAAAATTTACAACTATGTGGAAATTAAACAACAACCAAAGGTCTAGGAAAAACTAAAGGGAAACCAAAAAATATCCTGACACAACAATAAAAACAATATGCCAAAATTTATGGATGCATCAAAAGTAGTTCTAAGAGGGAAATTAAGAGCAATAAACACCCACATTGAGAAAATTCTACAGAATACCCCATCTTGCTACCAAAATAAATTAATAAAAGGAAAAAAAAAACTATGTCAAAAGTTAGCAGAAGGATAAGAATAAAAGAAAATAGAAATAAATTAAAAGGAAACTAGAAAATTGATAGAAAAGATCAACAAATTCTAGAAATGGGTTTTTGAAAAAATAAGTGAATTTTACACTCCTTTTCCCAGTATCATAAAGAAAAAAGAAAGGTAAAAAATTTATAATAATTGAATAAAGGAGATATTAAAACAGATACTACAGAGATATAAAGGATCACAAGAGAAAATTGAATAATTACTTGTCAACAAATTGAATAAATTAGAAATAAAAAAATTCTTAGAGATACACAAGCCAAGATCAATTCATGAAGAAATATAAAATCATATCAGACCAATAATGAGTAAAGGGATTGAATAAGCAACCAAAATGTATTCAACAAAGAAAAGCCCAGAAACTTATGGTTTCACGAGTGAATTCTACCAAATAGTTAAAGAAAAATTTAGAGATAACTGTTGTTAGAATGTTGAGAAAGGGTATCCTTGCACACTATTGGTGGGAACATAAATGTGTATAGACATTAAGGAAAATAGAATAGAGGTTTATCAAAAAATTAAAAATAGAATTACCTTATGATCCAGCAATCCCTTTCCTGGGAATATATCTAACGGAAATGAAATCAGTATGACAAAACTGTCTGCCCTCCCTTATTCATTGAAGTTTTATTCACAATAGCCCAAACATGGAATTAACCTAAGTGTCCATCAATGAATTAATGCAGTAAGAGAATGTGAAGTGTGCACACACACACATTACAATAATGTTTATTCTAGGAAGGAAATTCTGTCATGTGCAGCAACATGCGAAAACTTAGAGGATATTATGCGAGGTTAATCAGGTACAGAAGAAGAAATACTGCATGATTGCATATGTACTTAGGAATTTTTATTTGCTTTATCAATTGAGGGAGGGTTGTTAGAGTCTCCAATCTGATTGCAATTTCCACCTTCTTTTCTTTTTTTTTAAATATATTTGGAGAACTTTTGTTGCATAAACATTTAAAATTATTTTATCTTCCTCATTAATCTTTATTACTAACAAACCTCCTTCCTTCTACTAATAGATTGCTTTAAAGTCTACTTTGCTTTTTACTAATGTAACTACAGAGAATGACATCAGTTTGTTTGTTTGCAGGGGAGGGGTGGAATACTTTATCATGTCTTTTGCTTTCAGTGGTTCAGTGTCTTTAGGCATTAAATACTGCTCTTGCAAGTATTTTAAAAAGTACTTTTATTTATTTATTTATTTTAGGCTGTTGATCTTTGTCTTTTAACTAAAGGTAACTTTAGTATAAGTTACCCTTACACTTAAGATATATGTATATTTTTTGGTACTGGGTATTAAACCCAGAAGTGCTTCATCGCTGAGCACATCTCCAGCCATTTTTATTTTTTCTTACTTTGAGACAGTCTTGCTAAGTTGCTTAGGGCCTCACAAAATTGTGGAGGCTGGTTTTGAACTTGGAATCCTCCTGCCTCAGGCTCGGGAGTAGCTGGGATTACAGGCATGCACCACCATGTCCGGCACCAGCACAGTATATTTTTTAAAAAGATTTTAAATATATATTTAATTCATCTTTAAATACATACCCATCATTCCACCAGAAATGGATCTCATCATTTTATAGGTGTGGAAAGTAAACAACTTGTGCAGGTTCACACATCCAGCACACAGCAGAAATAAGTATAGATAGACACTGGATATATTTGGTTCTTCACTTAAATTTATTGCCTACTACTGTATTGCCTTTATTCCTTCTAAAATAAAGTGTTGTGGTTGGGCAAAGTCGGTAAATCTGATACAGGATCTGCCTCAGTTTCTCTGTTCTACTTAGCAACACCCAGCCAGGTGACTGGCTGGAAGAAAAGTACTGATATCTGAACTCTTCCTCCAGAACTCCGCATGGCCCTCAACAAAATGGTGCTTCGTTATACTTTGTCAAACACTTCTAAAGCCACAATTAGCCTGTCCATCCATTTATATGCTCTGAGAAAGAATATGAGTTTAGAGTTAAATTTTAAAGAGAATCAATTCTCTCTCAGAGAAATGGATTAGAAAATTGAGAGATTATCTCTAAATAGCTTCAAGCTTCTTCAAAGAAATTATGCCTGTAGATTTCATGAGTTCTCTTAGGCTCTTGGCTTTTTAAATTCGATAATGGTAATTTATATGCGCTGAAGTCTTGTCAAGTTTGATTTTTAAGAGTCTTCATTTTGTGGCTGCAATTTTGAGACCATAAGGTGCTTTCTCAAAAGAGCACATAGCTCTGTGGTGTCACATGCAATTCAATACTTGTTTATATGGTGTCTTTTTTTGTTAGCACATGGGTAAGATTCCCTTATAATTTTTTTTCATTTATTTAAAAAAATAGTTTGAGTTGTCTTTGTTCTCAGAAAACTTGGAGTAATGCTAGAAGCACTGGAGATGTCCACAAGTACTTATCTACTCTGGTTAGATTTGACTTTCCATTCAGCTACGGAACTAGAATTAATGACTAGGGTCCTTGTCTAATTTGTTTTATTCCTACCTCCTTTGCCACTAAATCTGACTTTATGGGTACTGGCCTGACTTCCCCTAGCCTGGAGGCCAGACTAATTTTGCCAAGATTAATCATTTCCTTTAGGACAGAGAAAAGTTTAGAAAATCTAAAGAAATAGGATAAATTGAAATATAAAATTCAGAATGTTGGCCATAATATGCATCAATTCCTAGGATAGAGTTCAGAGGGCCAGAAGGTATGAGTCAGACAGAAGAGGGTTATAACTACCATGTTCAGTCTTGAGCTCAGTTTTTGGAAAATAGGTTTGATTACTCAACATAAATAGTCTAATTCTGGAAGCAACTATGAATTTTGTACATGTTAAAAGCCTAAAGAGTGAAAGCACAGTTTATGCGAAGATAGACTATGACATAAACATGAGCAAATTTGAGCAGAAATTCAGGACTCCACAGTGCTGGGGCTGGCTCTAATAATTTCAGTAAATAACTTCTCTCTGGCCCTTAGTGTCCTTTTTTTGTGAAATAAGTAAATTAAACTCAGGTTCCTGACTCCTGTTTTAATGTACATGCCATTACCCACTCCTCACAATTCCCTTCACTGTTTCTGTGGACTATGATATGAATCCAGCCTAATACTATGGCTTGTGTATTTCTTTCAAACCTTCTCTTCTGTGTCTACACAGTTCCTTGGACTTCCTGCAGGGTGAAGACCCTGACAACAGCACAGATTGATGCTTTCATGTTGGCCATAAGCAACAAAAAAAAGGTTCCATTTAGTTTAAATGAAATAGGAACTTTATCTGGAACAAAGAGAAGCTAAGAAAAGGCCGAATAACCCTATTTTATAAAGAACGCTTTTCTCAACTCTCTCATTCCCAGGAAGAGCCTAGGTCACATTATAAGTTCCATCAAGATTCAGAATGGGCTATTTCCCGAAAAGAGTAACAGAGTGTTGTTACCAAAAAATGGCTCAGTGAGCAAGGAAACCCAAAGGCATCCATGTGGCAGTCCCACGATTTGGGGCTACTTTCTGTAGCATTATGTGAAAAGCGAGTGAGAATCATTTCTGTTCTCTTCAGTGATTGGAATCAGGCTAATGTCACAGGATTCTGTGACACAGGGATATGTTCCCAAGATGTAATGTTTAGCATATAATCCTCTGTCAGGGAGGTGATTCAGAGTAAAACACATCGGTTTAATGTCTTCGGTTGTCTGTGGCGATATAATTTTACAAGTTAATGAACAGTTTATTCTTCTGTATCCGTCCATGATAATCCACTGGCAATTTTCATGCATGAATGAATCTTCATGCCTCTTTCAACAGCAGAGTTAAATGAATAACTGAGGGCTTATGTTATGGTTTAATAAAACCTGACTTGAAGAATTACAAATTGGCCAAAGCAAAGCAATCTTTGCCTTAATTTATCTTCCCATTTTTGGAATTATTTATGTAAACCCATTGTATGTACACACTCAGGGCAAGGCACCCTTACAAAGGACTCAGAATGCTTATGGAAATTCTACTAATCTTCCTTGCTCTGCAAGATGACAGTTGTCAGTAATAACGTTAATGTTTTGAAGAAAATTTCCAAGAGAAAATTCACGAGCATAGAAAGAGGTAGTAATTATTCATATTTAAAGTATGCTATAAAAATTCAAATGTTTGAGTAGTGTACAAACAATAGCCACCACATTAGCTGACTTGTTTGGATCCTCATTTTCAACTCAAAATCAGGATCTCATCATTATCACCCCCAATCAAAACCACATATTGAATACCTTCCCATTAATGGCACAGCTTGGAACTTGTTAAATGGGCATGATACTCTCTATTATCACCAAATATTGTTACTTAATAATAGATTTCTTTTGGATATTGAATAAATAATTGCAACATTTCCAGCCTACACATGTTAACAATCTGTGTTTTGTTTTTCTGTTTTCAAGAAAAAACAGGTTCAGGGCAGCGATTTCTGGAGATACTAAGATATGCTGATTTATTCATGTGTATGCCATCTCGCAGATTTGGTTTTTAAACTCCAAATCCCAATGCAGGCCATCTCTCAAAAGATGTGCAGATTGGGAATCACAGCCAATCTTGCTTTTGTTCCTATTCTATAGCTCAGAGAAACAGTTTCCACTTGTTGTTTTTATGAAGCATAGAATATAATTTCCATTTGCCTGCTCAGAGGACAATTGTTTGGCACCCTGAAAGTGAATTTTACCCATAGGCGTAATACTAAAATAGAAATTGGCTTCATATATAGTTCTATTCATATTAATCGTATCCCGGGAGCACTCCATCATTCCATGCTAATAGCTTGGTCTTCACATCAGGTAAACAGATTTCATTCCAGGGTGCGTTTTCAGGATGGGAGTTGGATGGCAGGACTCCCGTTTCAAATGGAGCAGATGCATTGAAAATCCCAGGCACCGCTTTCCTAGACTGAAGGCATCACTAGTCAGTAGCTACCGCTGGAGATGGAGTATTAAAGCTTGTTTGGAAAAAGACAAAGTGTAAATGTCTATTCTTTGGTGACTTCATACCAGACTTTGGGTATATGAAAGAATGCTCTACACTGGACCTTGTTTTCTGTAAGAGACGGAAACACCTCTCTGACTGACAGATTGGAGACATGCTTGAACAGGTAGATCATGGCCGTTTTAGATGGAACTCACCATCCCTGGTGACAGTTCTAAATGACAATAACCATACCTTAAGTTTATGTTTCCCCAAGTCAGTGCTTGGATTCTTGGTGACTCAGTTTTATAACCAGGAAAGCTTTATGTAAACACTATCATCAAATCCTATGACAACCACACCTTCCTTTTTCGGTCATAAGTGTTTATAACCCATAGCTGGTGTAGGATTTTAACTTCTGCTTCAGAGATGTTTCTCCAATTAGCTTCCTCTCCTACTCCACCCTTTCTTCACTCTTTTTATATAGCTTAGCATTCTATAATTGTTTTGTTATCTTCTGGTCATGCCTTCTCTCCACATGAACAAACTTACTGATGTGGTCTATGATTAGCTTGGTCTTAATGGTAAGGTTGGTGACCTAGAAAAGGATGCTAAGAAGTTATTTCTCCAACACCTGGGGTAGAGTCTAACACCGGGTCTGGCACATGGTGAGTGCTCAATTAATACTGGTGATTGGTCATTGCATACAGTTCAGAGGAAGCATTAACCAGGACCTCTCTATTGACCCTGTTTCCAATAAACGTAAAAATGCTGATATAGGGCTGGGGATGTGGCTCAAGCGGTAGCGCACTCGCCTGGCATGCGTGTGGCCCGGGTTCAATCCTCAGCACCACATACAAACAAGGATGTTGTGTTTGCTGAAAACTAAAAAATAAATATTAAAATTCTCCCCCCCCCTCTCTCTCAAAAAAAAAAGTATTTAATAAATGCTGGTATAGTTTGTGAGGAAAAATAAAATTGAAATATTCTTTATCAGAATAAGAAAGATTTTTATTTAAATTTTTTAATTTGTTCTTTTAGTTATCCATGATAGTAGAATGTATTTTGACACATTATACATACATGGAGTATAGCTTCGCATTTTTGTGGTTGTGTATGATGTGGAGTTACACTGGTCATCATATATGAACATAGGAAAATTATGTCTGATTCATTCTGTCTTTCCCATTCCCATCTCCTCTCCTTCCCCTGACTCTGCACTCTCCAATCCAGTGAACCACCCCTCCTATCTATCCACTGCCAATTGTGAGTCAGCATCCTCACATCAGAGAGAACATTCAGCCTTTGGTTTTTTGAGGACTAGTTTATTTCACTTAGCGTGATAGTCTCCAGTTCCATCCATTTACTGTAAATGCCATAATTTCATTCTTATTTATGGCTGAGTAATATTCCATTATGTATATATACCACATTTTCTTTATCCATTCATCTGTTGAAGGGCACCTAGGTTGTTTCCATAGCTTAGCTATGGTGAGTTGTGCTGCTATAAATATTGATGTGGCTGCATCTCTACAGTATCCTGATTTTAAGTCTTCTGTATATATGCTGAGGAGTGGGATAACTGGGTCAAATGGTGGTTCCATTCCAAGTTTTCTCCAAAATCTCTATACTGCTTTCCAAAATGGTTGCCCCAAGCTGCAACTTACTGATGTGGTCTATGATTAGCTTGGTCTTAATGGTAAGGTTGGTGACCTTGAAAAAGATGCTAAGCAACGTATGAGTGAACCTTTTTTTCCCACATCCCCACCAACACTTATTGTTACTTGTTTTCTTGATAATTGCTCATCTGACTAGAGTGAGATGAAATCTCAGTGTAGTTTTTATTTGCATTTCTCTAATTGCTAGAGATGTTGAACTTTTTTTCATTTATTTCTTGACTGATTGAATGGATATTTCACAGAAGAAGAAATACAGTTTCTTTGCCCACTTATTTGTTATGTTATTTGGTTTCTTTAGTGTTTTTTTGAGTTCTTTCTATATCCTGGAAATTAATGTTCTATCTGGGGTGCAGGTGGCAAAGATTCCTTCTCATTCTGTAGGGTCTCTGTAAGAAAGATTTTTAAGAGGGCTGAAATTTGCAACAAATACTTATGTATAATTATTACATATCTCAGCATTTTTATTAGAATAAATTAGTAAAAAATAGGCTTTTCTAGGATTGGTTAAATAAATTATTGCATCCCTGTATTGCCAATTCAAATCATTTTCCTCTTGTGAAAATATTGGTCTATGGGTTCTGAGTCAGATGGAAGAAAAAGTTATGATGCTTTCTTGTATAATAGGTTAGCTATAAATAATATACTATATATTTCAAAAAAGCTAGAAAAAGAAGTTTGAATATTTTTACCCCAAGGAAAATAGATATTTGAGGAGAGAGACACTTTCCCTTGTCGGAATATTACATAATATATACATGCACTGGAAGATCACATGACATGCTATAAAGATGTACAATTTTTGTGTGTCTATAGATGAAAATATGATCATATTTGACATATAAAACTGTTTTTGAGGCAATACTAGGAATTTAACCCAGGGTGTTCTACCACTGAGCTACACTCCCAGCTCTATTTTAATTATTTTTAATTTTTTTATAACTGTCATGAGCCATCCGTGGGCTGTGTGTGGACTGTTGCACATAGTAGCCTTGTGAAGGGGTAAGTCTGGCTTTGGGAACTTCCCATGGCACCCCCCCACCAGGAATTGACCACCTGATGCAGGTGAACTTCCCCCGCATGCTCTGCCAGAGATCCCACACAGCATCTGAGATGGGTGTGACCTGCCAAGATGTCAATCAACCTGCTGACAGCAAGACATCTCAAAGCATGACTCTGTCCTTGATATCTTATCCCTGCCTTTGATGTACCTCCTTAAATAAACCCCCAGAGCCATTTTGTCTTTTGTTTAGTTCCGGAACCCATGTGGACTAGATCTATCAGGGGCTTTGTTTTCTGTAAATATTTCTGACTATTTATGCTTTATTATTTACTAATTATTTTAGATTGTAATTTTAGGGTGGCTTGGATTATCCTGGGCAGGAGGAAGGACCCTTAATGAGATGCTGGCCATTGTCCCCCATATAAAACTATTTATCTTTTTTATGTGGTGCTGACAACTGAACCCAGTGCTTCACACATGCTAGGCAAGCACTCTACTAGTCAGCCACAACCCTAGCCCTCATAGTAATATTTTAAGTGGAGGAAAAACATGATAAAATGTTAAGCAAAATAAAACTGAATTGCATAGAATGGTCACACTATACAATGCTGAAAATATAAAGATGCATAAAAAACCTGGGGAAGGGCAGATTATTGACAGTGCTGTTCTCTAGGATTGGGGGGCTCTTTTATACTCATAGTTTTCAGTCTAAAGTGTTTCTTCAAAATCACATTATTTGTGTATGTGGGTATGTATGTAGGTATACAGTGTTTCTCACATTTGAATGATATAAGAGTCTCCAATGAAACAAAAGGATTGTTTTTTATTAAAATAACTTTTAAAGTTGTAAAACAGGAATCATTTGTTTTGCCTCTAGCGCTTATGTAACTTTAAAATAGAAATAAATACACAAATGTAAACAGTGTCAAGACCAACAAAATTAAAGTTGTTGGTTTAATATAATGTAAAATATTGAAATCTAAATAAATATTAAGTACTTCCTTAAAGAGTAAGAGATTAAATGTCTTTGGATACAGTTATTTTTTTTTATATTTTGAATGTATTAAGGATCAGTTTAAAGCAATATATGCATATACTTATGTCTACACACTTAAATATATATTGGATGGCATATGCTATGTACCTATGCACATACCATAGGATATATATATATATATATATATATATAGTCTATAGAATGTATTTGATACTATATGTATACATAGTGGATATGTATAATACATATGTATTCTATTTGGGATCATCAGACTTTGTACATAACCAAGACTTTGCTAATGAACAAACTTCAAATGCACATTTTAATGATGCATCATTTGATAACTTTGAAAGCTGTTAAATACATTAAAATAAATAAGATCATCATTACAGGAGAACTCTAAGGTAAACAGATAATAAATCTAAAATTTCTGGAAGAACAGGACAGTGTTCATTTATGTTTATTATACCCCTTGCTGCTAATTAACATATATTAAAAGTTGATGAGCATGATGTCTTATTCTGTTCAGGCTGCTGTGACAAAATAGCAAAAATTGAGTAGTTTATAAACAACACAAATATATTTCTCACATTTATTTATTTATTTATGACAGCAGAATGCATTACAATTCTATTTACACATATAGAGCACAATTTTTCATATCTCTGGTTGTATAAAAGTATATTCACACCAATTCGTGTCTTCATACCTGTACTTTGGATAGTAATGATCATCACATTCCAGTATCATTAACAACCCCGTGCTCCCCCAACCCTCTGTCCTATCTAGAATTCATCTATTCCTCCCATGCTCCCCCTCCCTATCCAACTTGAATCAGCCTCCTTATATCAAAACATTTGTCATTTAATTTTTTGGGATTGGCTAATTTCACTTAGCATTATCTTCTCTAACTCCATCCATTTACCTGAAAATGGCATGATTTTATTCTCTTTTATTGCTGAGTAAAATTCCATTGTATATATAGTTTTGGAGGGTTGAAGTCCAAGATCAAGTCACCACCTGAGTCTGGTGAAGGTCTACCTCCTGGTCCACTTTTTCCATGTCCTCATGTAGTAGAAGAAGTGAGGGATCTCTCTCGTGTCTCTTTTAATATTTTAACTAATTTAAATATAATCTCTGTTGTGATTTTGGTGCTGTATTTTGCATGGACCTCACATGAAGAGCAATTGAATATAACTATCAGCTGGTTATGACAAAGAAAATGTTCATATTTCCTGAGAATTTCATCTCCAGTCAACAAACCTCACTGGTCATCAGAAATATGTGTTGATGTTTATCATACAATTTCACCTGTCTTTATACTTTGTAGAAATTGAATTACATAATGTTTACTGTTCTATATCTGGCTTATTGAGCTCAATGCAATAATTTTGAAATTCATACATGCAGTTGCATTTATTAGCATTTTTTTCTCTTTTGCTGCTAAATAGTATTTCGCTTTGGGAATGTACCACTGCTTGATTATATAGCTTGCTATTGACATTTGATACTTACAGTGCTTTAACTATTTTGAATTAAACTTGTTACATAAGAACATTCTTTTTTTTTTAATTTTTTATTGTTGGTTGTTCAAAACATTACATAGTTCTTGATATATCATATTTCACACTTTGATTCAAGTGGGTTATGAACTCCCACCTTCACCCCATACACAGATTGCAGAATCACATCAGTTACACATCCATTGATTTACATATTGCCATACTAGTGTCTGTTGTGTTCTGCTGCCTTTCCTATCCTCTACTATCCCCCCTCCCCTCCCCTCCCCTCGCCTCTTCTCTCTCTGCCCCCTCTACTGACATTCATTTGTCCCCCTTGTATTATTTTTCCCTTTCCCCTCACTTCCTCTTGTATGTACTTTTGTATAACTCTGAGGGTCTCCTTCCATTTCCATGCAATTTCCCTTCTCTCTCCCTTTCCCTCCCACCTCTCATCCCTGTTTAATGTTAATCTTCTTCTCATGCTCTTCGACCCTACTCTGTTCTTAGTTACTCTCCTTATATCAAAGAAGACATTTGGCATTTGTTTTTTAGGGATTGGCTAGCTTCACTTAGCATAATCTGCTCTAATGCCATCCATTTCCCTGTAAATTCTATGATTTTGTCATTTTTTAATGCAGAGTAATACTCCATTGTGTATAAATGCCACATTTTTTTTATCCATTCGTCTATTGAAGGGCATCTAGGTTGGTTCCACAGTCTTGCTATTGTGAATTGTGCTGCTATGAACATCCATGTAGCAATGTCCCTGTAGCATGCTCTTTTAAGGTCTTTAGGGAATAGACCTAGAAGGGGAATAGCTGGGTCAAATGGAGGTTCCATTCCCAGCTTTCCAAGAAATCTCCATACTGCTTTCCAAATTGGCTGCACCAATTTGCAGTCCCACCAGCAATGTACAAGTGTACCCTTTTCCCCACATCCTCGCCAGCACTTGTTGTTGTTTGACTTCATAATGGCTGCCAATATAAGAACATTCTTAAACAAATCTTCTCATGGAAATATGTTTTCATTTCTCTTGGGTAAACATTTATGGGTGGAAGGGGTTAGGTCATAGTGTAGAAGCATGTTTAAAACTTTATAAGGAGATACCATTTTTCCCGTAATTGTACATTTACATTCCAAGAAGCAAAATATAAGAGGTCTAGTTGCCTTATTTCTCTGTTATCTGTCTGTTTTATTGTTTCTCTTTTCCTCTCAGGTGTCTTCCTTGGTATTATTATTATTATTATTGATTCTGATATAGTCTCATTTGTTTGACATTGATATTTTCTTTGTGGTTTTCAAGGAGCTGTTAGAACAGTCTAAGCTGATAACTTCAATCTGTTTTTGAAAGATTTTATTAACACGTATTATCCAATTATGAATATTAAGTCTACCATCTTATTTAATATTTTTCCTATGTATCTGATACTCAATTATTGCCCCTTTAAGCCTTCTTTTGTGTTAGTTATTTCATTGTAGTATTTCTCTACTGTAATATAGCTGTATTTAGAAGTCCCTGAGGTCACCCTAGCTTCAGTGACTCACTAGGAGATCTCATAGAACTCAATATAAGTCACATTCACAGTTATAACTGTATCGATATTCTACAAAAGTAAAACCAGCAAGGCAAAAGACATACAGGGAGAATGCTGGGAGAAGTTGGGTGAGCTTTTAAGTCTCCTCTTCCTGTGAATTCTCATAGAATGCAATTAATTTTTCTAGTAAAAAATGTGACAATAGGTATGGGATGTTGTCTACCAGGGAGCCTCTTCAGAGGTTCACTGTCAGGTGTTTAATTGTGTTCTAGTCACATAGGCACCCTGTGCCTAACATGTAGCACAAGCCACAGTGTTTGCACAAATAACAGATGGTAAGAACCCCCAACAAAACCCTAGTTCCCATCTAAGAGCGAATCTTGTAAGCAGGCCTACGGATAAATCTCAGGTCTTCTATGTTAACACTTTCCCACAGATAAGCTAACAACCCTTTGTTGAAGATTTTTTTTTTACTGATTGGATTTAATGGTTAAGATACTACAAGTATTTATAACATAATCTATAAAAACTTTCAATGACATAGCTTGTTCTAGTTCTTTCTATTAATGTTATATATTTGCATCTACTTAATTTTATTATTTTTCCAAGTATTATAAATAATTTTGCCTTAAGCACTTGATAGACTTTTAAAGAAATTAAGAAACTTTAAATAAAAGCATTGAAGAAAATTTCCATTCTTCATGCCAACCTTTACATATATGAATTTCCATTTAGAATGATTCTTTTCTACTAGAAATTTTTTTTAAAAAAATCTATTTGTAGATGGACAGAATGCCTTTATTTTATTTGTTTATTTTGATGTGTTGCTGAGGATCAAACCCAGTGCCTCACACAGCCCCAGCCCCTACTCTGTCTTTTTTATAGTATAGATTTGATCATAGCAAATTTCTATAGAACATATTTGTCTGTAAATCTTTTCTCATTTCCTTCTTCATGAAGAATATTTTTTTCTTGATATTTGATTCTTATAAGTATCCTTTTCCCCCCCCCTTACTTGCATTTAAAAGACTATTCTATTATTTCTGGTTTCTACTGTTTGAAATGAGAAGTCACTCATGCTGATATTATGCCTCTGAAGATAATATGTATTTTTCTGTGGATGTTTTAAGGATTGAATCTTTTTAGTTTTTAGCATTTTGACTATTATGAGCTTAGACATGCTTTTTATTTGCCTGCTCTGCTCATGTGGCAGAACCTAAACTCAATCTCTTTCTTCCCAGCCTCAGGCACTTGATATAAAATCAATGCAGCTCTTTGAACTCATGGCTGCTGGTTTCTGTTGAGTTCCCTCCAAGCTTTCCTACACAGTTTAGGAGTTATCCAAGGATTTAGGATGCTTCTATGCAGATTTTGAGGCAACTCCATCTGTGGCTATCTCCTTTCTGGGCTTTTCTTCTTCAATTTCCATCCTTTCTGGAATCCCTGACTCCAATCTCATTCTCTATAGACCAACAAGAGTATTAATTTTTCCTCAAGCTCCATTTACCAAACTCCAAGGACTAGAAAATGCCTTTTGAATAAACCAGCTAAATGTGAACTCACCTAGGTTGCTTCTGCTCTCCCAGGAGTGTGTGTTCCCCAGTCCTACCCCGGGTTTCTTCCGAGTGCTTTCAAGAACTTCCTTGGTTCTATTTTGTTCAGTTTATAATTGTCATCAACAAGGGAGCAAGCATGATACAAACTCACTTGTTATTACTGGAGTGGGAATCTGTCATTTGTTCTCACTGTGGTAATGAATTCAAATGCTAATGCAAGTCCTAAACTCACAGGCTTATACATCCAGATGATCCTTGGTCATTCCATGTGGTGTTTTCTGGGTTGTGAAATAAACCCGGGCATTTTAAATGTAAAATGAATTGGATTCCTGAGAAATGTACTTGAAATTCTAAGAAAGGTTATAGTTTGAGTTTAATGGTAATAATAACTAAGCACTAATTTATTTAGATAAAGCTATAACAGCAGGAGCAGCATGAAAAGAGACCTAAAGTACACATGCAGATATGATGAAAGTAGAGAAAAATTGTAGGATGATGGAGAAGAAAGCTCAGTGCTTAGAACTCCACATGGAAGGAAAAGTTGAAAAAAGGAATGGGCAGCTCTTTTAGGAAATAAGAATAAAAACAACCAGCCTATATAATACAGAAAACATTTAGAACTAGTAAATGGGAATGCTTCAAAAAAAATAAATATTCTGTAATAATTCAAATGTAGTGATCTATTTGAGGAGAAAGAGCAAGGTACCCGACATGCTCATTTTTGATTACCCTGGCGCCTACTCTCCCTGTCCTGTTTCTCATCACATGACACAATGAAATCTTCTGTGTCTAATGATTAGTTGTTTATGGGGACTAACGGGAAAAGGACAGAAGATAGAAAAAGGGGAAAAACTATCAACTGGAGAATGTGAAGGGAAGGAGGAGGGGCATGGACAAAGGTAACCCTGTAATCTAGGCATTGGCAGGTTATAACTAGTCATATAGAGAAATAGAAGAAGATGTGGCTGAGTCCCTGTAGTATGCTTGTTTTTAAGTTCTTTGGGTATAGACCAAGGAGTGGATAGATGGATCAAATGGTGGTTCCATTCCAAGATTTCCAAGGAATCTCCATACTGCTTTCCAGATTGGCTGCACCAATTGCAGTCCCACCAGCAATGTACAAGTGTTCCTTTTACCCACATCCTCGCCAACACTTATTGTTGTTTGTATTCTTAATAGCTGCCATTCTGGCTGGAATGAGATAAACTCTTTGATAGTTTTAATTTGCATTTCTCTAATTGCTAGAGATGTTGAACATGTTTTCAAATGTATGTTGATTGATTGTGTATCCTCTTCTGAGAAGTTTATGTTCAGGTCCTTGGCCCATTTATTGATTGGGTTACTTTTTTTTTTTTTTGGTATTAAGGTTTTTGAGTGCTTTATATACCCTAGAGATTAGTGCTCTATCTGATGTTCTTGTGGTGAAGATTTGCTTCCATTCTGTAGGCTTTCTAGTCACCTCACTGGGTGTTTCTCTTGTTGAGAAACAGCTTTTTAGTTTGAATCCATCCCATTTATTGATTCTTGATTTTAATTCTTGCACTATAGGAGTCTTATTAAGGAATTTGCGGCCTAATCCAACATGATGGAGATTTGGGCCTACATTTTCTTCCATAGGTGCAAGATCTCTGGTTTAATTCCTAGGTCCTTGATCCACTTTGAGTTGAGTTTTGTGCTTAGTGAGAGTTAGAGGTCTAATTCATTTGTTACATGTGGATTTATAGTTTTCCCACCACCATATGTTGAAGAGGCTATCTTTTCTCCAATGCATGTTTTTAGTGCCTTTGTCTAATATGAGATAAATGTAATTGTGTTGGTTTGTCTCTATGTCCTCTATTCTGTACCATTGGTCTACAGGTCTATTTTGGTGCCAATACCATGCTGTTTTTATTACTGTTGCTCTGTAGTATAGTTTAAGGTCTGGAATAGTGATGAACTCAGCTTCTCTCTTCTTGCTAAGGATTGCTTTGGCTATGCTGGGTCTCTGATTTTTCCAGATGAATTTCATGATTGCTTTTTCTGTTTCTATGAGGAATGTCATTGGGATTGCATTGAATCTGTACAGTGCTTTTGGTATTATAGTCATTTTGACAATATTAAGTCTCCTTATCCAAGAACAAGGGAGATCTTTCTATCTTCTAAGGTCTTCTTTAGTTTCTTTCTTTAGTGTGTTGTAGTTTTCATTTTAGAGGTCTTTCACCTCTTTCATTAAGTTGATTCCCAAGTATTTTAATTTTTTTTTGAGGCTATTGTAAATGGGGTGGTTTTCCTAGTTTCTCTTTCTGAGGATTTGTCACTAATATACAGAAATGAATTTGATTTATGGTGTTGATTTTTGTATCCTACTACTTTGCTGAATTCATTTATTAGTTCTAGAAGTTTTCTGGTGAAACTTTTAAAGTCTTCTAGGTATAGAATTATATCATCAGCAAATAGTGCCAATTTGAGTTATTCTTTTCCTATGTGTATCCCTTTAATTTCTTTTGTCTGTCTAACTGCTCTAGCCAGTGTTTTAAGAACTATGTTAAATAGAAATGGTGAAAGAGGGAATCCTGGTCTTGTTCCAGATTTTAGAGGGAATGCTTTCAACTTTTTTCCATTTAGAATGATGTTAGCCTGAGGCTTAGCTTTTCTGCATCTATTGAGATGATCATATTGTTTTTATCTTTGAGTCTATGGAACACAGCCACATCAATATTTATAGCAGCACAATAGCTAAACTGTGGAACCAACCTAGATGCCCTTCAATAGATGAATGGATAAAAAAATGTGGCATATATACACAATGGAATATTACTCAGCAATAAAAGAGAATAAAATCATGGCATTTGCAGGTAAATGGATGAAGTTGAAGAATATAATGCTAAGTGAAGTTAGCCAATCCCCCCCCAAAAACAATTCACTGATATAAGGAGGTTGATTTATAGTGGGGTTGGGAGGGGGATCATGGAAGGATTAGATAAACTCTAGATAGAGCAAAGGAGTGGAAGGGGAAGAGGGGTAGAAAAGATGGTGTAATGCGATGGACATCATTAACCGAGGTACATATATTGAAGACACAGGGGTGTGAATATACTTTTTATATAACCAAAGATATGAAAAATTGTGCTCTATATGTGTAATATGAATTGTCATGCATTCTACTGTCATATATAACAAATTGGAGTAAAAAAAATTAATTAAAAAACACTTTTCAATTTCTTGGTCAGAGTTTAAGTAAGTACATATGTATAACTGTTATTACTAAAGACATTAAAGATCTCTAACAAAAAATAAATAAATAGAAAAAGAAATAGGAGAACAGATTTTTGCTGAATTGTGGACATGAGCTACAGCTAAAGGCTTCACTCAGTTTGTGGTGATGCACATTGGGGTCTTGACAAGGAGTTGGTGTGACGTAAGCACAGAAGTCTTCATGCTTCTGAGCTTCATGAGACAGGAAAAAAAAAGGGTACTGCGTACTCTGCTGGGTTGGGATACTGAAGTAGAGGGAAAGCCTGGGAAGAGAATTTCATACTGAAGTAAACAATGAAACATCCAGATGTGGATGATTATATAAAATGGAACCAAGAAGGATTTTAAAACCTGGAAAATAGGGGTTCAGTCTTTTTTAAATAGAAGGCCAAATTTTTGACCAGACTGAATTGTTCTGTTTTAAAACCTCAGAAGCCACTGGGATTTTTTTTTCCTTGAACCACATGTTCCCACACCTTCAAAGTAAACTGGAAAGCAGAATTAACACTGTTGAGTCACTGTACCAGTCAGGGTCCTGGCAGAAAATAGAGACTTTAATGAAGAACTAGCTACAGAGGTGTGAGCAAGATCAAGGGACAAACAGCAGATGCTCAGTCACCAGAGATGAACAACCCCAGGAAACCATTACCAACTTTCAGGCTGCCGGAGTCGTGGGAAGAAATAGTGTTCCTGTGGCCCGGGGGGAGCGAGAGCTATGGAGGAAGGTTGCAAGAAGACCTGCTCTTAGAGAGAGACCCATGTGCTAAAGCTGTGTAAAAGTGGAAGAAAAATACTCTAAAACCCTTTCTCTTCCCACGCTTTGATCTCCTGGCAATAATTCCCTTTTGCTGAGCTAAATATAAAGCCAGAGAGAAAGGGGTTCAGATGATGTAGTTGGTAAGAATCAGCCTTCTTTCAAGGGGTAAAATAAACATGCAGACATTCATTTTGGCAAACTATGCTGAGGATGGGAGACTAGCTCCAGGGAAGGGGATTTACGTGTTACATAGTGAGAGTCTTTTTCTCTCCCTTTTGAGTACTGTGAGTCTGAAAACTGCCGGGACTAACTCCATCCACCAACCCTAGGATGCTGCACCTGAGCCCTTCCTATAGAAAGCATCTGTTCTCATCAAAGCCACCTGCCTGCCTGCTAGAAATGTGAGTCTAACTAAATCCATCCAACTAGTCTTACATGGGTTTCTCACTTTTATTTCAGAATGAATGATGTAACTCTGGGCCACCATTTCAAAAGACTGCAGATGTGGGGAATCTTTTCTACATCTGCTTCAGGGTCAGTAGCATGAAATGATTCTTGCTCTTCTAAGCCAAAGTTTCCATCACTGGGTATTGAGACACGTGTATTTGCTGTTGTCATTTTTTGGTTACCTTCTACTCATTCTTTAGGTCCAGTTTTGACATTATCTTCTGTATTTGGGTGAGATGCCTCTCCAGCAAACTACCCAGCACTTCACCTTATACTCCTTTCCACCAGGTTTGCTATTATATTCTGTTTTCTCATCAAAGTCCCTTTCCCAGGTGTGAAATGTTTAGAGAGTAAGACTGTGACTATCTAGAACTTTGTAGAGTTTGTGACACAGCCAGTACTTAGTCAGTCTTTATGGAATAGCAAATACATGACTATGCGAATGAATGGAAGTCATAATGTAACTGGAATTGCTTGGTGGAAGTGCACACGTGTGTAATGTCACTTTGACTTTGGACATGCTATGGCTCTTCTGGGCCTCACCTTTAAAATCAACAAGGTTATTCATGACCTTTATGATCCCTGGAAGAACTAACATTTGCTACCCATGTTTCATGAAAAAAATAACAAAGATGGCTACACTTACCCATTTCTTTTGAATCAGGAAGGATATGATGTCTATTTTCACAGAACAGGGAGATGGTATATAGAAGTCACAGTGAACAGGTCAACTGTTATTTCTGCTGAATCAAGCATTGAGTTTTAGTTACTGTGAGAGCAGAGTGTTTTCAGACATGTCAACTTTGAGTGTCGTGACATTGGTAATTTTTGGAGTTTGGGAGACTGTTCATCTTCATGCCTTCTCATAACTTTTTAAAAAGTCAAATCATATCACTTTGATTTCCCTAGATAATTACACTGTGTAGTACTGAAAGTAAGGAGTGCTCAAGAAATACAGAAGGTTCCGAATCCACGTGTGCAGTCAGGGCTGCAGGGATCTCTGTGTGGTTTAAAGGGAGGAGTAGGATCCTGGAGTAGTTTGACATGGATTTGTCTACAGGAAGTACAGGCTTCTTCTGAGCTTGGGGATACTGAGTAAGCCACTTAACCTCTCCTGTCCCCGGCCCTTCATCTATCAAGTGTAAATCATGATTCTCAGAAATGCCATGAATATTAAATGAGATATTAAATGTGCAGCATCAAGTACATAGTAAAGAATAAACAAATGATTAATATTACTGTTATTGCAGGCACACATGATTACAGACTCACAGGTATCAAAAATTTATTAGTTATCCAGTTAATTCTGATGACTTTACCATGTCCTTAATGCTCATTTTAGAGTTTATGGGCTGTTTTTTTTATAGTAATGATAATAATAACAATACCTTACTATATGGGCTGCAATGACATTTGTCAGAGCACCACCAGATTCCCTCAAAGTATTCAAGATATCCCAAAGGCCTCATATACTGAACCAGACACCTGGATCAACATTTTTCTTGGGTATAAATCAGCACTGAATTTGATTCCTTTCAAACACTCAAAGCACTCTTCTAATTTTCTACTGACCTTAGGGGAAAGAAAAAAACCTGTCAATAACTTGAAGAACTAATTAGTTAATTTGTGTGGCTTCTTTAAGTATATACCAGTTCTATATAGCGATCTGGATCTCTAAATATTCTCTGGCATCCAGCTATTTCAACAAGGCCTTGATTACTTTGCAGTTTGTCCCAGATCTTATTTTCTTTTGCTTAGGACAGGCTTTGAAAAAAGGAGTTCTGCATAAACTAATGAAAGAGCAACTAGGAAACAGTGTTCTTTGGGTGTAATAATTGAGAATTCATTCTGCAAGGGAAGCATTATGAGCAATGGCAGGAGCCAATAAAAGCACATCACCAGGTGAGCAGTTCCTTCTTCCGTGGAATCTGTTCCCTCCTGCCATCAGCACACTGCACAATGCTGCTATTTAGTCTAGAAGTCACCATCTTATTTCAAGAATATGTACCAAAACCATGTTTTGTAATATAAATGAAAAAGTAAATCAAAAACCGAATAAATACTGAAGTATGGCTCTGTTCTGAATAAGGCAGAGTTCTTTTCTTCAGAAAGTTTGCTTTCTTTTTAAATTTTTTTTAATTAGGTCCTCCCTTTATTTTTGTTTTGTTGTTGATTTTTTTGGTACCTTTTATTTTTCCACTTTTTCTTATTGGTGCATCATAGGTGTATATAATGATGGGATTTGTGGTTGCATATTCATACATACATAACAATATAATTTGGCCAATATCACTCCCCAGCACTTCCCCGGTCCCTCTCTGTTTCCCACCCTTTGATCCCTTTTCTCTACTATCTCCCTTTGATTTTCAGGAAATCCACCCCCAGTGAAATATGGCATTTGTAGGAGAATGGATGAAACTAGAGATCATCCATTTTGTCAAGAAAAATAAGTCAAACTTGGGAGGGCAAGGGTCATACGAAGAAGCTAGAGAGAGAATTTACTTTCTAATTGAGAAAAACAACCATCAAGAAAACCACATATAAAATATTATAATACAAAGAAAAGAGAATCCCATAATAAAAAGGACTCAGATTTAGTTACTCTTTTCTATGTGCCAGTCATTATTCCAAGTAATCTACATGCCCTATCTCAGGTAATGTTGTGACATACCTATAAGGTACTTTTACTCTCTTTATTTTACAGATGGGGAAACTGAGGCCAGGGGAAATAACTTGCTCAATTTTAATCAGCTAGTTCTCATCCTAGCATTCAAATACAGACACACCCCTAAATTCATGCTTCTAAACATGTTCAAGTGAAGACAGGGAATTGAGAGAACGAAGAAATCATTTTCATTTTGTCTTGGAGACCTAATTTGCAAATAGGGGATAACTATAATGCTTACTATTTATAAGTACCTCATGCGATGAACCAAGGCAATACCCGCACAGTACTTCATCTTGAGCTGAGGTTTACCCCTGAGCAATGTGGGATTTCCCCAACCACCTATCTGAATAGATTCACCCTACTGAGAGCACCTGTTCACCCAAGCCAGGGGCAGGAGAGGGAGTCCACTCTGTCCCTGGCAGCTACCCAGCAGTGCACTCTGCAATATTAGTTATTGCTGGCATGCCAACTCCAATCCACCATCTGAAATGGATTGTAGACACCAGAGTGCAAACTGTGGCTCTAGCAAGTACTGGAAACTTTCCTCACTGATTTGAAGCATTTCAGGGAGAAACTTGAAAGATGCCACTGAGATGTTTATGTATGTGACCCAGACACACACTTTAAAGTGAACAAACAAAACAGTCTTCATAAAGATTTTTTCAGAACAAAGCAAGATATAAATAAAAGTGAATTGATTAACTTATTTTTCCTTGGGGAATAATAATTACCCCTAAGTATAGAGCAGAATGCCAGGAGACAGATATTAAAAATATCAAATTTCTCAACCTTTGGATGTATCACTTTTCCAAGGTGGATCCAGTGTTTTTCACTTTGACACCGAAATTGTTAACCTGAGGAAAATAATCAATACTTTCTTATACTTAGGGAGAGTCACAAAATCTAGCACTGGGATTTAAAAAAAATTGAGCAGGAAAGAAGAAATTGTTAAAGTATGATATGAGTGATCATTTCAAGAACTCAAGAGCAAATTAAAGTTCTTTGACATAAAAATCTACTAGAAGAGACCAGATGTTTAAGAAAACCAAAAATAAAAATAAATAACATCACTCTAAACATTCTGCCAGCTGGTGTCCTACAATTACCCGAGAGTATACTCCTTCCTCAAAACTGAGAATGTGATAGTTTGTTCACACCATGATCCTTATATCTGTAATTTGCATTTAGTGGTATTTTTAGTTTCTTAGTATCAAAGTAAAATGCAGCATCAGCTCTCAAATCTGACAGTCTGTACACATACATGCATCCTTCAAAATGGAAAATTTTATTAGGCCCAAATTAAATATGTCAAAATGCCATCACTTACAAGTTCATTGTATCATCTAGAAGAACTGATACATTGGGGGGGGGGGTTCAGAATTCATATTTTTTTGGTGGTATTACTAATTATTATTGTGGGCTGAAAAACGGCCTCCCCCAAATATCTACGTTTTAACCTCTAGAACTTATAAATACGTTACATCAAAAAAGGAATGCTATAGATGTGATTACAATAAATGTCTTGAGATGGGGTACTTATTTTGGATTTTGGGGTTATACCCATTGTAATCACATGGGTCCTGATGAGAGGGAAGCAGGAGGGTCATGGAGGGAAAGCAGAGTAAAAATACAGGCAGATGTCAGAAGGTGAAGGAAGGGCTGTGGGCCACACAAGTAGGTGGTCTCTAGAAGCTAGAAAAGGCAAGGAAGTAGCACCTCTTGAAAGGAACCTAGAACCCCTTGAAAGGAACCAGTTCTGCTGACACTTAAGATGTTAGCTAGGTGAGATTGATTTCAGGCTTCTGACTTCTAGAATTGTAAATTAATTTGTGGCATTTTAAGCCAATGTTCTGCAGTAATTGGTTATAGCAAGTATGGGAAGTGACTGCATCAGTGCTGTTATATTCCTCTTATTGTTCCAGAGCAAAGGAGGAGCAGCAAGCATACTGACACAAAGGGGTTTCGGTGCATTCAGTGAACACAACCCTTATGTTGGGTTTTACTGAATGGCTCAAATATAGCTCAAAAGTATAAGATGAAGCCCAGCTTATTTCATTTCCTTTTAAAGTTCATGTTTTTTTTTTATATCACGTCAAGAAATTTTTGCCTATATAAATCTTTAACTCAAGGTCATAGATTTCCTGCTCTTCCAGGAGTAGACTTACCTATTATATTTAGGTCTGTGAGCCCCTTTGGGGTGGTTTTGTGTATGCTTTGAGGTAAGGGTCTAAATTAATCTTTTTGTATGTGGATATCTAATTATCCCAGAACCATTGGTTGAAGAGATTTTTTTTCCCCCAATGAATTGTTTTGAAACTTTTGTCAAAAAAGTGTTGATCATAAATGCAAAGGTTTATTTCTGGATTCTCAACTCTGCTCTATTGATCTGTATGTCTATTCTCATGTCAGGACCATAATGCATTGATGACTGCAGCTTTATAGTAAATTATTTAATTGGGAAGCAAAAGTTCTCCAACTTTCTTTTCTTTTTTTAAAAAATTGGGTTTTAGTTTAGGTCTTTTGTAGTTTTACTAAATTTTAGTATTGGACATCTCAGTATTTATTGGCATGTTGATAGGTTTTATTGTGATTTCATTGAGGAAGAATACACTTGTCTCTTAAAGCTCGCTTGCTGAGGTTTAGGTAGATATACATGTACTTAGTCATGTAATTAATACTTAGGCCCCCTTGGGTCTTATTATTGGTAGGAAAGATTTATTTTCTTGGAAGAAGATTTCATCTCTTAATTACTGATTCACTCGACTTCAATCACATGCCAATTTGGCAACAGTAGCTCTCCATTTTGCCTTTTGCTTTTCCAGTTGGTACCTTTCCCATGTCGACTCAGCATTATGCAATCTTGCAATGGCCCCATTCCCACTCAGCCATTCTTCCTTTTTGGCCACGTGCCCCATTCACTATCAGATTCTTCACTTTGCCTCCTTCTTCCAAGAGAATGGTATAGTTCTCCAAGTTCTGCGAACCAGAATCTCTTTATTATAATATGAACATTTGCTTCTACCTAGTTCTCTTCAGAGGATAAATGAAGCAACTTTGGGTCCAATTACAGAAGATATGTCTCCTTTTGCTGACTACATCATGTATGAATTGTGTGATCACAGGCTAGTCATTAACTCCTTACACCAGCTTCTCATCCCTAGAATAGGAATTTTGATAGCTTTTTCATCAAGTTTTGCTTGGGAGTCAAACTAGATAACGTATAAGAAAGTTCATTAAAAGCAGAAAAATATATTAGTATAAGATAGTATGTTCATTTGTCATTTAAAATTTAAATGTTTTCTCAACTAGATTTTATGACATCAGAATATTTTTGTGACATCTAACATAAGGTATGCAGATAAAGCATCACAGATATTATAGTTGAATTAATAAAAATCTTTGCAGCAGTTTGAAATAATAATTTGACCTGACATAGCACTATGTGACTTGTGTAAACATAGGCACACATGTGAGTATCTATGATAGAGACAGAAACAGAAATGTTCCTCTTGGACAACAGCATAAGAGACTCTAGCAGCCTCTAAGCAAACATGGGTAAAGCAGGTCTTGAAAATAAGCACACACAAAACAGTTTGCCATCTTTAGGTCCTTGATTTCTGATCGTCTTCTGGAAACCTTTCCCCAACCAAAGCAAAAATGACCTTCAAAACCATTCTCTTGTGTGTGGAGAGTGCTCAGGGATCGCATATCAGAAAACATTGCCTTATCATTTTGAGGAAGGTAACTCAAATCAGGATTACCAGTTTTTGAGAACGAAGAGCTTCAATAACATCTCTCACAAACAGAATTAAACGGAATAAAATCGACCTTAGAAAGGGATGAGAAAAAGGTGTTCTTTCCCAGATGCAGAAGTCCCTGCTACCTACTTCAGGAAAACTTTCCTCTTGCAGAGCGTGGAGGTGCTGAAAGGACAGCAGACTTTCCCCAGACCATTCTCTAGTCTAACAGGCAAAATCAGATCATTTTCCTCCAGTGTGCAGCAATGAAAGAGCAAGGGATGAGAAGATTGTTTTCTCCTTCCTTTTATAAATTAAATTTTCCTTTATAAGCTATAACCTTGACACTGACCTCTATTCTGAATTTCTTCTTTTTTGAGCATATAAGTAAGATAATTGACATTAACTAGAACAAAACGGCTAGTTTTAATATATGTGTAACTCATATGAGAATGTCCTTTGAAAAATTTTCTCATCTCTCGATTTCATTTAAAAAATTCCAGCACATTCTTTTCAAACACAATAGTTTGACTTGCTTCGCTTTATTATTATAAAAATTAAAAGGAAAAAAAAGTGAAACCAAGATTTGAATTGGAAAAGAGAAAAACCTTCCTTTATTTAAGGAATCATATTTTAATTACTTAAAAAATTAAAATGCCTGCAAAGACCACTGAGGTATAGCCAAGAAACTAAGCACAAGTAATTTATGAGTGAGGAATGAAAAATTTTGAATGTTAAATAGTGGAGAAAGATGAAATTAGATGCCAAATGTTTGGAATACTTAAAACCTTCCACAATGACAGTAAGTACTCCCTAGAGAAGCATATGCAAATTAAGGTTTGGCTGGATTTCACTCTTCCAGTTGTTGATGTAAAATAAAAATTTTTTCAACTGACAGAAATGAAATCTGTATTTGTTCAGAGCATGTCGTGAAGAATATGTTGAAGATCTTGAGTTTCAAAGATTGACTTTGTCTCTCACTCCTGTATTCATCCTCGGGCTTTAGTGTCTACTTTCTGCAATGCCTCATCCTCTACCCTTCTCTGTTGCTCAAACCTGGAATCACTGCAGTTGAGCTACTCATTTTTGTGTATCCGAATAGTGGTTGCCTAAGGGTAAAGCTGACATATGGATTTGCTTTTCCATTTGGAGATAAGAGGTAAAGGGTTTATAGTCCCACCTCAGAGAAATAAAAAGAAGTAGCAGAAATTGTTTGTCTCCTTCTTCTCTTTGATTATGAGTTTTATTCAAAACAATAAAGATGGCTGTCATCACTGTCCTCTGGGACTTTTTCGCAGGTATACGACATGTGAGTAGAACTGTCTGAAGAAACCAGTTGTGCTTAAAGAGGAGCTGGGGGTGGATGTGGGGCTTCTCTGGCAGCTTCTTGCCTTAGGCTTAAGGGTCAGATTAAGCCAGTAGATACAGAGGGCAAATATAATCTCTAGGAGGATAGAGGTGATGGTTTATGCCCTGAAGGAATTTAGGTTATAGCTGGGGATCCTGAATTGCAAAATACTAACTCATATGTAGTGGAATGAAAAGAGCCATATGAGAAAAATTATAAAACATGGACAAACAAGAGGGAAACAGAATTTAAGTCCAACTGGATAATAGGAGAAAGTGTCACAAAGATGTCATTTAGCATAAACTAGAAAGATGGATACAATTATGATAAATAGGGAATGAAAGGAAAAACATTCCAACTGACAAAAAATAAATAAAAAGAAGTTCCAGAAGAGCAGTCAGGCTGCTTGGTTGGGAGATACACAGGGATGAGATGGGAGCACATCTAGATCCCAACATCTTGATTTTTAAATGTTATGCACAGCACTTACGCAAGAAAGCTATTCAACCCTACATCCTTCTTCTCCTTTTTTTCTTCCCCTTATTCCTATTACCACTACTGAAAGTCCATAATAACAGCTGAATGACATGGTATACTTTCTATCAACCATATACTGTTTAAAACACTTTGCATTCATTCCTTTACACTTAAATCCTTATAACAGTTCTGGAATTAGGTGCTATTAACATCCTCTTCAGTTTTTACATGAATCAACCCAGGGATAGATGGTGGGTCGCTTACCTACCTTCACACTGCTGATACATGATAATTAAGCAAGACTCAAAGGCTGATTCTAATGTTGGGCTCTTATTCCTACCCTGTCTTGTCTCAGATGAAAATTTGAAAAAAGTATGTATGGTTAAGACCTAGGAAGCAGAGAAGAATGGGAGGGGACATTGTGTTTGCACGTAGCTGTTTATGGCTCTCAGAGGCTCCCACCAATCCCTCTTCCTTGTCCAAGAGGCAACAAAAGAGCCCCACAGTGCCACTGTCCTGAGTTCTGTCTGCAGGAAGAGTTTTCCCTCTGCCTCCGTCACAGAAGGCTGAGCTCTGCATATGCAGAAGGGAGAATGTCATTAGAAAAACCTAGTGCAAGAGGCCCAGGGAAAAACTATGTGAATCAGGATGGAATTAAGACAGTTACAGATACTTGGAGACCCCAGTTTAAGTGCTTCTTTTGAAGTTGGGGGTAATCTCCAGTCACACATGAGAAAACTACAGATCAAAGAAGTTAAGTGCTTTAGTATAAGTTATATAACTCAGTTGTGGCAAATCCAAGAAAATGAATCAGGATTCCTCACTTCTAGACTAGACGTTTCTTCACTTACCCCAGGTGACTCACTCCAGTGCATGTGGGATACACCCAGGCAGGCAGACAAGGTGCCATTAAAAAGCCATGATGTTCCCTCATAGTACCAAAGGGGAAAATTCAGATAGGAGATAAACTCCCAGGAAATATATTTGGTCTACAGATTCAGGTGAAAAACTTTTCTTGTACTATTTATAAGTGACTTTACTACTGTTCTTACCTTTCTTTGCAAGTGTGGTGAGGGATGGCCAAGATTTGGGGGAATTTACTCTCTTCATCAATACTTTGTAGTTGTCTACCAGAGGCAAGAGATGCAGTTAGGTGGTGCACAGTGCATCCTAGATGGACAACACAGGTTGACTGTGAAAGATGCCATATAAACAATTAGTTACTGGTATCTTACACTCTCAAAAGCTTCAAACCTGGTTTTCCCACAGGGAATGTTTCTACCATCTCCACATTTGATCCTATTTTTTATGCCCAAACCCTAGCAGGTATCTTTCTTCTCTTTACCCCTTAGTCCCCATATCTAGTCCTTCATTATGTTCTATTTATGTTGCCTCACAAATTTCTCCCGACTGTTTCCTTCTCTCCAGTTCTACCACACAATCAAAGCCCATGCCTGGAGTACTTCAGTTCATCTTTATTGTGTCCTCTTTGGTTACTAATTTATACTATGCAATCAGAGATCTTTAGGAATTGTTATCTGATTATTCCAACTTCCTGCTTAAAATAATTATTTTTTTTTTGTACTATGGATTGAACTCAGGGGTACCTACCTACTGAGCCACATCCCCAGCCCTTTTTTCATATTTTATCTACAGAAAAGGTCTCACCGAGTTGCTTAGGGCCTTTCTAAGTTGCCAAGGCTGGCTTTGAGCTCACGATCCTCCTGCCTTAGCCTCCTGAGCTGCTCAGATTACAGGCGTGTGCCACCTGCCAGGCACTTAAATTTTTCAATTGTTGGTTTTCAGATAAACTTTTGAATGCTAAATAGTGGAGATACCTGAACATTTTATTTTTTGTATATTTCTCTATTTCTGGGCTGCTCACTCTGTGCCACCCCGACTTTCTTCCCTTCTTTCAAATTCTCTGTGTGCTCCTTTCTGCTACCGGATGATTGGCTGGGCTCTACCCTCTGCCTCCGCTACATCCTGTTCTCACCCCAACATAACTCCTTGGCAACAATGATAGATTAGTCAGAGAAACCTTCTCTACCCTTCCCAGGTTGGTTCATTAGACCTGTTGTCTGTTCTAATAGCAATGTGTGTTTTTCCCTTGAGGAGTTTTAATGATTAATTAATGTGGTTCTAATATCTCCCTCTCTCACTGAACTGTCACACACAAAAAGGACCTTCTCTGTTTTGTTTTATCCCTTTATCACCAGAAAGCCAGTTGGCATATAGATGTGTTTTGCAAACATCTGTGGAATAAATGAATGGATAAAAAGTAGAGCTCCAACGAGAGACAGACAAGTTCTAGTTAATGTGCTAGCACTTTAGGACATGGTTTTGGGACTGTATTCTCAGGGAAAAAAAATATTCAGATAACATTGTGAGAAGCACAATGTAGGAACAGAAACAGCATCTTAAAAAAAAAAAAGGTGCATAAAGAAGAAAGTATAGAGTGGCCTAGACTATTTAGCTCCTTTTTGGGAAAGTAAGTAGCAATATATACAACCAGAAGAGTCATATTCAAATAACAAAAGGCTAACTAATATATAAGCCTCCAGACGATGGGCTATATGGGGACAGGAATGTGGAGGGAGAGACTGAAAGTATCTAAGCAAAGCTGATATTCTGTTGTTTTACTGTGCAATAGGGATGAGATTGACTCTTTAATCCGTAACCCCAAGATTCTACTTCTGAGGTCAGATGGCTTTTCTATGAAAATTAATTTAATGGATCATGGAGAATGTAAAAATCAGAAATGGGGGAAACAATTGGGAGATGTTTATACTATCTAAGTTATAAAACAACAGATTTAGCATCTTACAGTTCTGAAGGTCACAAGTCTGAAATGGGCTTTACTGATCTGACATCAAGGTGTCAACAGGACTGAGTTCTTTCTGGAGGCTGAAGGAAACAAGCAGAATCTGTTTCCTTGCTTTTCCCAGCCTCCAGAGGCTGCCCACACTTGGCTTATGACCTTTGCACTTCAACCTCTGCTTCTGTTGTCTTGACTTCCCTGATTCTGACCCTCCTGCCTCTTTATAAGGCGACTCTTGTAATTATATATCAGGTTAACCTGGGTGATTCAGAATAATCACATTTCAAAATGTCTAATAATCATATACGCAAAGCCCCTCTTGCCAGGTAGGTTTGTGCTCATGGGCTCTGAAGTTGGGATGTGGATGTCTTTGGAAGGTTGTCATTCTGCCTACCACAATGAGTCTCCTTGTGGTGTAGATCACAGTGCTCATGTTTGTCACAGGGCATCAATAATGGTTGGTAGTGACTGAAATGATAAGGATAAAAATAAATGAATGGCAAGTGTCCAGAGAATTGAGAGGGGATGAATTGCATAGCTGTATACAGCCTACCAATGTGTAAGGGAAAGGACCACCTGGCACACATTTGGTGAGAGGAGATACAGGTGAGCTGAGGCGCTTTCAGGAACGGTTGACTACTTATAAGGGAAGGACAGCTGTGAATTATTTTCAGTGCTTGGTTTATAGCCTCAGGGATCCAAAGTGCACATCTCAACTTTAAAAGATGGAAGTGACCTTGAAATGTGTCACTCTCACTTTAGAGAAACTAAAGCCCTCTGACCTGTAAGTCTCAGCCCACAGTTAAATTTTCAGATTGCTTGTGTACCTGGGCTCTTCATTCATTCACAAACTTTATGAGGTGATCCCCATGTGAACCTCTATTCTTAGAGCTAATAGATTTTAAAATGTGTCCCTCCGTGTTTTAGTCAGATTTTTTTTTTCACCTCTGTGACTAAAAGAACTGACAAGAACAATTTTAAGGAAGAAAAGTTTATCTGGGCTCATGGATGAGCAGAACATCAGGGTGGACATGTGTGGCAGAAGAAAGCAGCCAGAAAAATGGCATTTTACAAGGCTGGGGCCTTCCAGGAAACTGAGGCAACATGAAGACCCCTTTCAAATCCTGCTTCTTTTGACCAAGTCAGAAAGATTTCAGACATGGTGCTCAATAACAGGTGTGAGTTTATTGAAGGGATAGGAAAAGGGAAAGGGGACACACTCAAGAGAGAGCAGAGGGACAGTGTGCGTCTCTTGCACTCCAGTTTCATTGGGGGATCTGAGAGAAGTTTCCAGAGAGTCCCACCCAGGTCCACCTCTTGACTGATAGCAGGGTGACATCAGGCTTTCAAGACTCCTCTGCCAGGACAACTCTGTGTCACCTTGGTCCATGCTGACCAGTTCTACTTGAATTCTGAACCATAAATTCTTACAGATTTTATGATTAGGAGGAATTTTCCTTATCTCCTTGAGTTCTGGGATCTGGTCTGTGAACAGGGTCCCAAAGGTGTCCCCCTTCAGGGTAGCTTGGATTCCTCTTATTGACCTGCATTTCTCCTCTAGATAACAGATAGTTTTCTGGGAAATGTAACATATCCTGTCCACTTGAGCCAGAGAGGGCTACAGGTAAATTGTTTCTTAGAAAAGAAGTGTGTGTGGGTCAGCACAGTGGGCCCATTTAATAGAATGTATCCCTTAACCTCCTGTTCCCACCATTTGCAT
Source organism: Marmota marmota marmota (assembly GCF_001458135.2). Lineage (NCBI taxonomy): Eukaryota > Metazoa > Chordata > Mammalia > Rodentia > Sciuridae > Marmota > Marmota marmota. Next base: position 39,331,060 of record NW_025999932.1, read on the forward strand.
CTCTTTTTCCCCTATCAGCACAAGGAAGCAGAGAGATTCTCCTCATCACAGACAAATATATACCCCAAAGTCACACCCCCGATGACCCACTTTATTCCAGCCACACCCTACCTACAACCCAGTTAATCCCTATCAGGGAATTAATGATCTAAGTAAGTTAAAACTCGCATAACCCAGTCATTTCATCTGTAAACCTTCTTGCATTATCTCATACTTAAGCTGATGTTATATAAACCATAACCATCCATAAGGATATGTGGTCATCAGTGAGTTAGACTTTAAGTTGAATATTGAATAATGTGTTTTCTATACCCTGTTATAACTTGTGTATATATGTATAATACTTATATAAATTATGTATTATTTATATAACATAAATATATAACATAAATAATTATGATTTATTTTAAATATATCTTGTAATGTATATTTATGTTGTATATTATATTAATATATTATTATATATAATGATATAATATGATTTGTAAATATATTTTATAAGTATATAAAATATTTATAAATATATGAGTGTCTGCTCCAAAGCAGAATAGCCTTGTATTCTCATGGAATTGTCTATCTAGACAGACAGTAAATTTTTAAAAATAAGGTAACAAGGTAGAATGGTAAGTAGGAAGAGATAATATTCCTTAGAGGGTTAAGGGCAGCCTCTTTAAGAAATATATGATTTGAACCTTCAATAATATGACACTTGTGAATTTGTTTCTCCAGGCTTATAATATAAATACTTGAGTCTTCAGCTAGAAATTAGAGAGGCAAACCTTTATAGTTTCAGTTAACAGGCCACTCCTATCAATTCCTTATTCACAAAGCATGCAATTCATACAGATTCTCCAGGAACTCAATTACTCACTCACCTTTCAAAGTGAAGAATTACAAGTTTTAGGAGCCTTGTTGCTTGGATAGAATTTATAGCTGCATTTTCTTTAGTCCAGCCAGCTCTCTGGTGTTGGATCTCCACCAAATGATACATTCTGACTTACAATGTGGGTTGCTACAGGTCACCTCCTGCCTGGTGTGTTCCCACTTTGGCTCGTTTTAAACTGAGTAGTTGCCCACCAAGGCATCTGAGCCAAACTTTTCTGGGAACATTGAAAAACCATTCATTAGCTAATGGATTCTTAAGATAATTGAATTGAATGTCCCCCTTTCCAATCCAAGTATGAAAAGAGCAAATTCTTTATACTTTTTTTTCTAAGATCCTAGGTCCAAACTGGAAATGAAATAAACTGCCTATAAACATGGTCATTGCTCAAATTCAATTTGTGTTCATTCAGTGTTTTGGTTCACTCAGAGATATATGTGAGTCTGTCTCAGACATTAGTTTACTTGGGTGGTAGGGAAGGAGGATAGTATAAAGCAAAAATGAGGAAGTTGGAATGGAGAAAGGAAGGGAGAAAGGGAGGAAAGCATCTTACATTCTAGGCTTACCCAAGTGATATCTACGTTAAGTTGTAGGATGTGATGGTATTTATTCATGTGCTTAGCCCCTCTTCTAGGGCTGAGAACGTTATTGAACAGTCTACAGTCACATAAGCAGCAGGTAGGAAAAAACCCTTGCATCATGTATTCGTACAACAGAACCCCACAAATATTTGCTCTTCCTCCCCATCCCCTTTTCTGAAAAAAAAATACATTTTTGAGTCACATGGCAATTTCACATTAGTAAAAGTTCTCCTTTTAGCCATCTTAATAAGTTATTAATTTTTAAGAAAGCTAAATACTACCCTGACACCACTTATTTGAGGAATCCAATGCAATCAAACTCAGAAGCAGAAGTGGTTGCCAAGGGATAGGGAGGGGAGGAAACAGGGAGTTGATAGTGGAAGGATGTACAGTTTCAGCCATAGTGGATGATGAAGTCCTGGAAACCTACTGAACAGCATAGCGCCTATGGTTAAAAATGTTCTGAGAAGGTAGATCTTTTGTTGTGTCTTTGTTACAAAAATAATGAGTGGAAGAGGACGAGAAGAAATTTTGGAGGAAAGGAGGGGCTCATGACATAGATTGTGGAGATGCTTTCACAGGTGTATGTCTCTAAACTCACCATGTTGTATACATGAAATATGCTCAGTTTTGCATGACAATCATATACACTGGCATTTAAATAAATTGAGAGTTATTTTTGGCCCTCAATGGGGAGGTTTTAACAAGAAGAAATGCCTCCCAGAATGAAGCAGACAGCAAGGCAGGAAAAGAGGGATTGTGGGAGGGGAGAGGGTTAGGAAAGGAAAGTTGGATCTTTCAAATGTACTGTAAAGAACTCTTTTCTTCAGGGTGGATGGGACCTGAGGGGTGTCAGAGGAAAATGTCTGTGTAGGAGACACGCAAGCAGGGACTAGATAGATCCTGGTAACTGCTAACAGCACCAAAGGCCAGATTTGGGAACAGCTTCTTGGTATGTATTAGAATAAACAAAACCAGTGGAAGGCACCAGCACACACAGGAATGACTGGGAAAAGAAATAATGAAAACTTTTCCAAGGAAGTGGGCAAGAAGGGACTTAAATCAATAATACAGAATCTCCTTACTCGAAAGGAGACAATAGGTGGATGTCTGTGCCATCTCCACTTGGCTCAGACTCTCCCACCATGCTCTAAAGGAAGGTCAGGCTTTGCCAGACAGGTTCTGGGCATAAAAAGGTACACGGATGGGAAATGTACAGCTTGATGAATATTCAAAAAGTGAATACTCCCCATGTAACTGCCACCTACTGTCACAAGAAATGGATTACTGGCAGCCCTCCAGACAACCCCCTTGAGCCTCCCTCAGGCATGATTCTCGCCCTGCAAAAATATACACCATTCTGTCTTCTCCCATGATCCATTAGTTTCTCCTGCTGTTACACTTTATATAAATGGAATTATATAGTCTGTACAACTGTGCATCTTCTTTTTGCTCAACATATGTCAGTGAAATTATCCATACACACACCAATAATTCATTCCCATTGTTATATAATGTTCTATTGTATTATATGACTGTACCACTATGCATTTGCCCTTACATTAAGACTGTTTTCAGATAAGCGTCAAGAAGAATGGTGCTGTTAACATCATGTCATACTGTTCAACAAAACATTATCTACATTTTGGGAACATATGTGCGTCTTTCTGGCAATCGCTGGGTGATCCTACATACTTTGAGCTATAGTGGACAAAATGCTTATTCATTCATATCTAATTTGTGTATTGGCAATGTTTGATATTGTTAGTCTTTAACTGTAGCTGTTCCAGTGAGTGCTTAGTAAATCATTGTGATGTATTAAGTTCTATTTCCATAATTACTAATGAGCACCTTTTTTGTGATATTGTATTTTGGAAAGTGTTCTATGTCTCAGCCTGTTTCTAGAGGGTGGTTTATCTTTCTTGCTCTTTTTCTTTCACCTTCTAAAAAAGTAAGCTATTTTAAAAATTAGTTCATAAAAATCATCGTAAAGGTTACTTACTTATTGTTGCTGAAGCGTTCATTTTATGGTCTGCAAATATTCTCTGTTAGTTCTATGTATTGGAAATATTTTCTCCTACTCTATCTTCTCATTCTCTGTTTCTTTACATAAAAATTTTCAAACATAATATAACTTAGCAAATTTTCCTTTAGTGCTAGTGTTTTTCCTATTCTGAAAAGTAAACTTCCCATGTCCTATCTCAGATTGGAACGTCAGTGACACATGAAAAATATTTTACCCAATTTGCAGTGTGATTACACTAATTCTCTATTCCAGGCACTAATCTGTCTCATAGGTGTTGTGCAAATTTTTCCCAGGCTATGACTTTCCTTTTCAATCTTAACATTGTATTCTAAAGAGCAAAGGCTTTTTAAAGAAAAGGAGTAAAACCTAGTTAATTGATCATTTGTTTTATGGTTTGTTTTCTTTTTTTTTTATTTTTTTTTAATTTATTTATTTATTTATTTATTATTGGTTGTTCAAAACATTACACAGCTCATGACATATCATCTTCCATACATTTGATTCAAGTGGGTTATGAACTCCCATTTTTTACCCCAAATACAAGTTGCAGAATCACATCGGTTACACATCCACATTTTTACATAATACCATATTAGTGACTGTTGTATTCTGCTACCTTTCCTATCCCCTACTATCCCCCCTCCCCTTCCCTCTCATCTTCCCTCTCTACCCCATCTGCTGTTGTTTTAATTCTCTCTGTTGTTTTTTTTTTCCCCTTTCCCCTCACAAACTCTTATATGTAACTTTGTGTAACAATGAGGGTCTCCTTCCATTTCCATAGTTTCCCTTCTCTCTCCCTTTCTCTCCCCCC
>NW_025999932.1:39337395-39473851 GCF_001458135.2 Marmota marmota marmota
TGTGGAGGGGGCCCGTTGCGGTGGGCGGGGCCGTTAGCAGAGCCAGGAGGGCGCAGGCCGTTTGCCAGGCCAGGCAGGGACCCTTCTCGCCGCGCCGGCCGCCAGGGGCCGCTTGTAGAACCCGGTAGGCAGTGGCCTCCTCGTGGGCTAAGAGCCGGGCGGGCGGGGTGGCCGATCACCTAGCGAGCGGGGCCGCCAGGAGAGCCAGGATGGCAGGAGCCGTCTGCCGGGCCAGGCGGGGACCCTTCTCGCTGCCCCGGGCCGCCGGGGGCCGCTTGCAGAGCCGGTTGGGCGGTGGCTGCGGGATTGGACCTCTGCGCCCGCGTGGCCAGCCAAGATTCACTTGTCTGGGGCCAACTGTCACCTCTAATATAACTTACTACTTCCTGGCAGGTCTCCTTTCAGCGGAATTTTGCTAGAAGTTCCTCAGTAGGTAGAATGTAGCTGTTTTAATGGGTGTTTCTGATCCGGTTAATGTGGAGATACTGAAAGTGCTGCTTCCTTGCCGGCCGCCATGTTGGATCCCCCTGGTTTGTTTTCTTATATCATGTTTAAGAAATCATTGCTAAGCCCAAAGTCACTAAGAAATTTCCCTGTTTTCTTTTGGAATTTGTATAATTTTATACTTTTATACTCAGATCTATGACTTAATTATTGTTCATATTTTGAGGTAAGCACTGAGGTTAATATATTTAAATGGAGACATCTGGTTGTTGCAGTATAATTTATTAAAAAGATTATATGAAATTAATTGCCTTGGATATTTGTTAAAAATCATTTGACCATGTATATGTGGGCCTAATTCTTAACTCTCTTTTTTTCCACTGACCTCTGTTTTTATACCATTACAACACTGTTTTGATTACTATAGTTTTAAAGTGAATCTTTCATTCAGATAATTTAAGTCTTCTAGCTTTGCTACTAGGTTGTTTTGGCTATTTTTCACTTTCTTTTTAAATTTTAGAATCAGTTTGTGAGTTAAAAATGTCCACTGGGACTATGATTGAGATCATGTTAATGTTGTAAGATCTATCTAAGGAGAAGTGACATATTAACAATATTTACATTGGGTCCATAAATACCTCTCTATTTATATAGGTTCTCTTTTTTTTTAACTCACCAATGTTTATAGCTTTCAACTACAAATCTTCAACATTTTTTTTTCAGATTTATCCCTAAGTACTGTATGGTTTTAGATTTGTAGAAATGGGATTATTTTGAAAATTTCAATTTCCTCCTGTTCTTTGCTAGTTCATAGATACACTGTTGAGTCCTGAAACCTTTCCAAAATCACTTGCTATGTTGTGGAATTTTCTAGTGTACAATCATATTTGTCTACAAATTAAGACATTTTACATCTTTGTTTTCTTAAAACAGGGGTGAAATTATTTAGCTTTTTATGATTATGATAAACCTGTGGGTTTTATGATGTGAAAATCCTTTGGGTTTTTCAAAAAAACTTTTTATTATATTGGGGAAGTTCCTTCCATGCCTGGTTTGCTAAGAGTTTTCTTTTTTTTTTTTTTTCTGCTTGTCATGGATAGATACTGAATTTCATAAATGTTTTGCTTCATCTGTTGAGTTGATCAGATTTATTTTTAGGCTTGTTAATATGTGAAATGTTAAAGCTAATTTGCATCCCTGGGATAAACCCCACTCAATCTTGATGCAATATCATTTTTATTTCCAGATTTAATTTGCTAATATTATATTGAAGTATTTTGTCTGTGTCCAGGAGGGACATAGTTTTCTGAAGCTATTTTTCTCTAGTTTTGGTACTAGGGTAATGCTGGACTAATAAAGTATGTTGAAAAGTATTTTTTCACATTCTATTTCCTAGAAGATTTTGTGAATCTTGTGCCATTTAAGAAATTTGTCCATTTCTTTAAGTAGTTGAGCTTATTGGCATAAAGTTATATGCAGCCTTTTCTTAATATATTTTTAAATATCTGGAGGGTCCAGGTCTATATTTCCTCTTTTATTCTCATCTTTATTTCTCTACTCTCAATTTTTCCCTTTCCTATGGCTTTTGAAAGATTTTATCATCAGTTTTTAGCCAATTGACTGCAATGCAATTTAAATGTCTTCTTTTCATGTTTTTGCTTTTATTTATTTATTTATTTATGTATTTAGTATGTTTAGGGGCTCTTCTTGGTATGTAACTCGATTTCATTATTTGTGAAAAATTCTATCATTATTTTATTTCAAGGCTTTTTCATTCCTTTGCCTACTGATGTTTCCTCTGCCTCTGGGACTATAAACTGTTTCATATTGTCCTAGATTTTGGATGCTCGCATTTTTTTTTTTTTACAATTTTTCTCTTTTCATTTGTACATTTGTATAATCTTAATTGACATAACTTTAATTTAATGAATCTTTCTCATTCATGTTTATAAAAGTGTTAAAGGATATTTTTGTTTGGATTTTCATGAACTTCACTTTCAATTCTAGCAGTTTTAGTCACATCAGTTCTAACATGTTCTTGTTCATCTATTCTTGACATTATATTCCACTTGAAGCAATGACTAGAAGTTCACTAATTAGGATCTGATTTTGATAGCACAAAATTTCTTCAAATGGAGAGGACATTTAGCTTTTTATTAATTCCAAACTTGGATCTACAGAGTAAAACCATGGAGAATTTTTCTTCAAGTCCATGGAAAACTATTAACACTCTGGGAGAATAAATTTTCATTAGGTTCTGTTAGGATTTAGATATGAGGTGTTCCCCCAAAATCTCATGTGTGAGACAACGCAAGAACATTCAGAGGTGGAAGAATTAGGTTGTGAGAGGTGTAAATGAATGGCTTAGCCCAGTTATATGGATTAACTGGGCTGTCACTGTAGGCAGGTAGGGTGTAACTGGAGGAGGTAGATCATTAGGGGTATGCCTTTGGGGTATATATTGTTGTCCCTGGGGAGTGGACCGAGCTCTCTCTGCTTCCTGGTAGCCATGTCCTGGGCTGCTTTCCTCCACCATGCTCTTTTGCCATGATGTTCTACCTTACCTTGGGGCCCAGAGCTGTGGAGTCAGCCATCTATGAGATCTCTGAAACTGTGAGCCAGATACACTTTTCCTCCTTTAATTGTCATTGTCAGGTCTTTTGGTCACAGTGATGAAAAATCTGACTAAAACAGAAATTAGTGCCAAGAGTGGGATTGTTACTATGACTATCCTCATCATGTGGTTCAGAAGCTTTTGTTGTTTTTTGGAGTTTGTGGGAAGAATTTTAAAAGTTTAGAAATTCAAAATGGAAAAGCTTTAGAATGTCATAAGTAGAGCTTAATGGATAGTTGTGATAGGTGCTCAAAAGACCAGAATGCCAATAGTACTGTGGAGAGTAAAGAGTGGGCCTGTGACATTTCAGAGGAGGACTCTTTTTGCCATTTTGTTTTGGAAAAGAAGTCGTCTACATTTTGCCAAATGTCCTGAAACTTTCTGTGAGACTGAATTTAAAGGTGATGGACTGATTAAGCTGGTGAAAGAAATTTCTAGGCTGCATAGCATTCGGGTGGTGGCATGGACACTACTGGCAGCTTTTAGCCATGTTAACTGTGATAATCAGGGGCATAAATTAGAGAGGAAAGATCTGAAAAACTTAAAATTTGACCAGAAAAGTGCAAGTAAAACTGGGGCTAAGGAAGCCATGGTTATTAAAGAGATTACAGTCACTAAAGAAATGTTAAATACTTTGCCCAGAGAAAATAGGAAAGACAGATTAAGAGTATCTCAGGAATTGGCAAAACCACACCCATCACAAACTCAAGGGTGTAAATGTGAAAATTCATTTGAGAAGAGATTGGAGGGGACACAGAGGGGCTTAGGAAGTTGTTTCACCAAGGGCAGCTTCCGAGACCTTCAGCCAAGATCCCTGGAGGGTTGACTACTGCTCAGGATGATGGCAGACCTTGGTATCAACCCCATGGTGCTAGTTCTACAGGAATGCAGGATGCAGGAGTTAGGAAGTCATGAGGGCTTCACCAATATTTCAAATGATGGACCAGGGGGCCAGTCAAAGTGTAGCAGGGTTAAAGTCCCTGCAGGCTGCCTCTGAGAGGGTGATGTGTAAAAAAGATGAAAAGCCAAAGCTACAGTGGAGATCCTCAAAATTAACAAATGCCAGTAATGTGGGATACCTACTAGAGAAAGCTGCAGGAATTAAGCAGATAGGACATGTGGGCTGTTACCAGCAAGGCCATAGGTGCAGAGCTGCACAAGCCCTTTGAAAAAAAGTATCACAATACCATCCCCCATATGCTGGACATGGAGCTATAGGACTTGTTTGCCCAGCTGGATTTCAGTTTTGCTTTGGGCTCATCCTTTCTATCTATGCCTCTGTTTCTCTCTTGTACAATGAAATATTTACTCTCTGCTTTGTATATAGGATATATATGACTTACTTTTGAGTTTTACAGGGATTCATGATGAGAGTTTGCTTTGAATCTTGGGAGATTTTGGACTTAGACTTTGGGGCAGCAATGAAACTGTTAAGACTATGGGGACTTTCTAAAAACCACTTGAAAATTGAATATGTTTTGCACTGTGAGATGGGCATGAGCTTTTGGAGGCTAGGGGCAGACTGTTATAGTTTAGATATGAAGTATTCCTCAAAAGCTCCTGTGTGGGACAATGCAAGAACATTCAGAGTTCAAATTATTAGGTTATGAGAGGTGTAATCTAACTAATGGCTTAATCCAGTGATCTAAATTAATTGAATGTTTACTGTAAACAGATAGAGTATGGTAGGAGGAAGTAGGTCATTAGGGGTGCACTGTTGGTGTATATATTTTGTTCCTGGTGAAAAGAGCTTGCTCTCTCTGCCTCCTGGTGGCCATGTCCTAAGATGCTTTCCTCCACCATGCTCTTCTGCCATAATATTCTGTCTAATATTCAGACCCAGAGCTATAGAAATGGCTGTCTATGGATTGAGACCTCTGAAACCATAAGTCAAACAAATTCTTTCTCTATGAATTGTTCTTGTCAGGTCTTTTAGTCACACTGATGGAAAAGCTGAATAAAACAGGGGTGAAATTCCCATTGGTGTCTTGTGATAACTGGAACTGGCAAATTGAAGGGGAGATAGCAGAGGATTCTGTGTTGTAAAAAGCAAACATAAACTCATTAGTTTTTGCCCAGAACTAAGAATTAAGAGCTCAAAATTGTAATCCCTCATCTGGTTCTACTGGGAATTGTCATCTCCAGAAAACCTCCATAGATCTTAAGTTTCAGGCTCCGAAAGTAAAGCTAATGAGAAAGACTGCACTGAAATACTAAATGAGGAGTATCATACTTTCAAAGAAGAAAGAAAAAAAATTTTCCAGAGGGTGTCTCTAAAACATGTTTATAGGCCATTCCAGTCAGAACATTGGTTCTCCATCTTATTCTTAGACTTGAAAGTCTTAAGTGCAAATTAAAGTTATTTATAAGAGCCTGAAGATACTTGGTACTTGTTTCCTTTCCCAGATGGAGAGGAAGCTGAGAGAAAAATCTGCAAATTTTCTCTATTACTTGCTATTGTTCCTAGTGAACCTTAAATTATTAGTTATCTGGTTAAAAAGCCCTCAGTGTAAAAACAGCCATAGCAATATTCTGTTCTATGTCACCTTGAATATCATTTTCTTCTGTGAGTCTTCATGATAACTAGAGATTAAGCATGGACCCTGGAAAGAAACCTAATAGTGAGATGCAGATTTACAGGGCTTACCTGACAGGAAGCAGTTAGTGGTGCAAGATGGTTATGTCTAGCTCCATATGATTTCAGTGTATCCTAACTATCCCACAGGTGGTAGGTGGAAATGTAAGATACACAAAAAAGAAGCTAAACATGTAAAATTTAGGTCTCTTTTCGAATCATGGTTTAAGGGAATATTTAAAGAGTTCACAAAAGCGCTTGGAATCTAATGGATACTAAGTGTGAACTGCATCTGAAACTGGACCAAATAATCAATTAGGACCTAGACCCCTTGGACTCTGGCAAACTTCAAGGATAGTAAATGAGAGTAGAAAGGAAACCACTTACTAAATTAAATCAAGTCCTAGCTTATCATAAATCTTTATGTATTCAGAATTTTGGCTTCTGTGAAGATGCATTTTCCCTGACTCTTCTGTACATGTTAACTGATTTCTCTACAAGCCATTCTTTCCCCAGAGACCACAGTAAGGGTCATGTCTTCTAGTGTGCTAAGCATCATGGATACTATTATGCCTATCCAGGGCCTCAAGGAAGTTAGGAAATGCTGTCTTAATGCATGGACCCATGTAGCAATACTATTCATCAAAGCATACTAGGGTTATGAGTCCAAAACCTAGTTCCTGTTCACAAACATACTGGGCAAGAGAGAAGACAAAGTTAACTCAAGAAAGCCCATACTTTTCAAGAAAGATTACTTTTTAAATGTCAATGTATTCAGGAGTACATGATAATGTCCTTCAAAGCTTCTAGGGATAAGGTTTCTAATATGGTTATATTTTTATTGTTAGCATCTAGCAAAGTGTCTGGCATATAGCAGGCACTAACTAAATAAAATTCGAATTAAGTAAAAGTAAAAATTCAGAACAAGGTAGTTTTGGCAAGAGGGACTTCTGTGGTAATGTGGAGCTATTTAGGCCCTGTATGAATGATGTTTGATAATGGTGCCCATCATGAGGAGATCTAATCCTGCTCTCGCTTGACCAGAGATACCTCTTTGCTTCTCCTCTAGACAACACCCAACATCTCCTGTGACTTGCAGATTCAGAGACTTGTCCACTCAGGCTCTGATCCAGGCTTTTGAGAACTTCTTCTCTCCTAAATAAATCTGTCTTACTCTATTCATTTATTCAGTTGAAACATAACACAGAATTTTATGACATTTTGTCTTCTATTCTTTGCTAAAGAAAGGTACTTTTTCTAAGTAAAGCAATCATTAATCCATTTACACTTTAAAAAAAACACTTTGAATGGAGGCAGGGCTTTAGAAGGCTTTGGAGTTAAGGCAACTGTGTTCAAATACCAGCCTATCCTTTAAAAGCTATGTAACCATGAATGAGATACTCACCCACTTTAGGCTTCAGTTTTGTTTCCTCATCTTTATAGTGTGTGTGTGTGTGTGTGTGTGTGTGTGTACATTTATAGTACCTCCCTCATAGGGCTATGAAAAATAAATATGAAATTTATAGAGCCCACAACAGTGTGAATGTGAAAATATGAGAAATCATTTATTCACTTGTTTTGTTTTGATCCTTTAACCAATGCATGAGAAAGAAATAGGTGCCCCACAGATCAAGTAAGACTGAAATTGACTGCTTCTCAGAGGTCTTCCTACCCCCTGAAAAAGACCTATTCATACATATAATGCTGTCATAACCAAGAACCCTTGTCTAGAAAACTACTACTGCTCTCACACTGCCAAATGAAAACCATAGATTTCACCACAGAAACAAATTCAGCCTTCTGTATCATTACAAAGCCATCTAACCAGTCTTCTTCTTAAACTGCACCCCCTTCCCCAATCTTAACTTTCCTCAACAAAGAATTCTCTCTCCCTTTAAATTATGTTATACTCTGCTCAAAGTTATTCAGCAACATCCAGATTTTGGATGGGAAAAAAAAGTCAAAGGCTTTTCAATTTCATTCTGGCCTCTAAAAGATGTGCCTCCCCCCTGTTTCATGCCTGTATGATTTTATTTCCAACTCTTTTGGTCTTCCTGGTAGTTTCATCCACCCTGGCCTCCTGGCTACATTTTAATTATGCTAGATATGCCTTGATCTTGGTGAATGACATTGGTGTTCCCTAAATCCCAGAATGCTTTATGTCACAGGAGGAATCGCTTCACTGTTACATCTTTGCCCAAATACCCACTTATCCACGAAGTCTTTCCAACCCAACCTTTTTTTATTTGCCTTCCCATTCATAGGCTTTCCTCATCTCTGCTGCTTGGATTTTCCATTAAAATGCTTGTTTTTTTCCCCCCAAACACTCATCACTTTCTAACTTAGATATAAATTACTTACTTATTATGACTTTTTTTTTTTTTTGGTTTGCTTCCCTTAATAAAATATAAGCAAGGCAAGATTCATTGCCTGCTTGTTCACTGATGCATTGCAAGCATCTAGAAAAGTGCCTGGCATAGACTGGGGTGGCAATAAATATTATTTGGATCAACTAATGAATTTTGGTTTAGCACATATTTTATGCTAGATTTTAGTCTGGAGATTTCGCATAGTTAATCTGACTCAGTATATTGGCTTAGAAGAGTATAACATTATGATTTACAGTTTCTAAAATCTTGCATTAGATCATCTCTGAACTAATTTCAAATCATTAGGACATTCCTCTAAAGAAAAAGCATGCAATTAATTGAGAAGCCTATGATTGGGAATAATTTCCAAGGAAAAAGTAATTCATTTAAAAAAGTAATGAGGTTTTATTTTCTTTCTAAAGCAAATAATTACAGAAAGCCCCTGTGTCTAAAATAAACCTGAATATACAGATGAATCTCAAGACAGATTTTTGGGCATTATTTCAATTTTTACTTTAATGAAATCTGATAAGGCAGATTAAGATAGGCAAAAAGGCAAAGGATAGGCTCCAGAGTACCTTGAATTGTTTTTAAGTTTTATTATATTTTTGGTTAAAAGTAAGAGAGTGCATTTCCAAAAATCATTTTTATGCTTCCATTTTTTTTGTCTCCTTTAAATTATTTAAAATATTGGCTGCTAAAGCACCATCCTTAGAGTCTTTCCAGCAAAGGGAGCTCATTCAATTGTACCCATTTTCCCCAAACTTACTTGGTGGTCAATGTCTGGTCACCATCTGGGAACCTTTTAATTTTGAGTGACTAGCAACCTATTGTATTGATGCTAGTGTATGGATATCTGCAGACTAATGAACATTTTCCAAGTTTGAAAAATTAGATTATTTTAACTCTGGAAACTTCACTTGATAATGTCATCATCAGTCTAAATGAATTAGATTGTCCCTGTGTCTAATTTTCTTGTAAGTATTAATATACTAAGAAATTTGACAACAGTTCACTAACAATAATGGCTTTGTGTCTCTTGTAAACCCCTTCCCCAGCATCTTCTCTCATTGAGGCAACCAATATTGATTCAACAAATATTTAATGAGCACTTATGAGCTACTAGGCACTGTGGTAAGGTACTTGAGGTAAAGCAGGGTGGAAAGCAGAAAGATCCCAGTTCTCATGAGGCCAGTTCTTGATGTCATGTCTTCTTACACAGTTATTTGCTTCTCAGTTCCAGTTGATGCAGCACAAAGTTTCTCAACAAAGGGACATTTGGTCCCCAAGGGAGCATTTGGTAAAGCCTGGAGATACTTCATTTTCTCAGCTGGGACAATAGGTATGATAGTGGTACACAGAGGTTAGAGGACAAGGAAGCTGCTGAGTGACCTACAGTGAATTGGCCACACATCACAGCAAAGAATTACTTGACAGGGAATTTTAATAGTGCTGAGGTTGAAAACTCTGGTTGAGTAGAACCATAAATCCTTCCATTAACAGAAATTAGCTAGCCTTTCCATATAGCAAGGTATACATTAAACTTGTAGAATCAGAGTGAAGTCAGTGAAGCAAGAATTAAAGACAGGGAGTCAGTGTAGATAGATAATCAGGTCTGATTGAGAAAATGGCGGCTGGTTTAGGTCTGGGAAGTTGGGAGACCACCCTTGGGAGAGTGGAATGTTAATGCCACCAGAGCCCTTTGATTACCTGCCCATACTGTCCCTCCCAGAGGGTTGTTAAGGAAGCTCCCCCTGAGCAGACTGGGAGCTGCTTAATTAAAGTTGCTTGGGCTGCTGTTCCCTTCCTGCCCCATCATTCCACCCTGGCCCTTACAGCCACCTGCTGCTCACCTTTTGGTCTCGGTTAATTACCTATTCAGGAAGGAGAGCAATAAAGGGGAAGAGAGCAGGAGAACAAAGAAAGTCTAAAATGTTTAAAAGGGGCAGGACACTCTCACTTCTTGGGATACCAGGATACCAGCTAAGGGCCCCTTTCTCCCTCCCGGGGGAATTCTGTGTTACTATTTTTCAAATCAGACTTGCTTTCTATGGTGCCTCAGCCACTTCTCTTTTGTTCAAACTTCAACATTTGAGGAAGCAGAACTTGTCACTGATAACCCATGGTATCATTAGAAATGTAGTAACTGGAAATATGCAAAACCATGTTCCAATAGGGAAAGCAGGATTGATTTATCTGATTCTGAGGAACATTTTTTAATGGATTTATCAACTGTTAACACTTTTCTCCCATCATGTGACACATGCAAAAGCAATTACATAAAAAATTGACCTTTGTACCTTCAAGTTATATTTATCATCATTTGTTTTCAAAAGATGTGACAAAGTGAGGATATATTAAAGTCTTCTGCCCACATTATGTTAGAAGCAAGAAAATGCCACTTAAGCTGAGGCCACTTAATTCAGTTTTTAATATGTTTGGGAAGAGTGGATGCCCCTGTTCCTGATTCAGAACTCGTTGCACCAACATGGCCTCCCCTAGGTACAGACTCCCTCATTCTGTTTCTCATAATTTATATCCCTCTGAAATGGATATTTGTAAAAGCTCTCCAGGTCAGTTATCATTTACAGAGATATAAATGCTTAGGATGGAAATGCTTATTTCCAGGACAGCTGGGGTGGGATGGTACCCTTCCTATGGAAACAATTTGAATCAAGTTTAGAAAATGCTTATGTGGGGCTGGGGATGTGGCTCAAGTGGTAGCGCGCTTACCTGGCGTGTGTGCGGCCCGGGTTCGATCCTCAGCACCACATACAAACAAAGATGTTGTGTCTGCCGAAAACTTAAAAAAAAAAAAAAAAATTAAAATTCTCTCTCTCTTTTTTTTTTAAAAAAGAAAACGCTTATGTTTTTAATCATCGCAAAGTACTAGCTAGTTTTGCTTGGTTACTCATGGTTCAGGGAAATACAAATCAAATTATGTTAATTCTTCTCCAAAATAGATAAACAAGCTTGTACTGTTCCACACTTAACTGCCTTTCACTGCCTTAAATATGTCCAAATATCTTAGTCTGACATTCCTGATTTGAGCCCAAGCTCCTTCTAGACATTTTCATTTTCCTGTTTATCTGTTTGTTCCTTTTTCCTTTAAGAAGGAGGGGGAAGAAGGTGCAAACTAATTGCTTGCATGTCCCTTGGTTCTGTATACTATCCACTAGTTCATATCAGCTTAGGATGGTGCTGATTGTTACTGTGCTGGCCATGGTGACTGAGAGAGGAGGGCTTAAAAGTAGAGTAATTTCCAGGGCTTGGGTCAGGGACTTCTTCCTCAGAGTCCAAGTGCTTGAATTTTTAGTTCAGATCCTATAAGTGGTCCCCTAGAGAGTGTTGAGCTAGATTTCAAGAATAAGAAAGAAGTCCCCCTCGATTCAACAGTACAAGAGGCTGTGTGAAAATTGGAGTCAAGGGGAACTAGGAAGTCAGAGAATGCATAATTGAATAGAAAGCAATGCATCCTAAATTAGTGATCCACAAAAACTTAAAGAAATATTTAAATTTCAGTGATGAACTAAAGAAATCATGTAAACGTTTGGCTCATCTAGATAGCCAGTGTTTTTAATATATATTTTTCTTACACCTAGTGATGTTGAACATCTTTTCATGTACTTAATGGCCATTGGAATATGGATTTTTGCTAAGTGTTCAAAAGTTGTTCCCATTTGTTATTTTGAGATAATTGTAGATTCACATGTATCAAATTGGCTCTTACATGTGTCAAATTGGCCCTTAGTATTCCCTTATTATCTAGTTAGGTCTAAAATGTATGTAGTGATATTCTTGCTTGATTACGATAGTGGTAATTTGTGCCTTCTCCCTTTTGTTAATTTGTTAGTCATGAGATGGGTTTGTCAATTTTGTCAGTCTTTCCAAATAACCAGATTTTTGTTTGGCTGATTTTTCTCCATTTTTCTGTATTTTATTTGATTGATTACTGCAGCTATCTTTAATTTTTTCTTCATTCACTTGGATTAATTTTGTTCTTTTTCTAGTGTATTGAGATTGTTGTATTCTAGTGTGTACAAGGCTAACTTGATACTTGGCCTCTTTTTTAGTGACAGACTCCAGTGCTATAAATGTTCTTAGCACAGAATAGCTTACATCACACAATTTTTAAGATAATATGTTTTATTTTAATTCAGTTCAATAATTATTTCCTTGGATACTACTTCTTTGACATATGGATAATAGTTTAGTTTCCAAGTGTTTAGACATTTTCCTGTTATATTTCTATTACTGGCTTCTAGTTTTATTCCACTGTGGTCAGGGAACACATTCTATATAATCAAATTCTTCTACATTTGGTGAGGCTTGTTTGACAGTCCAAAGTAGGTTCTGTCTTAATAAAATCTATGTGACTGATGTGTCCATATTCCGGTTTTGGATGGAAAGTTCTACAAACCTGATTATATCATAGAGGTTGATGAGGATGAATTTTTCTACCAATTTTGTTGATGTCTCAAACTATAATTGTGAATTTTTCTATTTCTCCTTTCAGTTTTATCTGGTTTTGCTTCTCATATTTTGCACCTGCTTTTGGAGGGATTGACCTTCTTATCATTATGTGATATCCCTCTTTCTTCCTGGTAATTTCCTTTGCTGTAAATTCCACCTCATTAGGTACCAATACAGAGGCCCCACCTTCCATTTGCTAAAAATATTTGCTGATAATTTTTTTTCATATAATTTTACTTTAAACCTGTGTATTATCATCATACTTGAGGTGAGTTTCTTGTATGAATTAATTATAATGTTGGGATCATTTTTCCCTCATTCTTCCAAGCTTTTTCTCCCACTTTTTTTTATTGGTGCATCATAGTGGTACATATTGATAGGATTATTCCATTCTGTGGGTTCTCTCTTCACATTAATATTTCCTTTGCTATGTGTGAAGCCTTTTAATTTGATGCTATCCCATGTGTTAACTCTTGGTATTATTTCCTGAGCTATCCTTTTGAGAAAATTGTTGCCTGTCCCTCAAAATTGGAGTGTTGACTCTATATTATACAACTTCTAAGAGTAGTATAATTTCTGGCCTAATTCTGAGGCCTTTGATCTATTTTGAGTTGAATTTTATTGCAGAAGAGAGAGAAAGGTCTAGCTTTATTCTTCCACATATGGATAACCACTTTTCCCAGCACCGTTTGTTTAAAAAGCTGTCTTTTCTCCAGTATATTTTTGTGGCACCTTCACAAGGATCAGATGGCTATTTATGTGTATGTATCTGTGTCTTCTATTCTGTACTATTGGTTTATGTGTCTGTTTTTATGCTAGTACCATTCAATTTCTGTTACTGTAGCTCTGTAGTATAATTTGTGATGCCTCCACCATTGCATTTTTGGCTTAGAATCGCTTTGGCTATTCTGGGTCTTTTATTCTTCCAAATTAATTTTAGGACTGTTTTTTTCTATTTCTTTGAAGAATGTCACTGGCATTTTGATGGAGATTGCATTGAATCTGTATAATGCTTTGGCAGTGTGACCATTTTAAGTATTATTTCTGCCTATCCATGAACATGAGAGGTCTTTCCATCTTCTGAGGTCTTCTTCAATTTCTTTCTTCAATGTTCTATGATTTTCATTGTAGAGGTATTTCACCTACTTGGTTAGATTTATTCCTAATTTTTTTGAGGCTATTGTTAATGGAATTATTTTCCTGATTTTATTCTCAGCGGATTCATCATTGGTGTATAGGAAAGGTATTGATTTTGTTATGTTGGTATTGTAAACTGCTACTTTGCCAAATATTTCTATCAGTTCTATCAGTCTTTTGGTGAAATTTTTAAATCTTCTATGTATGGAATCATAATAATCTACAAGCAGTGATAACTTGATTTCTTCCTTTTCTCTTTCATCCCTTTTATTTCCTTCTCTTGCTTTATTGTTCTGGCTATAATTTCTAGCACTATATTAAATAGGAATGGTAAAAGTGAAAACTCTTGTCTTATCCCAGATTCTAAAGGAAATAATTTCGGTTTTCCCCCCATTTACTTTGATTGGCTTTGGGTTTTTCCATATGTAGCCTTATGATATTGAAGTAGGTTCCTTCTATACCTAGTTTCTTTACTGTTTTTTTTTTTTATCACTAATGGGTGATGAATTTGGTCAAAACCTTCTCTTCATCTATTGAGATTACTAAGTATTTTTTTGTCCTTAATTCTCTTTATGTGATGAATTACATTTATTGATTTGCATATATTAAACCATCCTTGCATCCCTGGAATAAAACCAACTTAATCATGGTATACAATCTTAATATAATGTTGAACATGATTTGCTATTTTTATTAAGAATGTTTGCATCTAAGTTCATCAGGAATTTTGGTCCATAGTTTTTTCCTCCTTGATATATCCTTATCTGGTTTTTGGTATAAATATGATACTGGCTTTATAGAATGAATTTGGAAGTGTTCCATCCCTTTCTATGTCATGGAATAATTGAAAAAGTGATAGAATTAAGCTGAGAATCCATATGGTCCTGGGCTTTGCTTTGTTGGAAGGCTTTTTACTACTGCCTATATGTCATTACAAGTTATTGGTCTGTTTGTGTTTTCTGTGTTCTCTTAATTCAATTTTGGCAGATAATATTTGCCTAGAAATGTATCTATTTATTCTAGGTTTTCCAATTTATTGGAGTATAAGTTTTCAAACTAGTCCCTAGTGATCTGAGATGATTTCTCCTTTTACATCTCCAGTTTTATTAATTTGATTTTTGTCTTTTTAAATTTGATTAGTTTGGCTAAGGGCTTTTAAGTCTTGTTTATTTTTTCAAGTAACCAATTCTTTGTTTCATTTGTATTTTTTTTTAATTCTCAAGTTAATGTACTAGATAATTTTGACTTAGTGGTTTCAGCTCATTATTTCATTTCTTCTTCTGGTTTTGAAATTGGTTCTTTTTTATAAGGCCTTGAGTTGCATCATTAAGTCATTTATTTGGGACCTTCCTGATTTTCTTACGGAGGCACTCCTAGCTATAAACTTTCCTCTTAGAACTGCCTTCATAATGTCCCCTAGGTTCTGGTATATTTTATCAGTATTCTCATTTGAGTCTCAGAAATTTTAAATTTCC
This sequence comes from Marmota marmota marmota, assembly GCF_001458135.2. Lineage (NCBI taxonomy): Eukaryota > Metazoa > Chordata > Mammalia > Rodentia > Sciuridae > Marmota > Marmota marmota. Next base: position 39,352,483 of record NW_025999932.1, read on the forward strand.
CCCTTGATTTATTCTATTATCCATTCATTATATAAAAGCATACTGTTCAATCTCCAAGTGTTTATATAGTTTCTGTAGGGTTTTATCATGTTAATTTCTAATTTTATTCCATCATGATATAATAAGATGCAAGGGGTTATATCAATTTTTTTATTTGCTAAAAGTTGCTTTGTGGCCTAAAATATGGTCTATTTTGGAGAAAGTTCCATAAGCCACTGAGAAGACAGTGTATTAAGCTCTTATTAGATGAAATATTCTGTACATGTCTATTAGGTGCATTCAATTTATGATATTTTTCAGAACTAGAGAGTTTCTACTGAGTTTATTACTATATGATCTATCTAATGGTGATCAAGGTATGTTGAAATCACCCAGTATTATTACACTATGGTCTGAAGCTTCAACTTGAGCTCTGACTCTTTTGTGTTATTAGGTGCACCCAAATTTGGGACATAAATATTTATTATTGTTATGTTTTCATGTTGGATTATTTCCTTTACCAATATGAAGTTACCTTTCCTGTCCCTTCTGATTTATTTTGTTATGGAATCTGCTTTGTGAAATATAAGAATAGTTACTACTGCTTGTTTGGGGCCTCCATTTGCATGGTGTATCAATTTCCATCCTTTCACTTTCAGCCTGCGGCTGTCTTTGCATGTAAGGTGCATCTCATGCCAGGTGAGGTGACAGACACATGACTGTAATCCCAGCAGCTTGGGAGGCTTAAGCTGTAGGATCATGAGCTCAAAGCCAGCCTCAGCAATTTAGCATCTCGCTGAGTTGCTTAAGACTTCACTGCCTCTAAATAAATTATGTAAAGGAACTGGAAATGTGGCTCAGTGGTTAAGTGCCTCTGGGTTTAAACCCCAAAACCCCCTCCCCAAAAATGTGCATCTCAGGTAAACAACACATAGTTGGGTCTTGTTTTTTAATCCATTCTGCCAGCACATAACTTTTAATTAGAGAGTTCAGAGCTATTACATTGTTATTATAGAGAGATGTTTATTTATTCCTGCTATTTTGATTTATTTATTATATTTAATTTGGTCTTGTTTCTCATTTGCTTAGCTACTTTTCATAGGAGATTTGATCTAAAAGATCAAAGCTTTGAGTTTTGCTTATTTCCTTTTGTGCAGTATTTAAGTTCTGTAGTGTCAGTTTCGTAGTCATGAATTCTTTTAGTTTTTGCTTATCTTGGAAGGTTTTAAATTTCATCTTCAATTTTGAATGGTAGCTTTGCTATGTAGAGTAGTCTGGATTGACAGTTACTTTCTTTCAGAAATTGGAACACATTGTTTCAAGTCCTCCTAGCTTTTAGAGTTTGTCTGAGAAATCAGAAGTGATTCTTATTGGATTGCCTCTGAGTGTGACCTGACATTTTTCTCTTGAAGCTTTTGAAACTCCATGTTTGTTCTTCCTGGTAGGAATTTTAATTATAATATGCTATAATTAAGAGGTTCTTTTTTGATCTTGTCTATTTGGAGTTCTGAATACCCTCTCTATATAGATGTATATCTCATTTTGAAGGCTTGGAGAATTTTATGGTTTTGTGTCCTTGAAGAGTTTATCCATTCTATTAGTCTACATCTCATAACCCTCTTAAATTCCAATAATTCTTAAATTTTTTTTCTTTATATTGTCCCAGAGTTGTATTTTTTATCATGTTTACTCTTATTCTCTTTTCTTTAACACATGGCTGGCCACTGTCTTCCAACTCCATCTACTGTATTAGAGAAAATTTCAACTGAACATTTGACTTACTGTGTCTTTCATTTCTAGAACTTCTTTGGTTCTTTTTCAATATTTCTGTCTCCTTATTGAATTTCTCACTCATATTCTTTACTGACTTCCTTAATTCATTCAGTTGTTTTTCTGTGTTCTGTTGGAATTCACTGATCATTTTATAATGATTCATTTGAATTCCTTATCTGATATTTCATCCACTTCAATATTTTGTGGGTCATTTGCTGGTGAATTATGAACTTTAAGAGTGTTTGTTAGCTTGTTTTTTCATATTTTTGTATTCCTGTGTTGGGTTTTATGCATCAGATTTCACTTATACTCCTGTGTAGGCCTTTTTAGGGCACAATCTTCATTTGCTAAAGTGTTCTAGAGTGATCTAGATTGAGACCCTCTTTTAGACGTAGTACCCACAGGCTTTCTGTTATTGCTCTGTCCTTACTATAGCAATGGATGTCCATAAGAGGGTCTGGGGACCCAACCCTAGCCATTTATACTTGGGGTCTGCTCTTTATCTCTTCAATTCTTTGTATTAAAGTATAGCTGAAGATTGAGTGTGTGGAGCAAGGTACTCTATCTTTTGGTTGAATTTAGTTCAGCAGCAGTTTCTACCTGTGTACTTATAGTGTCCCTGTAAGGACACAAATAACAACAGCAAACAATATAAAGCATTAAACTAAACATTTTGTTCCTATTATGATATCTACAATGTTAATTGCCACAAAAAGCAGAAATGGTAGGTCAGAAATTACCACAACCACAATAAGTAGCTATAAACTACATATGGCATTAAAGTAACCAAAAAAGTGTCAACTATGTTATTCACAGCATTAAAACTGCAACAGCATTAATGGTGTGGGTAAGAGTTATATAAACAAGTTAGTGATAAAAGATTTTAAGAATGCAATTAATTAAGAGAAAAGAAAATGTAATAGGAATTTAGAAAAGAGTTTACAATTTCAAAAAATGAACAGAAAGAAAGCAGAAGAGATGTAGCATTTGATAACTATAAGGAAGGAGGAGAAAAATAGAAATAACAAAGGGGGAATGAAAGAATAATAGAATCTGGCTGTTATCAGGAGGGAAAAAAAGAAATAGATAAATGAAAATAGTATATTTTGGTTTTGTTTTATATTAATCAAAAACCCTAACCCCTAAAAGACAAGTCAAGGAAAAATAAATACTTTTAAAAAAGCTAAAAATGAGAAAAACAAATATGTATAAACATCTATTAATGAATGAGCAAAGACACACAGAATAAAATTCTTAATGAAGGAATTATTTTCATGTGAGTGGTCAAAAATAGATCATCACTGTCTATGCCTGGCTATATTTATTTCCATTTCTTCTTGAGCTATGTACTGAGAGCAAGAGCAAGGTCTGGGAGTTGATAACCACTTGCTCTTTTTGTGTTGTTCACTAAGCTGCCAGCTGGTGTAGCCTGAGACTGAGCTGACAGAAATAGCTCTCAGTTTCCCTTCTCACCAATAAGAGGTAGCATGGTGTGGAATGGACTGTCAATTGGAATTTTGTCCCCACAAACCAGGAGAATGCACTCCCAGGGTCAGGTTGCTAACATAATTTTATGAGTGGAGTTCCAGAAAGTGGAGCTTAGTCCAATCAGGCCTCAGGACTTTGCTGGGTGGTTTCTGCTCTAGAGAGATTAGATCAACACACCCATAGGGCCTGGAAGTTGCTAATTTCTGCTGACAGTCTAAATTAGGAGCCAAGGATTCTGCACATGAGATGGGGGAGTCAATCCTTCACTGCCTCTGCTGCCCATGAACACAGCCTCCCCAGGCTTAGTCCTTGTGTGTATTCACACCTGCCTTTTCAGATTTCTGACTCAATTGAGCTGGTCATGTTAGTCACCAGACTAAAAAGTGGAAGCAAATTTGTCTTCCCTTTGCTTTTCTGACTTGAATTCTCCTTGGTAAAATATTCCCCTGTTCCTGCTTTGCTCCCATTCTGTTAGGTACACCCCAGGCCACACTGTAGGCACCCACTGGGACAGTGTGGTAATGTTTGCTCAGATCTTCTGGCTCCTGTAGCAGCAGCTGCCACATGGCTGTGTCAAGATGGCTCGGCATCAGTATTTTCCATGCCAGTTGGAGAACATGGGGCACTTGTCAAGCACCAGTGCACAGTGAAACCTCTCGATCACCTAAGGGCAGGCTCTTTTTCTGATCTCAGGTTTTTCCATACTAAACCTGTTTGTTGCATTTCTGTGTTTTCCCTCCCTCTGTGCTAAACCAGTGCTGCTGCAACTTGGCTCCAATGTATAATGTACCCAAATTTCTGAGTTTCTAATACACTCTGACTGTACCATAATGAGTTAGTGAAATCCCTCTTTCATCCACCCCACAGAGAAACAGTACTCCTGCTACTGCTTGAATTCCAAGCCACAGAGCAATTAGAAATGCAGTCTTCCTCTAGCCCACCATCTTGAATCATCTCCCAAGCTTTATTTTTTTAATCAGGGTATCTAGATAATTTACATTTAATCTAATTATTGATAAGTCTGACATATTTGTGGTTTTTATGTAGTAAAACCATTTTGCCTTGTCTGTTTTCTTTTTTTCTCATTTTCTTATGTTACTTGAACTTTTTAAAAAAATATCAGTTCTATTGTCCTGTAATGTTCTTGATCTCTATGTGTGTGTGTGTATAATAGATAATTGATTACTATTGGTATTAAAATATATGTAGATAACTTATTGTACTGGTGTTGACAATTTACAAGTTTGAATGAAATTAATATCCATACCTTCATTTAAAATTTTTCAAAATTCCTTCATTTGTTATACGATGATCTTAAATATTGTCTCTATGTACATTGATGATCTCATCACACAATATTATCATTTTTTTCTTAACTGTCAAACATAATTTAGAAACTTCAGTTTTTGATACTCAAAGGCACCTTCTTGTGTCATTTTCTGCTTCAAGAATTTCCTTGAACAATTATTTTATTATAAGTCTGCTAGCAATAAAGTGTCTTAATTTTGTTTAATCTGAAAATATCTTGATTTATTCTTCCTTACTGAAGGATGTTTTCATTGGATACAGAATTCAGGATTGAAAAGTTCTTTTCATCCTTAAGAAATTATTGAGACCAGAAAAAATTAGAAATTCTTATAAAAAATCCATTGTCATACAGATGTTCCCCCTATAAATATTGTATCTAATACTTTTAAAATTTATTCTCTTGCTGTCTCATTAGATTTTAGGGGGAGGGGAAAATCCAAGTTTATTACTTGGTGTATTTTTTATAGCCTCAGGGAATGAAATCTTACTACATATAGGCAGGTGAGAATAAAAGTCTAAATTCCTCCACTTCATCATTGCTGATTGGGGTGGGGCTTTTTTTTCTGGAGCCTCTGCCTGAAATAAGGCAGTCATTGTCTAAAATAATTTACATAAAAATTTTAGGATTTGCTATGTACCATCTCTCTTGATACTTTGACAGAATGGGTAAGTTTTTCTTGATTGTTTGTTTTCTGAACCTATTGATGTTTCCAGTATTTTAAGCACCTAGTCTTATATATATGAGGCAAAAAGAAACCCCAGGAAATTCACTGCCATACTGTTATTCAACATCTGAAGTTAATGGCCAGGTGCCTTCCCTTAACATCTTTAAGAGTATATATGTTTTTCTCATATGTAATATTCATGGTTTTCAATGGTATTTAGAGACAGGAATAGAGAGAAATTCATCTACTTCATTTCCTCTTATAATTAACCAAATTGTGGAGAAGATACATAATTAAATATTATTAAAAACTTAATAACTTCAATAGCTGAATAATATGGTAAATAGATATGATATTAAAATTAAATATTTAAGTCCATTTTAAATTTGTTTTCAAAAATCAAACTGACATTTTAAAGATATTTAACCTTCTAATCTATAAACATGATCTATATTTAGATACTGTTGTTTCTCTACATAATATTTTGTGGTTTACAATGTAGATGTCTAGCATATTGTTTAATTTCTAAAATTTCTACTTAGAAAAGTTTTCATTTCTCCCTTGAAATTCTTCATCTCTTTATCCATCATATTCAAGTATTTAAAATTAATAAATATACCTATAATAGTTGTTTTAAATCTTTCTGAGACTATCCTTATCTGTATTTTAAATATAATCTGTGTCTGTTTTTTGTTTTGCTTTTTTCCAGTTAGTTTTTCTCTTGATAATGGTTTAACATTTTTTTCTTAACATATTTCAACACTTTTAAGTTGCATTTTCGTTACACTTTAAAGGATGGTGGAGATTGGAGCACTATTTGCTTTTAGGGATCTTCTAGATTTTATTCTCTTCTTCCATATCACCTTAAGCTTAAAAGACCATTGTATTATGCTTTTCCTTGCAGTGTTATCTATTGTATATTTGCTTTTCTAGTATCTCCTCAAACCCAGGCCTTTTTGTTGACATCATTCAAGTACGAAAGTTGATATAGTCCACTAAATTTCATTCCACCAATATTTTCATGATTCTACAGTTCTTTGATAACTCAGTAAGAAGTATGATGTTTATAGAACCATCATTCTCTAGTTTTTATCCTTTAACTAGGAGTTAATGAAAGTATTGTTCACTTGCACAATTAAATTCTTGTTAAGCTGCAGAAGAGAGATAGTCCCATCCATTGTTGAGATCATATGAAGTGATAAAATCTGGCTCCTAAAAAATTTACTAAAATTTATTTGGAACTTATAAAATGTTCATACCTGTTAACTGATATTTTTCACCATCTAAACAAAAGAACTAGAAAATAATCACAATTATGAACAATTATTTTGCTCAAATTTGTAATCATAGTATTTGTTATAAGAAAAAACTGGAAATTCCCCAAATCTTAAAGAAGAATGATTCACTAAATTATGGAGAAGCCGTATAATTAAATATTATTCAGCTATTGAAAGTATTTTGCAAAAAGTTTTTAATAATATGGTAAATTGATACACTATGCTATTAAAATTAAATGAGTACAAGGATAGAAATGTCTATATTTAGTTTAATCTCAATTATATAAAGTATAAATTCACAGAATATACACCAATATATCAAAATGCTGTCTTCAGTATTCTCATGTCCTCTATATGTTTATACAATTTACTATGACAACTGTGAGAATTAATGTTAGATATGCTACTGTGTTGTTTTAAGGCAGTTTCAATAGTGTATGACAGATTTTTTTTTTTAGAGGAGTAGAAATCTAATTAGTTTGTCATGGTATGCAACAGAGATTATGCTTCTTCAATTAATAATTCTGTGGATAATATAACATTATTATAGTGAAGTGATAAAATACTGGACTCTATAGCTAAATTATAAATCCAGTTCTCCCTCTTATTACCAATGTGATCTTGGACAAACCACTTATTCTGTGCCTGAGTCTGCTTTGTTCATCTGCAAAATGAAGAGTAAGAATGTCTACCTTCTAAAGTTTAAGATTAAGTGACACATAGTAGGCCTGTACTGATAGTAATTTTGTTATATACTATTCAACAGTTATTGTGTGTCAATTTAAGACAGTATAACCATATCTGTACAGATAGATGGGGTTCGGTACAATAATATATACGTCGATAATATATAATAATCAAGGTGACTAGCATGTGATTTTCTTCAAACATTTATCTATTCTATATGTTGGGAGCCTTTGGACTCTTTTATTTGTTGTGAAACATATCCTAAGTTGTTGCAGACTGTAGTTACCCTATTGTGCTCAAGAAATCCAGAACAAATGCCTTGTGCTTGGTTCTCCTTTTCCTTTGGAGCAGATCACTGGGAATAAGAGATGGGAAAGCTGAACTGCATGTTAGCATCTCTGTGTCACTGACATGAACAAGCCTTGAGGGGAACATCAGTTTTGCTTTCTTGGCTTCCTAAACCACATGGGTCACTATTTTTCCTCTTCATAGTAAGATTTTCTAAGATGTACTGGAAGAATACAACCCGAGTTTAGTTTTCAATACTCTGTAGCACACACACACAAACTTAGAGTGGATGGAAAACATCCTTGTTAACACAAACCAGTCCAAGACAACATTTTATTGAATTCAACAGATGTAGGTGGAAAAGAGGAATGAATCAATTCCTTGAGAATCCAAAGCACAAATGCAGCCAGTCACCAGCTCCCTACTTACATTTTACACCGCAGGTTTTCTCATATCTTTGGCCAGAAGTGTGGAATTGAGACCAATCTATTGTAGATTAGTAGAATTCCTAAGTCTCTTTTTTATTCCCAGTTGACCCAGTTAGAATCTCTTTTGTGTTTGATTGAAAATATAGACCTTATTTATATAATTTCTATTATTTATGAAGTTATGCTGTAATACAAAATGAGAACAATGATTTTTAGATATGAAATTTAATCACTATACCAAAACATTCAGCAGCTTCTATTTGTCAAGGTCTGTGCTCAGTGCTGTGAACAATACAATTAAATTGTAAAGCACATTTTCTTCTCCCAAGAAGCTGACAGTATTCAGTATAGAAGAAGTTCTGACCATTCATAAAACAGACAAAATTTATCATTTAACTCATGTAAAACAGAAAGCAAAACTAACTAAATAAATAAGGTTATCATCCTGGGCAGAGGAGAACCTTTCACAAGCCCAGGACATCCTGAAGGCTGAGTTTGGGTTCCTAGGAAGGGAAGAGGAACATTCTAATGATTTACACACACAGGAAAAAAATAAGGGAGCTAGTGGAATGGACAGCCTAGGAAAGGCATGGATGGTTTTGCTTGTGAGAATGAAAAATATCAATGATTCTAGGCAGAGGAATACAGTGTCACCCTAAACTTTATGTACAAAGCATAGGGTGGAGGGAGATACAGGTACTCTAAAATATATACTAAATCCAAGAAAGAATGAATAAACTATTGGGCAAAATTTTATAAAACAAATTTTGGCATAGATAGTGCTTACTCAAGAAGTAAAAGTTATCTATAATAAGAATATGTGAGCACAGACCTTGATAAATAGAAGCTGCTGAATATTTTGGTATATGATTAAATTTCATATCTAAGAATCATTGTTCTCATTTTGTATTACAGCATAATTTCATAAATAATAGAAGTTATATAAATAAGGTCTATATTTTTAATCAAAGACAAAAGAGATTCTAACTGGGCCAACTGGGAATAAAAAAGAGACTTAGTGTTCTTTATTATACCAATACCTATCTATTAAATGTTTTGATGTGCCAAGGATTTTTACAAGATGGTCTTATGTAACACTCTAATGAGAGGTAATGTTTTTCTTTCTGAAGTTGAGGAAGCTAAGAATAGTAAACAATAAGGCCAACTCCCAAGTTTACACTTTCCACCACCAACCTCTATTCTTTTAACAGATGTTGAAGTTCTTCTGTTGTTACCATAGATCTCTTTTAAGTAAGACTGCTTAAGTATGATAACTTTTTAATATTGTAGTTTGTGACTATAAATGGAAATTTCATATTCCAACCGGGCTCCCTACCACACTATAAGAAAGTGAGTTTAGACAAAATGGGAAAAATGAAACAATTATATACATATTGCACATAGACTCCTCCAAAGTAGCAGAGTCTTACTTAGAGGTCAGGTATCCACATAGGATTAACAAATAATTCAGATCAAAGATACTCATCTCTTGAACATGAGGTTAAACTACCTTTTTCCCAAACACACAAAAGGCGGAGCTTCATGAAAATAGATCTATGACCAATGAGGATGCCAAAGCACCTAATTTCCAGGATTGTGAGCATATTCCAGACCAGATCATAATGTAGACCCTTTGATAAATCAGAAACATTGAAATATCTGTCCTCCACCTGGATTTTTTTCACATATATATTTTCTTAATTTCAGCACCATTTTTTAAAAACATGATTTGTGATAAAATACAATTTTATAAAAATTTTTCTATTTTGGTTGAGATCAAAGTAGTCTCCGACCCCAGTTATGTTTCAAAGCACAGTTCTGATCATGGAATGCCTCTGCTGAAACAATCCAAGGGGCTCCATGGAAAGACTATCCATCTCAGACTGGTTGTTAAGGTCTTTCATAATGGGCATCCCAGTAGTTTTCCTAATATTTTCCTCAGCAATACTTTCTTCTATGAATTTCAAGTAGCTATTATCCCAAACATTTCACATATTTTCAGATGTCAGTGCTTCACTCCAGTTTCTCCTTCAGTTTAAAACATTGTCTCTACCCCTGTACTCTACCAGTCCAATTATCCTACTTAGCTTTCAAGACCCAGTCATATTTCACATTTGCTACAAACTCTTCTAGGCAGAATTGCTCCCTGTTCTCTATGAGTGCCTTGGTGTGATGCATATGCCTTTGTTTAAGATACATGAGATAATGTGAGACAAATATCTCATAATCTAGCATGTGATAGTTGCCCATATCTGCTTTTTTCCCCTAGATTATGTTAGTAAAGGCTCTGGGCTAAGCAATACAGTACTAAGCAAAGAATAACCATTTGCTAGTTGCTTTTAATCGACTGATGATTTCTGTTTTATTCATATGACCAGTTCTGAGATTAAATTTAATCCAGTCTGGTGTTATTTTAATGAAATTCCTTTTACATGGATAAACAATGTAGAATTCTTATTTTGTTTAGAGTGCCTCTTCCACCTTACAACAGTAGAAGCTTATTTGTAATTTATAGAAAAGATACCTAACAGTTGAAAGAAATATTACCAATTTAGTATATTACTGTAAGAAACACTGCGTCATATGGAGAGAATATAAAAAATCATAACAGACATCCTGGTGTTTAAACCAGTTAACAAAAAATTTAATCAAGAGGCTAGGAGACAGCTTGATGACTCATTAATATTTAACAGAAATCTCATTAAGTCTACCAAGGTCAAGAAATGCTGACATACTTGAGATATACCTATGGAAATGGTCTATAATATCCAAATGCCAACTGTGAGATAGCTCTTCATCATAAGTCTTTTACTTAAACAATATTTCAGATTGTGCCAGAATCATTGATAGAGTCAAGCAATGTACCTGGTAAAGGTAAACTTGCCCTGAGTTTAAGTAGTCATTTTATCATAGAATTAATAAATGAATATAGAAAAACATGGGACAATATTTTGGGAATTATGATGTGTTTATAGTATTTGAAGTATTTTGGTATGTTTTCCATTGACAAAAGATTTAAAAAAACAACTTATGGTAGAAAAGATTTATTTTGGTTATTGGTTTCAGTTTATGGTTCTGTTGCTTCTGGGCCTGTGGTAAGGCTGGTACCAGTGTCACATCATGGTGGGAAGGGTTTGGGGGAACAAAGCTACTGACCCCATAGTGATCAGGGACAAGATATAATCTTCAAGGGCGTACCCTGAAGCATCCATTCCTTCCAAGTCAGCCCTGCCTCGTACAGCTTCCACCACCTTCCAATAGTCCGTTCACCTAAGAATCTGTCAGTGGAGTAATCCATTGATGAGGTTAGAGCCCTCATGATGCAATCACTTCCCAGATATTCCACCTCTGAACATCGCTGCACTGGGGACCAAGTCTTCAATACATGAACCTTTGGGCAATATTCCAGATCCAAACCATAACAAGCAACCAAGGCAAAACAATTTGTGGACTCTATACCTTAAGTTTCCCAAAGGCCTTAATTTGGAGGTCAGGCAATAGGAAGAAAGGGAAAGTATATGTTTTCAACCCAGTTGTCATTGCACAAATGCAGCACAAGTCCATGGTTTAGTTTCCTTTTCTCTTTGTACCTGGATATCCAGCTGTGATTATAGTAGGTGGTGAGATACTTGCAGCTTTTCTACTCATGATTTTTAAACCGATTTACCCCATTAAGTTTTCACTACTGTATGTCCCTCTTGATTTCAAAAACCACCATCTCAGTCATGCTAAGGAGATTTCTGAGCCACAGCCCTTTCAAGTCTTCATTCTGCTTTATCTGATATAGCTCCTGTAGATGATCATTAGCCTGATAAAGTGTTAGAAGGAAAGGTGATGTGGCTGGTTCATGTGGTTTAGAGATACATTTGTCTGGCCATGTAGGCGGCCCATCTTCATCCTCTCTTCCACAGATCTTCAAAAGCTAAATGCCTTATGGAAGAGGATTATCCACCCAGAGAGGGAAGACCAGTTTTTGAAAATGAGTATAACAAATGAAGAAAATATATTGAGTGTAGAAATTAGGAAGTCAAGGAATTTTTACCCCAGTTCTAGCTTTATGTTCTCCCAGGTGAGGTTTACCTGGAAGAAATTTGACTTTCTTTTTGTTGTTGTTCATTCTGATACTTGTATTCAAACACTAGATTTCAGCCTTCTTGTGCCCATCTTTACTGAGTTGATTTCAGATTTTGTGTTTTACGATAAATAAATTTTTGTGTTTAACGATAAATAAAGCTGAAGGTCTTTGAGTAAAATTTCGAAGTGCTCTGTGATAAAGCATTATGTTAACAGGGACTATTTAAAATAGTGAGACAATATCAAAAAAGCAGTTTTTCTTTACAAAATACCAAGCAGAAACAAACAATAATGGACCACACATGTGAGATGGGAATCTACTCTGGTCATTGTTGTTTTTACAAAGGAGGTACATTTCTGGAGTCTCTTACTTCTTCCAGTTCTGATGGTGATGATTGCATTGATTATCCCCTCTTGGTTGCAAGTAATATAAAGCCAAACTAAATTAAACTGAAAAGGATGCTAAAGTAGATTGAGCATCCTCAACAGGCTTCACGAGGAGATTGCTGCCTGGGGTACTCTAGGAGAAGGGAAGTCCTAAGAAGCATGGTTCCAAGTCCTATTCCTGTGCACAGATCACCCTGGTACCCAGCCTTCATAGCACAACGTAGCTGCTCTTCACAGATGTCAAGTTGTACTGACTTTAATTCTAGTCACTCTGAAGGAAGCTAGTCTTTCTCCTCCTTTTCTTTGTACCACCATCACCAACAAAGGGACCAAGTGGTGACCAATTGTCCAAGCAAGTATTAGAATAATATATCTTAAATTAAATCATTCAAGGTAATGTGTCTTTGTCTTAAGAATAACATGATATTTGCAGGGCTGGGGTTGTGGCTCAGCAGTAGGGCACTCACCTCACACATGGGAGGCCCTGGGTTCAGTCCTCAGCACCATATAAAAATAAATGTATAAAAAAAGATTTTAAAAATGTTTAAAAAAAATAACATGATATTTGAAAGAACCTGAACTGAAGACTATCAAATGGTGCCCTAATTTTATACATTCATGTCTTCCAACTACTCTATAGGGTTAAAGTACTACCAAGTAATATAGCTCACGTTTCCAGATTTGTTTACCAATCTGGAAGAATGTATTTGAGGGCTGTTAATGGGAAATATTTTAGAAGGAGGCAGAAGTAATTCACATAGGACTGTTATTGCTCATTCTAAATATATAAAAAAAATAAGACCTCCTCCATAGAGGATGAGAGGTTACAAAGTTCTTTGACATTGCTTCATTTTAATAATTTCAAAGTAATTCATTTACTACCAATTAAGTTCATTTCTGTAATACAGGAAACTTATTACCCCAGTGACTTTCTCTTAATTTAAAATGAAAATTTGAAAATAAATACTTTTCTATTAGGGGAAAAAATGGAGCAACTCTAGTGGAAAATGCAAGTGGTGAACTCATCTGGGCTCTTTCAAAATAAGCATAACAGTAAAAATGAAAGAAAAGTTGGGCCCTGCAGATTGAGTATTACATATATTTTGTGTTTATAAGTACTTTCCTTTAGAGATGTAAAAATCCTCAAACAAAACTTGCTGAATATTTTTAGTGGTAAAAATATATTACATGTCTTAACAACCTGTGTCGCCATCCATTTTTTAAATTGACAGATCAAATTGTATGTATAAGATGCTTTGCATTATGTATATATTGAGAATGACTAGTTAATTACAATGGATTAACTCACATGGTTATCATTTTTGCAGTAAGAACACTTAACATCTACTTTCTTAATATGTTTCAAGAATGAGGGAAAAAACAACTAGGAACCAAAATAGTTAACTTCTATTTAATGTCCCAGTTTGCCTGAAAACTGAAGGAATTTTAAGGTTAGTGGTTCAGGTTCTTATTTCAGGATCCTTGCCAATAACAGGCAGCCCCACTCTTTTGTGTGTGTGTGGTGCCGGGGATTGAACCCAGGACCTTATGCATGCGAGGCAGTCTACCAACTGAGCTATATTCCCAGCCCCCAATTCAGTCTTTAACTGACAGGAATCCAGGATGACTATTTGCTTCTCTGGACTCTGAGCTGAAGGTGTCTAAACATACATTAGAAGGAGAAACTGCAGTGTGTTAACTAATTCTGACTCAAGTAATGACTTCAGGCTTGACAAGAAGATTCTTGAAAAGTTACTCTTCCATTCATTGATGCTGTGGTTGTATAACTTTTCTTAAGCATTTTGCTGACTTAATAGGAGCATGTCAAGCTCATCCTGATGTCATTCCTACCTGACATAAATGTACTAAGGAAGAGAATAGAAATAGGCAGGGGGAAAAAAAATCTCTGATAGTGTTAGGGTGAAGAGTTACAATAAGATCTGTTCCAAGTTGACATATTGTGGACTGACTGAACTTATTTGGCTACATAGAGCTAGAAGTTCAGATTTCCTTCCAAAGGTGCACACACCATTCATGGGTCATTATATAATTCTTGCTTCTTATAAATGACTTTAATTTCTACCCAGATTTGGATAAACATGCCCATTTTTTCAAATAAGGAAGTTCTAACACAGAGACAGATATCAGGGCCACATGAAGCCTGAAATCCAAGGTCAGAATCCAATAAGCATTTTTTAAATGCTCCTGGGTAACTAATATTTTATCAGGGGCTCAATGGCTTTTTTTATCCCATAGGAAAAGGCTATTTCTCTCATGAACAGTGTTTTACCTACATCTCACATGCAACAATTGGGCTTGTAACAGTAGATACAACCAGTGTCATTTAATGTAGCTATGGATGACTGAAAAAGATTCAACTCAAAAGTCAGGTGTCTTAGCCAGTGGTAACTTTTGAGGTCTAAGGATCCCTTTTTTAAACTAAAGCTATTATCCTGGAAATTAATTTTATTTTCAGTTACCATTTCTTTATACCAAAAGATCTATAGTACATGCCTATTATGTTAGGCATGATGCTGGATAAATATGATCTCTGCTCAAGAGGTTTTCATAACAGCATCTATATGTAACTTAAAAATACAAGGACATAGGTGTTAGAGTATTTAATCTGCCTAAAAAGCATGATTTTCATACTCCTTGGGGAGATCCTGGCATTAACTGATGTCTCACACCTCCTATTTTTCCCAATTTCTGTAAGCAACTGCTTCAGAACAATTGGCCTACGTTTCCTTACTCCCAGGAAGGGAAAACTCACTTCCTTCTCAGAGACAATGTAACAGAGTGTTTATAAAACAGACTTTAGATCCCAACCACTGGCTCTAGTATTTACTAGCTCCGTGACCTTGGAAATGTTACTTAACAACCCTATGGCTCCACTGCTTTCTTTGAAGTAGAGATAATAATGGCACCTCTGTCACGGTGTGGTTTTGAGAATTGAGTTCATACATGATGGCATTTATAACTGGTGATGATTGCTTATTATTATCACTACCACTACTCCGTGTTGCCAAAGCAGGTACTGCATGAGTGTCTACTTTGAATGCAGCATTGACTGACCAAAGAGCACAGTTTACCACTTGATTTTGCAAGAGGATATGTGAAGATTTGCTTAAGTATTTGTAAAAATTTGTAAAACATTTGAAACTTCATTTCCTTTTGTGGGGGTATAGTTGGTTCAGAACTGTTGATTGCTTTCTAAGCTAGTACACACCTTCTTGTTTAGTGCTTTATCGATCAGGAAGGTGTGTAGGCACTCTGCTCAGGAGGCCTTCTTGGAGGACATCTAATATTGATGTCTGATTGCCAAGGAGACGCTGTGAGTTTTTTCTTTCCTTCATAGGAGCTGCCTAATAGCATTAGGTCATTGATCCATTTACTGTATTTGGCCCCCTGGCAATGGCTCATGCTAGTAAGACCATGTTATGAAGTGTTTTTCTTAGAGGGTTGGAAGGAAAAAAAGAATAATGTCCTTAACTGAGGGAAGTACGAGTATGGGTTGTTTATAGATATCTGTGTCATGATATACCATTTCTACTTCCTCAAATATTATGCACTTAAATATGTTCTTTTCATGTGTTCATTTGGATAATTTATAATCCAATTTCATTAAAATGTATGCATGCTAATAAGGAAATGTGCTCATTTCTATTTAAGTTAGAGCATTAGAAAAGTCCTAGTTTAATTTTGGTCTCTAGGTATTAGTGTTTCTCAGATAAGATGCAGATTTTCCTTTCTGACACTGTTGTTTACATGGGAAAAACTCTGTTCTCTTGTCCTTTTAAATTAAAGGGTGGTTTAATGTCAAAAGCACAGCTTTTGATTTTGGTCACCTGAAGTTCAAGTGTTAGCTACAACACTTGTGGCCTTGAAGAAATTGCATAAAATTCTTGACTCATCTACATGAACAGAGCTTCTTTTATGTGCTGGTGTGAGAAGTAGATGAAATAAATATTAAACAACATAACCAGAGTGGGCACAGGCATCCCATAAGTTTCTGTTGGCAAAGTCAGGGTACTCATACAAATAGGGATATTAGTCTCCAATCAAGATTTACTTGAGAGATTCTGGCTGTCACTTCACTGCTGTGGTCCCTCTGACATAATGGGGGTTTTCATGTCACTGGACCTGGTGTTTCTTCTCTATAAGGAGTTGATCAAGCCACTAATATTTGGGTCTTAGTATTCTCTTACATAAGGGGGTGTTACTATTCTTACCAAATAGTTAGAAATAATCTATGTGGAAGGACTTCAGTAAACTATAAAGCAGTGTACAAATGTGAACTCTAATTCCTGTGGCATTTGGCTTCCTTAAGTATGGCTCCCTTAACATTTGCTGACAATCACAGTGTAGTAAAACATGTCTTGCCAGCAGGTCTTTGAAGTGATAGGAAGGATAGCCAATACTAGTATCCATCAAGAAGGTCCCAGGGTGAACCTAAGACCCATGATGTCAGAAAATATTTTTGCAACCCTGTATTCCCACATTAGCAGCTCTCTTTAAACACGCACACATGCATACGTAACAAATATCTTGTCAGCTTTCTGTTACCATAACAAATAACTGAGAAAATCAACTACAAAATTAGAATGTTTGAATTCACAATTGATTGGCCCTGTTGCAAAGCAGCACATCAATGGTAGAGAGTGTATGTGTGGCAAAAACCTACTCACCTGTTGGCCAGGAAGAGAGAGAGTGTGGGTGGAGGCTGTGGCCCTACTTTCCTTGCAAGGCACATCACCAGCAATCTGAGGACCTTCCTCTAGACCCTCCTACACTTAAAACTTACATCATTTCCCAATAGCACCATGTTGGGGAACAAACCCTTAACACACGAGCTTTTGGGGAACATTTGAGATCTGAACTGTAGCACATTTGCACATACAAGTGTCATACACATCACATACACGAATACAATGCTGCCAGGGGTAGGAGAGAGTGAGTCACAATTCTGAGTCCTCATTAATCTCATGAGAAGAGATAGGAACAGGCAGAAATTTTAGGATACTAAAGGTAGAAGTAACTGTGGTAGTGCCTCCACAATAGTAAATAGGGGGACCTGATCTTAAGATTTTTACCCTCCCTTGTTTCACTGGTTTTGGAAACAAAAGGAACTCAGAGCTTTTTGTATTTAGAGAACTTTCTAGTTAGGAGGCATCTGGAAAGCAGTGGTTTTGCAGTATTTGGGAGGTATATCAGTATGCTTGGGAGACAGCAATTTTGAGGGAAGGAAGCTGCACATCCCGGGTGAGTCATCCTCTCATCAATCAATGTTATCATGAGTCAGAGCCCAGGCACTAGCAGTTCTTGCTGCTTGTACAAATAAACAGACTGTAGATGAAGCCAGGTCTTGTGGTTTAAAATGTCTGCTTTTCTTTACTCAACTTCATCTTATTTTATTAATGGTCACTTTTAATTCTCCAGGAGTCTTGACTGCCACAGTCAAATTAGTCTTCAGAATTGGCTGCAATCAAAACTGTGACCATTTCCCCCGCCTTATTACGTCTTTCAGAAGTGCTCTCTCAAACATGCTTCAATCCAGGGTAATTGCCTTGAAGGGCTAGTGGGCTATTTGATGGATGGTATTGGGTGGTGCCAATATGATCTACTTGCACCTTCAGATCAGGGCAGTTTGGGTGGACAGGATGAAGCAAGGTCTCTCCCAAACTGGAAACCTGAGCAGAAGGTCAAATGACATTTAGATTTGCTGTTCTGCCTTTAGAGATAAAAGTAACCTAAAAGGTTTATGTGCATATGAAGTCATTTTAATTCAATAATCATGTTTTGTTTCTATTGAGACATGAAGTAGAAGTGTTCCATGTATAAATGAGCGTCTCATGGTTCTTTCAGCCTTTGGAGGTATTTAACCTGGCGATCCAATCTCCTTTCTGTATCTTGTTACTTTTGATGTTTCTAAAGGCTGTATGTATCTTCAATTTTCTGGGATGTCATGACTTCTTTATCCCAGAGACAGTACTCACACCTTCTCCCTAAGTAATCATCTATCTGATGAATTCCAAAACCATGTATATCAAAGTTTGCAACCAGAGGAACATAACACCCTTTGCAATAAAGAGGAATCCTTACTATAATCAGGTATTTATAATATCAGAATTCTTTCCTTCTAAGATTCTCAACCACTGTGACCTAAAATGTTTCATTTTACTGAATTAAAAATATGTTCTTCAGAAAATAACATTCTAGGTTTAAGAGGTGCCTTGAATTGTGAAGAACAAATAGGAAAAGAAAATTCACAAAGTTAGTATGACTTTAGAACTCAAACACAGGGTGTAAAATTACTAAATTTTTTCCAATATGTTTTCTTCAGTAATTATAACTATTGAATGCAATAAATTTGTTCATCTATCTTTGACTAACATCCTTGATTTTAAGAAACAGAAAAAGTTTCAAATATATATAACCAATATCCCTACATGTACAATTTCTATAATGTATGCTTTTTAATTTCTTTAGATGTTGATCTTTATTTTATTCATTTATTTGTATGAAGTACCTCTCATATGCTAGGCAAGTGCTCTACCACTGAGCCACAACACCAGCCCCCCCAATTTTTTTTTTGGCACTGGGAAATGAACCCAGTGCCTTGTGCATGCAAGGCAAGCACTGAACTATATCCCTAGCCCTGCTTTTTAATTTTATAAATGAACTAAATGGATTTAAGTTCCCTTTTTACCCTCATACCTGCCTTTAGAGAGATAGCTGCTATAGTAAATGTAGTATGAATCTTCAGAGTTCATTGTTTTATATAGATATCTGAAAACTATGTCGTGATTTTTAGTGTATTATACACACTTCACATCTCTGTAACCTACTTTATTCATTCAAAGTGATATTTTTCAAATCTATGCATGTTAGTACTATATCATTCACTTTGACTGTTTCATTATCTTCTGTAGATTGAATAGACCATATTTCATGCATCCATTCCTCTAAGAATAATAATTTAAGCTGTTTCCAGTTTTTCATTCTGAGTAATGCTGTGTTGATTAGTTTTTCATATTTCTCTTTGTGCACATGAGAAAATGCCTTCTAGGAGACACACCCAAAAGTAAAATTGGTGTGGAATAGGGCACACACATTTTTAATTTCAGTAGCTACTATTAACTTGTGATACCATCTTTACTTCCACCAACACTGTATGAGTTGTGTTTCTCTCAGTTGCTAGCATCTTGAACATTTTTCATTGATTTCAGTTTAATGGATGTGATATGGTATCAGTGTTAATTTGTAGTTTCTTGATTAATAAATATCTTTAAAAACCTCAGCTTCATTGTAGTCATTGTATTTCCCTTCTATTGTAAATTGTATGACTCTTTCCTATTTTACAATATAGTTTGTATAATACATTGATATGTTGTTCATGAGCATCCCAATCAAGGTATGAGGTTAAGTTCCTTGGAAACTGGATATTCTTATGAGCTTCTTGCTCTATTTCAATAAA
Organism: Marmota marmota marmota; assembly: GCF_001458135.2. NCBI lineage: Eukaryota > Metazoa > Chordata > Mammalia > Rodentia > Sciuridae > Marmota > Marmota marmota. The sequence goes on from NW_025999932.1 coordinate 39,372,314, forward strand.
CAAAATAAGAAGCAGACCCTGAAGTAATTTATTTATTTGTGGTGTTGAGAATCAAACCCAGTGCCTCACACATACTAGGTAAGTGCTCTACCACTGAGCTATAACCCCAGCCCTGCATGAAATAATTTAAAGGAAACCTTTTCTCATTTATAAATATCACCTCCTACAGTGCTCTGTTCTCTGCCCATCTGTGGGCCCAGGGCACTACTATTTTTCACCTTAATCTAATATTTTGAGGATTTACCAAAATTCTTTCCTTCTAAGCTTTGTTCTCAAAGAAACATTGTGATTTATTTCCATTGAGTCTATACTCATTCCCTTGGTGAGTTGTTATCTAGTTAAATGACTTGATCATTTACATATTGAAGAATCCCAAATTTATGATCCTATTATTTGTCTCTTCTCTATGTTCACATACCCAATTACTTTCTTTGTGTGAGGAAGTTCCAACTTAAGAGCTCTTAAATTATGCTACCTTCCCTTACCTATTCTTTTCCTTAAAGGGAAGCACAATTCACCTTGTTGCTGAGATGCAAATAAATTTCTTCTCTATCCACCTAGTCCACTACCTAGTCCAATGCTTCATTTTCAAAACATATTCAGAATCCACCCACTTTTCACCAACTCACTTCTTGTCATCCAAAGGCAAGGTAATTTCACCTCTTACCTTCTAAAATCCCCTTCTTGCCATTTTCTATTTAATTGACATAGCAGCCAGAATGGTCTTTTTAAAGCACAAATAATAATCCATTACCATGTTATCTAAAACCCAACCTTCTCATCAAAATCCAAATCCCTAAATAAAACTTTCAGAACATTGCATGGAGACTGTTTGACTTCTTCCACTCACAATGTTGTCTCACTTGCTCCAGCCAAAAAGGCCATCCTGTCCCTTTTCAAACATGCCAAGTTCATTTTTCCTGCTAAATTGTCACTGTCCTTTATGCTCCTCTCCTAGATTTTGTAAATCATGTGGTTGCTGGGGTCCATCTATGAGCCGTGTATGAACTGAGTGATGTTCAACCCATTATGCAGGGAAACCCAATCTTGGGAACTCCCAGCCAGAATCCCCCTGGTTTGAGAATGCCCAGTTCTCAATGGCGCCCTGATCTAGCTCACAGCTCAAGTTTAAACACAGCCCCAGAGATGGCAGTAACTTGCCAATCAACCTGTCTACTGCAAGACCCCTGCCACACCAAGGAACAAGATCTCTTCCCACACTAAAACCTTATACCTGCGACCCCCTTTGATCTATACAGATATAAATAAAGCAAGTACAGGCTGCTTCTTTGTTAAGCCAGACCCTTCTGGTTGGCTCAACTGGTCACATCCCTGCTTTAAAAATATTCTTGCCTTTATTTTCTGATATAGTGCTTTTATGTTACACCCAGTTCATCCCTCCACAGGTACCCATTCCCAAGTCAGACATGAGTGACATTTGGTTTCTGCTTAAATGTGACCATTTCATTGAGAAACCTCCTGCTTATATGAACATTGCAAACTGATCATCATTTTCCCCCATAGCAGTATAACCACCTGACACTTTGTATAGATGTGCGTGTTCATTCTGAGGGAAGCACATGAGACAGTGCCAGGTGCATTTAGGAACGTATAATAATTTAGTGAATATGGAGATTCTAAAAACATAATTCCCATATCTTTGATACTCTAGCTCCTAAGAGTGTGGACTCTCTGTTCCCTGTTCTTAAATATGCATCAACAGAATATAGCAGAAGTCACACTATGCCAGTTTTTGAGCGCAGGCCTTAAGAAGCTAGAGTCTGCATTTCCTGTCCTTTGGGCCTCTCAAGACCCCAATGGCCACTCAGTGAGAAAACAAACAGCCACATGTACTGTGGTCTCTGTCCATAGCCAGTTACCATCTTCCAGATAGACAGGACTTCAGAGCATTCTAGCCCCCATCCCTGAATGACCCTCACCTTCCAAACTCTCTGAGTTGAGGCTACATGAAGTAGAGATGAACGGTCCCTTTCAAGTGCTCACCAACTCCTAGGTTTGAGAGCAAAATAAATGATTGGTATTTTAAAACACCTACTGGTATCATGCAGCTATAGATAACTAGACAAAGAAATTAATGGCTAATGTGTTTTTGTATTACAGTAGGATCATCTGTATTGGTATTTTATGTATGAATTTTGCATAAATATACAGCCTATGTATTATTTTGTGTTTAAGGCTATGGTGGAATGGTTGTCAGGGCAATACTGATACCCACAACAAGGATAAAATTCAGATAAAACACAAGAACATTTTATCTGTCTTAGGGCATCAGAGAGCTTCCAGAACTACAGGGACTAGTGTGACTAAGAGAGTTAAGCCAGTATCTTCTGAGCTCCTTGTCCTTTTGAGGCATTTTGGTTGAGAAACAGAATCAGAGGAGTTTCTGGTAAAAATGATAGAGAAGGCACCAGAGCTTTTGGAAATTTCACAAAGCCAGAGAGAAAGAATGAATATCGGAAGTCAAAGTAGCCAGGACACAGGAGCCAACTTCTCAGATGAAAAGAAATAAGTGATTCTGACACTTGTTATTTTCTTCCTGAGGAGGGCAAAGAAGTCATAATCAAAATATGACTCAATTGATTTTAAAAAAAGACATTAATAAGCTTCAGGATAGTGATTACCTATGGGGAAGTAGGAGACTGAGAGGGTACATGGTGAGTTTTGGGGTACAGATGATCTAGTCTAAATTTACTATTGTGAATACAACTAGCCAAGGGAAGTATTGATGACTCTATGTCTACCTCGCATCTCTATGGCAGAATCAGCATTATGTTAGCCCATACTCTGTAGCATTTTGACATAGTAGTAAGTAGTTGGAGAGGGGCACAGTGAGGCAAGATTGCAGAAAGCAGCCACAATATGGAATGCAAGACAATATGCTGTAGCAGTGATTTTCAAATGGTGCTCTGCTTTTGGGGGTATCAATAAACCATTACTGAGTACCACCCCCCCAAAGATCATGATTCATCAACTTTGGGATAATGTCCAGAAATGAACATTTTTGCAAATACTGCAGATAAGTCTGACATAGGTGGTTTACAGGCCATTCTTCAAGAAACACAGACTACGAGTAAGGTTTTCCCTAGAAAAAGGGAACAAATTAGGTTATAAGTGCCTAAAACCTAAATACAAAATGTTGTTATTATTTGTATATAACAGAATAATTAACAGTGAGGTCACTTACTTTGGGCCACAGCATGGATTTTATGACCTGTATCATAATGAGTTCTCTGCAAGGTGTCTTTCAATTCAACCTCTGCATGTCTACTTTAGAAAGCATTTCACAGGACAAGTGATGAGCTTTGGAAGACATGTCAGAGTTATAAGAAAATCCTGAATTTGTTCTAATTAAAAGTGGAAATAATTTCAAACTGGTTCTTCATTTCTGAAAATAAATTGTTATATATGATAAAATGGATCAGAATACACAGCTGGACATGGTGCTGTGTTTGGTGCTTCCTGATATATTATTCATCAGCGTAAGATAATGCTCACAGTGAGATTCCAAGAGAATGACTCAAGAAGCACTTTTTCAAGGAAGTTGAAAATCTCCTAACATTAATAATAACACTGCTCTGAATCTAAGATCTTTCTACAATGCTATCCCAGAGATGGGATCATCAAATGCTAAGTGCAGTGACCATCCCAAGAACAAACAGTGACAGGTAAGGGATGGTAGGACAGATCTCTCTCTAGTATGAGAATTTTTGTGACAGCAATGTACTTTCACTCAACATTCTCTTTTACTTTTAATGACTCTGACTTCCCAAAAGTTCTTCTCTATTTAGTTAATAATGATAAGTTTACATATATAGAAAATTTATATGAAAGCTTTTAATTAACACTCAGAGAAAAAGGAGACAGACAAAATCATTGCTGCAATTTTCAGCCCATGTGAAATTACTTTGTTTCAAAGAATATTGATCCAAGGATGAATGGATTTGCCTAACATAAATGCTAGCATTCTGGGACCTCCAGATGCCTGTTCTCAAAAAAAGAAAAATTCAAAAATCCTTATCTCTAAAAAGTAATTAGAAGTCATTGTACATCTAAAATAAACTTTCAGATAATTACCATAGTTATAGGAAAGATGCATAAGGCTGAAATGTCAGTCTACCTTTTCAGATTGTACTATCTAATATTTCTTTGCAATAGTATTTAAGATCTGCATAAGTATACTTGAAATTACTTAGTAATGGGTAAAAGTAAGAGTGTAAAGTTGTCTTGGAAACAAAAAAATAATTGAGGCCAAATACCTGCATTAGTTAGAATGCTGGCTGTATTCAGTTTATCTCCTACTTCTCGCTCAAGAGTTCCTGGTCAGTATCTCGGGGGTATTAATCTTCATGTTCATCCATCCCTCAGTGATTCTTGCCCACACTGACTTATTGCTTAAGTTAAATAAATATGTTCCTTTTGTTCCAAGAACAACAGAAACCAAATTGGGAAAATGTCATCAGTACAGTCTCATCCCAGGTGTAACCGCTTTATGTCCATATGGTTCTGTTTGTTGCTTCACATGGAAATGAGCTCAGTGGGTTTGGGGAGACAAAGGGTGAGAAGGGACATTTTCTTGGTGAATTGTCAATTATGTAGAGGAGGCAAGTGGTTATCTTAAGAAATGAGAATGCTGAAGAGGAACTTGGTGTTTTCTTTTTGATAATTTAAAAAGCAGGTAGTTAAAGGTGGGGGTGTAGCTTTTTGAGGCAAAGCAAGTTGAGCTAAGCAGGCTGCAGCAAGAAACTAGGAATGCCAATGAGCATTTATTTTTAATCACTTGAGAAATGTAAATGTTCTCCTTAAATCAGCATACAGAAGACTAATGTCAAATTTAGCAGTAATTAATAAGAACAGTGGAAAATTAATCAAAAAGTTATCTGACTATACCCAAGTATTAACTCTCGTTTTAATTTGTGTGTATCCTTCATTGTGTGATGAAATATCTGAAGATATGATTGTGTTTTTATTTTAATAACTAATAAATAGAAGTACAAGTGTTCATCTCCAAACACAATCTAGAAAAATAAGGTGAATGAACCTTGACTTTTTTAGCTATGTGCCAACCTATATCAGATCCACATCAGAAAAGACTCAAAAGAACCAGATTTAGAGCTAACAACTAATTATTATAAATGAAGATCAATAAGAAAATTCTGGTTTACTCATCATGAGGCTAAGAAACAAAGTAAATATTATACTTGACATCAATCCCCAAAGAATCCTTACAATTAAGTCAAAAGAATAATGACATGTCTCTGTCATAAATTTCCTAATAAATACATGAGTTAGATGCATGTTTGTAGGGCTTGACCTTCTGATGTTAACCCATCCACATCTACAACAAGGAGGTAGGTTACAATCCCAAATTTTAGTCATTAAGATCTCAATATACAGCCCTCTCATTAACAGTGTTGTACAGAGATCTTGATAGAAGAGAATATATTAAAATAAAAGAAATACACAGGGAGGAATTAGATGCTATATATCCAATCAGTGGATATGTGTGAAATACAAAACCAAAAGGTAATCAGAAATGCAAAGACCAGGAAACAGAGCAGCCTCTGGCTCTTCACCCAGTAAATCTGCCTTAAATTTGTGCTTGCAAAGGGTCAGTTGAATTTATGGATTGTAATTACTTGAAAGATCACAGAATTACTGAATGCAGACACTTTTTTCCCTTCCATTCTCTTGTAAACATTTTGTTCTAAATACTAATGAAAGTTTCAGAAATCAAATTAGTTGCCTCATAAAATTGAAGATATCACTAACCATTCTGATGTTTCAGCATAAGACAGGGATAAGGTTATCGACTCAGTCCCATAATAGAAGTGAGTTCCCATCCCAGCCTTCCCTTTACAAGATGTGTGGACTTAAACAAGTCACTATTCTGTTCTCCTTTTCAGTCTTGATGGTTCTTCCTTTCTGTCTCACAAGAATTCTAAGATAATATATCATTATGAAATGTTTTGAAAAGTCAAAAGCATTATATTAATTAAATCTGTAACATAGCCTTTGAACGAATAACAGGGAAATTGAGAAGTTAGGAAACTTATTGTTTGGCTTGGGCCAGGAATTTCAAAAGTCTACTGGGTCTCAGTGGTGACCTGATAGAGGTCTGTCCATACCTGCCCTCCAGTGAGGCTTTGCTGAGCCTCATCTGAATACTTTACAATAGCTTAGCTCTGAAAAAAGGTGAAGTCTCTGATGTATAGAGGGAAGACAGGGAATGGTATAGAAAGCAAATCCCAGGACAGTACTTGGAGGCACAGGCAGTGATGAAAATCCACCTTCATTTTCCATAAATTGTAGACCCAAAATAAAGAGGGTCATTTGAATGGTGAGGTCCACAAAACTCAGGGGAAGAGAGAAATCCTCAGGTGAGCAGAGTGTTGAATATCCAGCTAAGTCTTTAGGGGAGGACAGGAATGGGAATTCTCCCAGAACATCAGGCACATGATGTATGCACAAAAGTCCAGGTAAACCACAGTGAAGGATCTAACAATCAGCTCTGTCATGGCTCCTGGATAATAGAGATTAAGAATACCTTCCACAAAGGGTGTGCCTTTCTAACTCATCAAATAGAAAAGTCTTGAGAGACAAAATTAATGAGTCAGAGTACTTCTTTGTGAGAACTCTTAGTTCTCATTTGGTCCTGGGTAAATGTTCTTCTCTAAGGCAGATTTTAGGGTAGTATACCAGCCAGCCAATTCAATTACTAGAAAATTAAAAATACTGAAGATGGCTAATTTGAGTAAGTGAATGAAGAATTAAGAATATGATTTAGTGACCTGTAAAGGAAGTAGAAGACACCTAATTCTAACACAGGAAACCACACAGATGACTCCGTCATCCTGAAGCATGGACAAATGGCCCTATTTGGGATCTCCATATAACTCAGATTGGTAGAGAACTTCAGTGTCTGTAGGAGAAAAGGGCTTCCTCATTCAATAACAGAGCATCTCCACCAGTGAGCCAGATCTGGTTACATGTGTTAGTCAAATTGGAGACAAGGCCTGAAGAACCCCAGAGCAGAGAAAGCCAGTTCTCATAAGTGACCTTAACCTTGCTTGAATTGAAAACATATGTAAAACTTAACATGAACCACTTTTTGCAAATGCCTATATTAAAGAAAAACTGAGCTTAGGCTTAACTAATCAGAAGTGGCCAACAATCTCATAATTATATAGGTAGGGACTTTCCAGCAGAAGAAACCAAAGAAGGTAACTTTATAACTGTACTCCATCAGATATTTTCTCTGTGCTATTTCTACATTCACTCTATAAGACACCTGTTCCTTATGCTACTTCAACAGAGCCCCCTGAACCACTTCTGGTTAGGAGCTGCCTGATTCATAAATTGTTTGCCCAAATAAACTCTTTAAAAAGTTTAGCATGCCTCAGTTTACCATTTAACATGTGAAGAACGTTTTCTTTAGGTCCTGAGGTCCTCTCTAGTAGAAACCATCACACATGCCAAAGAGCAGGTGGTAGATCTTTAGTCCTGGCTCCCCAACACCTTAGGTAAATCACACAATGTCTCTCTTTACCTTGCATTTTCAGCATTTATAACTGAAACATATCCTGTTTTGTTCTTACATATCTCTCAGGGAATTTAACCCATTATTTGGTGCTCATTAAGTGGTAGTTAATTGAGAGGGATCAGCAACTAATCAGTGAGCTTTGTGATAATGGTGAATATGTGTTTCCCCAGTCCACAGTAATGGCTTAACATCTCCTAGCTAAGTCCTCCTCATATCACTCTGCCTGGCTTAGGATTAGGAAGTGCCCTAGGCAGGCCTCAGCATTCAGCAAGGTTCTGCTGATTACCCAGGACATCACTGTCCTCTTGACAATGGCCAGATAGACCTGCAGATACAAGTCTACTAAAGTTACCATGGTTGGATGTCCACACTTTTCTCTGTTCTAATGCTTGGGGCTGATTTTAGGATCTTTTGGCGAGGTGGCTGTTTTTATTCTGATCCATCATTTCTGTTCACCACCATTTCTCTGTTCCAACTACATCTCCATGAAGCAAAATAAATGAAACTCTTCATTAGGCTCTATATCAAAGCTAGGAAAAAGGGAGGGCAAAGAGAGATGGGTATTTATGGTATCATAAAAAACTGACATCTCACTAGCCTAAGGTGAAGGAAATGATGCCACAACCCACGTGCCCTCTGGAGTGGAGGGAAGGTACAGCATTACAATAGATCCTCTTCTTCACTCAAACAAGTATTTATATAATTGATCTAGATGAGAAGTCCAAGGTGGTGTAACATGTGTTCATGAGATCTGGCCCTGGAAATTCTAGCTCACTGTGACTTGGTTAAACTAATTTTAACATCCTGTTGCTTATGCAGTGATAATAATACTACGTTATCTGATATTCCTCATTGTGTCTATGCTAAGAACATTGCTGAGAAAGATTTACAAGAACTATGTAATGTTTTGAACAACCAACAATAAAAATTAAAAAAAAAAACGAAAACAGTGAGAACTCTTGGGAGACATCTCTTTGTGGCGCTATTATGAGAATAACTACTTTTCTGTAGCTCTTGGTTTGATTTTTATCTTGACACTGTAAATTTTGTGTGGCTGATCATATTTTATTCTAAGATACAGAGCCCTATTTTATATCCTGTGATAGCAAGTATGTAGGATTCTGTGGACACATTTCATGTACCTCATACCTAGCATTACTTTCTTTTAATTCCTTCTTGCCTTAAGTCATTTTTTTTTTCTATATGAGCTCTAAAAGACAATGTGGTATGTTAAGGTTAAATCTTTAGGGTTTATATTCTGCCTTTAACACAGCTTTGTGACCTTTCATTTCCTTTCTAAGCCTTACTTTCCTTATCTAGAAAATTATGATAAAAAATATCCTTGCTCCTCAGAATTATTATGAAAGAAAATGTGGAAAGCGTTTAGCACAGTGACTTGCATAATGTGAGTGTTCTAGAATAAAATACTACCATGATTATTATAAATGGTGGTTTATCTTTTTATTCTTATACACTTATAAGTTGTCCTAAATTCATTCTAGCAGTAAGTACAAAGTGAAAATGTAAATTAAAAGCATTGCATTTGCATAGCACTTTAACACATTATTTTTCTCTAGTCCCAGAAGCTTACTCATAGAGGGTAAGTAGTTTTCTCAGGATCACACAACTTGTGAGCAAGATGCATGTCTTCTGAGTCCATTGAGCATTTCACCACATCACACATCTTCACTGTGACTCACATTGCCAAAATTCTTTAGTTCCCTGCAACTGCGTGAGCCAGTTTCAAAGCAATTCCCATTTCTGGTAACATGAGCACAGTTTCTAACTTCCCGTCAATTTCCTTTTAAACACTATATAGAAGAATAATCTCCAGATAGATCACAAAAATCCTATTGCAGTCTATTCTTGCCCAGATGCTTCTTTTACAGGCTTTTGTTATTTTCAAATACAAATTATATTCTGCCCTCAGTATCTTGGGAATTGATTCCAGGACCATACTTGGATACCAAAATCCATGTATCCTTTTTTTTTTTTTTTTTTAATTTTTGATTCTTCCAAAGTTACTTTACTTGTAAAGTGGGGACAGGGTGTCTTATTTTTTTTCTTATTTCTATTGTTGGTTGTTCAAAACATTACATAGTTCTTGACATATCATATTTCACACTTTGATTCAAGTGGGTTATGAACTCCCATTTTTACCCCGTATACAGATTGCAGCATCACATCGGTTACACATCCACTGTTTTACATATTGCAATACTAGTGTCTGTTGTATTCTGCTGCCTTTCCTATCCTCTACTATCCCCCCTCCCCTCCCCTCCCCTCCCCTTTTCTCTCTCTACCCCCTCTACTGTCATTCATTTCTCCCCCTTGTTTTTTTTCCCCTTTACCCTCACTTCCTCTTGTATGTAATTTTGTATAACCCTGAGGGTCTCCTTCCATTACCATGCAATTTCCCTTCTCTCTCCCTTTCCCTCCCACCTCTCATCCCTGTTTAATGTTAATCTTCTTCTCATGCTCTTCGTCCCTACTCTGATCTTAGTTACTCTCCTTATATCAAAGAAGACATTTGGCATTTGTTTTTTAGGGATTGGCTAGCTTCACTTAGCATAATCTGCTCTAATGCCATCCATTTCCCTGTAAATTCTATGATTTTGTCATTTTTTAATGCAGAGTAATACTCCATTGTGTATAAATGCCACATTTTTTTATCCATTCGTCTATTGAAGGGCATCTAGGTTGGTTCCACAGTCTTNCATTTCCTCTTCCTGTAATGTTTTGGCGAGGATGTTTTGAAGAGATGGTTTTCTAGCTGCGAATTCTTTAAACTTTTGTTTATCGTGGAAGGTTTTAATTTCATCTTCCATCCTGAAGCTTAATTTCGCTGGATACACAATTCTTGGTTGGAACCCATTTTCTTTCAGTGTTTGAAATATGTTATTCCAGGATCTTCTAGCTTTCAGAGTCTGTGTTGAAAGATCAGCTGTTATCCTGATTGGCTTACCCCTAAATGTAATCTGTTTCCTTTCTCTTGTAGCTTTTAAAATTCTCTCCTTATTCTGTATGTTGGGCATCTTCATTATAATGTGTCTAGGTGTGGATCTCTTATGATTTTGCACATTCGGCGTCCTGTAGGCTTCTAGGATTTGGGATTCTATCTCATTCTTCAAGTCTGGGAAGTTTTCTCGTATTATTTCATTGAATAGACTGCTCATTCCTTTGGTTTGGACCTCTATACCTTCCTGTATCCCAATGACTCTTAAGTTTGGTCTCTTTATGTTATCCCATATTTCTTGGATGTTCTGCTCATGGTTTCTTAACAGTCTTGCTGAGCTGTCTATGTTCTTTTCCAGTTGAAATACTTTGTCTTCATTGTCTGATGTTCTATCTTCTAAGTGTTCTACTCTGCTCGTAGTATTCTCAATTGAATTTTTAAGTTGGTTTATTGCTTCCTGCATTTCTAGGATTTCTGTTTGTTTGTTTTTTATAACCTCTATCTCCCTGTATAATTGATCTTTTGCTTCATGGATTTGTTTATGTAATTCATTGTCGAAGTGATCTTCCATTGTCTGATTTTACTGTCTAATGTCTTCCTTGAGACTCCAGATCATCTGAAGCATGTATATCCTGAATTCTTTATCTGACATTCCATCTGCTGAAGATATTACCTCTTCTAATGTTGAGTTGACCTGCATTGCTCGTGGTCCTTTCTTTCCTTGTCTCTTCATACTGTTCGCGTTTCTTTCTGCTTGGTGAATCTGTTGTGTTATTTAATTTTCCCCATATATATTTATCTTGCTCTTGTATAGTTGCAAAGTCTCCCTCGCAGGCGCAGGCGGCAGCTCTGCCCCTCCTCCAATTGGGGCAATGTGCCTACCATGCCGGCAGGCCGCTGGGCCTGTTCTGCCGGTCGGTCGCAGGTCCACCTACCTTGCAGGCGGTGGCTCTGCCCCTCCTCGGGCCGCTGGGCCTGTTCTGTCAGTTGCAGGTCTGTCTACCTTGCAGGTGCTGGTGGCGGCTCTTCCCCTCCCCCAACCGGGGCGATGTGTCTACCACGCTGGCGGCCCACTGGGCCTGTGCTGCCTGTGGGTCGCAGGTCCGGCTACCTTGCAGGCGCGGGGGGTGGCTCTGCCCCTCTGCTGGTTGCTGGGCCTTTCCTGCCGGTGGGTCGCAAGTCCACCTACCTTGCAGGCGCGGTCCCCCAACCGGGGCGATGTGTCTACCATGCTGGCGGCCCACTGGGCCTGTTCTGCCGGTGGGTCACAGGTCCGCCTACCTTACAGGCGCAGGGGGCAGCCCCATGTATTCTTAAAGTCTTTTACACATAATGGCATTATGTTCTTCTGTATACTTTAGATATTATAAGAATATAGAAATCATTTAATCTAATATAAATATTGTGTAAGTAGTTTATGTTGTATAGAGAGTAATGACAAGAAACATGTTAAGTGTGTCCAACACAGACATTATTTTTAAAAATACTATTTTCAATTCATAGTCTGTTGAATTCGTAGATGGAGGATGAGGTCCAGCTTTATTATTAATTTTTTCTTCCTTATCTATTATGGTTTGGATCTGTAATGTTTCCCCAAAAGCTCATGTGTTAGACAATGAAGCAACATTTAGAGGTGAAATGATCAGATCATGAGGGCTGTAACCTCATCAGTGGAATAACCTATTTGATGGATTAAAAATTTGAATGGACTTCTCCACAGTAACTGTGGCAGGTGGGGCATGGCCTTGGGGAATAAATCTGTCACTGCTCCTTTCCTCTCTCTTTCTCTGCTTCCTGGCTTCTGTAAGCTGAGTAGCTTCCCTCTACCATGTTTTTCCCCATATAGTTCTACCTTGGAACCAGCCACTATGGATGGACTGAATCCTCTGAAACTGTGAGCCCAAATAAATCTTTTTTCTTTTAAGTTGTTCTTGTCATGAATTTGGGTCACAGTGATGAAAAGCTGACTAACATACTTCCCTTTTATTCTCTGAATGTGATGTAGCACCCATCCTATCAAATTTCACTTTCTAACCGTCTTCTGTGTGATCTGCTTGCCCAACCAGCCTCATTCTGCATCCCAGAACCAAATGCAGAATAAGATGCATTTATTTTCAATCTTGATGTTTGCAGTTAGTTTTTCAGTCTGAAATTCTCAATCTGTCGAAATGTAGGATCTGCACAACCTGGCTCCTTGCTACCAATAGTAATGAATTTTACCACACTCTGTGCTCCCTGAAAATAGGTACAGGTAAATCCCCCTCACCTTTTGCATTGTGGTTAACAGCAAGACACTGCCCTGTATTTGCCTATTCTGAAATGAGATCTATTTCCACCCTTCCTTAATGACTTCCATCTTGAAACCTACCTCATTCATGAGCCTTTTCTCTAATGCAGTAGTGGGAATTACATCTTCTCCTTAATTGTCTTGAACCTTTTGACTTTCACATCATAGATCAAATCTATTTCCTACTCCTTTCCATTAAGAAACCTCAATTTCAGACAAGACAATATGTTCCTCTTTTTTTTTTAACCTTTGTATATGTGGTCCTTGACTCTCTGTTGAAGTCCTAGGACTACTTCCTCCACCCCCCAAATCCCAGTTCAGACTTTACCTTTGCTACTCATGTTATCTTCTAAATGCCTATGGTTCATATCTCTTTATTTATCATGTTATTATAAATGTGTTGGTAGGGCGAGATTTGAATTTCAAGTTTTGAGTTCTTTGTCTTATGTCACTGGTCTTTTTTGCCTTCTCCCTGCTCCACAAATTTTCCTCAAGTTCTAGCATAGGAGTAGGCATTGAATAAGTTATTAATAGATATTTGTAATTAATTCCTATCTGGCCTCTTCTCTAGAAAAACAAAACCTTACACTCTTTCTAAATATTCCTCATAATATGGCATTAAATTCTTTTAGATATAAAATATAATTGTTGATATATTAATTGAACTATTCTAATGGTTAGCTTTATCATAGTTTTATATTCTATTGTTCTTTGCCAAAGGACTTGTTCTGGTTTTATAATGGGCTTTAGAATAATTTTTTAAATTAAAGGTGAGTTCAAAGCTTTTGTATAAATGCATCAAAACACTCTTTGCTGAGGAAAGATGAAATGGGTAATCTTTTCATGTGGCAAATAACTTTAATAATTGCATTTATCCTAGTTTTCTGAATTCATTCTCTGGGATCTAAAGAGATAAGGAATGTTTATTGACAACCACAAAAGTGACAGAAATGGACAGTATGTAGCTGAAAATCACTGAAGCATCAGTGGTCATAAAAAAGTGTCCCAACCCCAATAAAGGAAGATAGGCTCCCAACTTGGGGAGGCCATCTAGCCTAACCTGAAATGTTTAATACTTGTTTCAGTTATTGCTCATGAACACACATGAGTCAAGCAAATCTGCCCCCCAAATTAGGTCTTCAACCCTCAGTGTTGGAATACAAAGTCTAATTGTATTATTGTTTTTATAGTCATAACTACAACCCTAAATGATCTGACTTCACAAAAACATTCTTTACTTTCCCTAGTTACCATCATCCTTTTGCTAGTTTGCAGTGATCTATAGTATCCCACTTATGGTACCTCATCCTCTATCCAGATGTGAATCAGTGGTGCTTACTCAGAACACATAAGATCTTTTGTCAGTTCTCTGTAGGAAATACCCAAGGAGACTAATACATAATTCTTATTTGTATTTTTTGTTTCATGTATGTGCAAACACATAAACTACATGTACCTATAAACCAGCAGAATAGTTTTTGTTTAGGGGAGCCAACATTTGCATCTGTTATCATTTTCTTTCTCCCACTTCTCATGTAAGATATGTAACTGGTTTATCAAAGAGTCTCATCATGGTGACCCACAAAGAATTACTTCTCCCCCCTCTCCAATATCTTTTGTGTTGTATAACATAAAGTCAACTTGGCTGTCCTGCTTGGTCACATACTAGTCCAGAGGTTGCAGTGAAGATATATATTCTTGTGTGATCTATATATAGTTTTCTGGAGAACCTCAACCCCAGCACATCTTTTCACTGTTATATTAAATCCTCTTTCACTCACCTACTGAGTAAATAATACCTTGAGGCTCTCTTTTCTGGATTCCATCTCTTTTTGGTCATTTTTGGCTCTCTAAATAACCTCAATTTTGAGACTCACTTCTGTCTCAAACTTCACTCAAATATGCCTCATCCTCTTACTTTAAAGCTGGCCAGTCCTCTTTTAGGTTCAGAGGCCAAGGGGGAGGGGATTTATGGTCTTTTCATACACAGCCCTAATCATTTCTCTCTCTGAATTTCAACCTTCCTTCATCTTGCCCTATGACATCAGAGAAGCCTGTTAATAGAGAGGATTTAGACTAAGCACTGCCCCATGTTTGGGCCTTAGAAGGGTACTTGGGCTAGTTTAGATATTTATGACCTCTGCTGGAGGTCATAAATTGGCTTCCTCTACATTGTTGCACATGGTATTCCAGGAATCATGCCAAACCTTGCCAATCCTCTCCTTAAAACGCTATCAATCATACTTAAATACGCCATTCTTTGACACAATTTCTGAAGTTATAGATGGATTATGCTGTCTATTTTATACATGAATTAAATCACCAAAATATAATTTGCCTAGAGTTATCAGGATTTGGTGAAGAAGCTAGAAATGTAAGGAATTCCACACTCATTATCCTATATACAGGGTAGTAACCAATTCCAGTGAACAATGGGGAATGCTAATTTCATTGGTCTCAAGGATAAGACACAAATTATTTTGGTGGGATGATGATTTGTTTGTCCTTATCTGCAAAGTCACCCTACCTCAGTTCCTAATTTCTACCCTCCTCCTCAAAGCAATAATAAAATAACTTTTTTTTTTCTTAAAATAAAACTCTGACACGGGGATGCCCTGAGTATTTCTCGTGGCTGGATATTTATTCACTTGGCTCAAAAACAACCAGGGCAGCCTGAAGGTTACTATCTCCCTGCTGACATTTGTGTTCATTTGCATCCTAGAATCAATAGATTCCCCTTTCACAGATGCTCAGCACGACACCAGAGAACTGAAATAGATCTTGACTCCATTTTCTCTCTAGGAACATTACTCCACCGTCCCTTAAAGCCAGTGGACTTCAGCAGGCCTTTCACTTTCAGAAAGGTCCTATCTAAAAGTGGGCTCCATGTCAGGACAGGATCACCCTGAAATTCCACAGAACAAGTTCCTCATACTCACATCAGGGAAGAGGAATAGCACTAGCAAGAATGGATTGCACTCCTGAGTATCTCCAACATTAGACACTTGCAATCTTGCTCTAGGGCCCAGAATATTCTCCCTGGAGCTAGAGCTCTGCTAGCACTATAAATGTAGGCAATGCTGTTGAGTAGTTAACAAGAATAAAGTCAGAAAATAGATGCCAGTCTCTCCTTTCTGTCTGCTCAAGCCCATATGAGTCATTTCCTTAGTGTCTCCTCACAAAGGTATTAATAGCTTTTCTATTAGCACCACGTTCCCCATCACACTCTTTCTTCCTCTCAGTTTCTAATCTTCATTTGCTATAAGGTGGCTGCCATTATTACTGCCTCATGAGAGAATCAAGGTGCAATTTTTAATCCTAGTTTTGAGTCTTAGCTGCAATTCTGGGTCAATAGTATGTGTCTACCTGGACATCCTGCAACATATACAAATAGACTTAGGACCTAGAAAAATGTTTAATGATGATATTGATAAATCCTAAATAGTTTATAGTTGACATGCTGTACTCTCCTTGAATATCATGATACTTAACCTTTAGCAAAGAGAACAGAGGTAGATGTTTGGGCTGTGAGTGAGCCTGGACAGCTCAGAACCTATGGAAGTACCACAAAGCCAGGATTTTGTAGCCTTTATTGGCAAGTGTGGTCTAAAAATGGAAAAGGAGATTGGGGAACATGGGATGAATTATCTGGTTTAGCTGTCTACATTGATCTTACTCACCAGATAATTGCTTAGCACCTTCACTTTCTTTTATTGGGAATCACCTCAGAGTATGATTGCTCTGTAGTCTGTTTTAATGTACCTTTGATATAGAGACAGCCAGTTATACCACAGTGAAAGCTTCATGTCACCACCAGTAAATAAATAGGGAAGATAAGATGAGACAAAGCATCACATAGCAATTGCGAATGTAATCGTGGGAGGAAAAAAATGCCTACCTATTTATTCTGTTCCTTACTTCCATGAGAATTCATTGCTGTAGCAACACATTAAGTCTTCTTTCTTACATCTTTAGTCAACATAAAGTGGCATAGCCAGTATCAAGTATTGAAATTCACAGAAGGTATTAACAATAACATGGCATTTAACAAGACAACACAATAAACAGATCCACCTACTAAATATACCTAATGTAGCATCTGTTTCCAGACATTGCTCAATGCCATTTAGAATCTGTTCTCATTTCGGCTGATCTCATTGTAGGAAATATAAAACTCAAGCATCAACCTCCTCTGTGGGGACAGGGAGATCATTTACTCATAGGTTGCAGAGGGAATCTGAATAAGAAAGCTGGGTTCTTTATCACCTTCCCGACCCCCCAATTAAAACAACAGAAATGTGAAATATTCCAAAATTCCTCCTATTAGCAATTTGTAGTTTCCTACTATTGTGGTTAGAAGACACATAAAACTTGTTTTGCAGTCCAGCATATGATCTATCCTGCATACACTCGAGAAGAGATTTGTTGTTGAATGGAATGTTCTGTATGTGTTTATAAGGTCCAAGTTGTAGTTCAAGTTTCCTTACTGATTTTCTGTCAGTATAATATGTTCATTATTCAAAGTGAGGTGCTGAAGCCCCCTACTATTATGTATTGCGATATTTCTCTCCCTTCACATCCATCAATATTTTGTGATATTGCTAATTATCAGGAAAATGCAAATTAAAACCACAATAGATATCACCTCATACTTGTTAGGATAAATGTTGGCACCAAGGTAGAGAAGAAGGAATCCTTATAGCACTGTTGGTGGAAATGTAAATTGGTAGAGCCATGGAAAACAGCAATGGAGCTCCTTGAAATCCAGAAATCCCACTTTGAGGTATATATCTCAAACTAAGTCAGTCTGTTAAAGAGCTACTTATAGTCCATTTCTTCACTGAAGTATTGTTCATAATAGCCAACAAACTGGCTATGATGTCAGAAACTGTCAACTTATATACCTCATTTTCATCTGTCAGTGGACATATAACAGCCAAGAATTGGAAATATCCTAAGTGTCCATCAACTGATGGATAAGGAAAACAGGGTACATACACATAGAATAATATTTAATCCTAAAAAGAATGAAATCCTCTCATTTGTCAATAATACAGATGGGCCTGGAGATCATTACATTACATGAAATAAACCTGATGATATCATTCTTACGTGGAATCTTGAAAAGTTAAATTCCCAGAAATACAGTACGAAATGTTGGTTATGAAAGGCTAATTTTCAATTAGACAAGAAGAATGATTTCTGCAAAGCTATTTCACAGCATGTGACTAATACCTAGAAGAATAGAATTTACATGTTCTCATCATAAAAATAAGTATGTGAGATGATGGATATGTTGATTGATTTAATTATTCCATAATCTATACGTACAAATACATATGATTTATACATGTCAATAAAAAGGTAAAGTTCCTATAGCTATCTATCTAATCCACTGATCATCCATGGCCTTGAATCACTTGAAATGTGGCTACACTCAATCGCAACATATTGGAAATATTAAATAGATACTAAGATCCACTTATTTAGTACAAACAAGTATCAAATATCTCATTCAATTGTGTTTGATTGCATAATAGTACTATCTCAAACATAATGGGTTTGTTACCTGTTCAATGTACCTTCCATAAAATTTAACATAACATGCCTAGCTCACAATATTTTTCTCTGGGACAATGCTGCCCTGGAGGCTGGAAGCACGTTGCTAATCTCTCTGCTTTTCTCTCCTGAAAACTCTTGTTTTCCTCCTTCCCACTCAGTTTGATGTTGGCTGCCACTGGTGTCGCTTCTTTGTTCCACAACTCAGGAAGAGAAATAGAACAAAGAGGAGGAGAGGGTAAGAAAGAGAAACAATAGATGAATGGATTAAAAAAGTGTGGCATTTATACACAATGGAATATTACTAAGCACTAAAAAATAACAAGATCATGGCATTTGCAGGCAAATGGATGGCATTAGAGCAGGTTATGTTAAGTGAAGTTAGCCAATTCCTAAAAAACAAATGCCAAATGTCTTCTCTGATATAAGGGGGGTGACTCAAAATGGGATAGGGAGGAAGAGCATGAGAAGAAGACTACCACTAATTAGGGAAGAGAGATGGGAGGGAAAAAGAGGGAGAAGGGGAGTTGCACAGAAGATGGAAGGAGAACCTCATTGTTATACAGAATACATATATGATGTTGTGATGAGAAAAAGAAAAAAAGTGTGTTACATTAGATTGGATAGAGAGAAAGGATGGGAGAGGAGGGGAGGAGTAGTGGGGATAGGAAGGGCAGCAGAATAGACAATATGATTGATGTGTGTACATTTCATCTATGTATTATATGTCAAAATACTTTCTGCTATCATGTATGACTAAAAAAATAAAAATAAATCGTATGGTTAAAAAGAAAGAGAAACAAGGACAGCTGGTGCCTCAGTGTCTGTTTATGTCCATCTTCAAAGGTGACTCCTGTCAAAGGAGGCAACCACATTTTTCAGCAACTTCTTCCTTTACCCTGACACCTCTTTTCCTCATGAGGGAGCCATAGAAACCAGCTTTTCAGAGCCTTTCTACCACCTCCTGGACAGACCTCTTGGTGGCAAGCAGTTTGGTGAGACTTGGAGAAAAACATGACAGTCAGTGGACCATAGTAAATATGAGGAAGGACACTACAGCCTCCAGAGGTCATTCCTTTCAACCACCTGGCTGCCTCTCCAGGGTCATAGACCTCTGTGTAGGCTGAATAATGGCAGGAATGTCCAAATCCTAATCCCCAGTACCTGCAAAGTTTTTACTATATTTATTTTTAGATGTGATTATGATTTATACATGTCATGGGAAGCCTCCTGAAGGAAACTGCCCTATGAACACCTCAATTTTAGCCCTACTAAGATTGCTTATACACGTGTGGCTTCCAGGACTATAAGAAACCCATGTTGTTTGAAGCTAGTCAGTTTGTGGTTTCTTACAGTAGCACTAGGAAACAAATCCAACCTGCAAGACCACAGATGCCCTAATTGGTGGAGCCAGGCGAGCTGTATTATCTGAAACTAGTGACAGTCAAGTCTTTCAAGGGGTCACTGGAAAGGAAGCTCCACACTTGCCATCTTAGAAAATCCTGTCAAATTCTGAAGGTAAGAGGTATATGGTGGAAAGTGAGAGGTGAATCTTATCTAGATCTCTAACGTCCTGTGTAAACTTGCATTCAGATTTGACCTTCCTAGACCTCAACAACTAAAGGCCACAGTTCTGCTACTTTCCTCAGGCTTCCATTCCTCAACTGCCGCAAACTCACTTTCACTCACCCTGCGATCCAACACCATAACTCAGTTCTGCATACATTTATGGGAGGGCCTTCTAGGTGCTCTTCAAATGTTATGTTGCTTCTTTCCTCATGAAAACACTTTCTGAGAAGATAAGTTCTACATATGTGAAATGGGGAAGGGGTTGGAAAATGGAGAGTTCAGACTAGAAAGGTGTATTTAAAAAAAAAAGAGAGAGAATTTTTTAATATTTAATTTTCAGTTTTTGGTGGACACAATATCGTTATTTTTATGTGGTGCTGAGGATCGAACACAGCGCCCTGTGCATGCCAGGGGAGCGCATTATCTCTTGAGCCACCTCCCCAGAAAGGTGTATTTTTCTAGAACTTGATTTCTTCATGATTGCACTATTTATTAAAAACACATTTATGTAGCAATTTATAGACTGCATATATATTATTCCCCCAATTCAAAACAAACTGCAACCGTTGAGCTTCCTCTTATGTAGTTCAGGTCTCATGTATGTTTTAAGTAATATACACATAACACAGATCTCCAGTTCCAGGAGTGACTTAGTATTTGTGAGGGACTTCAGTGTGTGCCTTGTTGCCTGCCCATGCATTTTTTTTCTTCACAAACACCAGCAGCATGGAAAATGGCCATCCTGATCAGCAATTGAATATGAGTAGAATATTTCCAATCAGAGTTCCTCATTTAATCCTGTGTGAATGGTAACTGGTCCAGGAAAGGGCATGTGACACACAAAAGGCCAATAAGTCTTTCCCTTTATAAAAGCCCTTTGGAAAAGGAAGCTCCCTTTAAATTGTCCTTTCCCAACTAGAACACAGCCAGACCACATCTTCCCATCAGCCTGGAGAAGTTGTTCTAGTTCCTGAAACAATTCTTCTTAGAACAATCCCAACTATTTGTGCCAGTAAATTGTATCTTCTCCTCAAGATGTTTTGTTGTTGTTTTTCTCCTCCCTCGAGAGGAGAAATAACCTGTACATTCTTGAATAAAGAGAAAGGCTCCCTTCCAAGCTATAGGTAACCTCAAACTCCAAGAAGAACTTTGGGCACGAGGCTCCACCTTTTCCTCTTCTGCAAGCTAGAGAAACTTTGATGGTTAAGAAGACAAGACTTTCCTAAACTGAGGAACTGTTAGCCAGTTGTGTGATGTCAGGGATGGGTGAAATAAAGACAACCTTATAGGAGATGAAGAAAAGAATTACTCTTTAGAGTTTAATTCAGCAAACCCAGAAGTTGTCTAAAGACTTAATAGTACATATAACAGTCACTACCATCAAAATAAATTTTTTAAATTTATCAGAAGTGATAAATTCTATACAGAAACATCCTTAACCGGTGGTCAAAGATGTTCTGTCTAAAGAGGTTATTCTTGAGCAGACATCTGGATATCAAGGTAAAAAAAAAAAAACATGGAGAAAGGGGCATTCTTGGGAGAAGAAACTGCTAAGGCAACAAATGGATTGAGGTATGGCATTTTTGAAGATTAAGAAATAAACCCAACATGGAAGGAAGTACAGGATAGTGCAGCCTTGGCACTGTTGACATTTTAGATTAATTTAGATCCTCTTTAAATTCGAGATAATATAGAATACTTTGAGATATTCAAGAGGGTTAACTAAAAAATAAGAAATGTATAAGCTCTATGGGAACAAACCTTTAAACCACTTCAGAAGGACAAAAGAAGTCATGAACAAGTAGAAAGGCAGAATAGGAAGACTCAGTATTAAAAGAGTGTAAATTTCCCAAGGTCAGTCTATACCTCTAACATGGTTTCAGTACAAACACCAACAGGATTTTGTTCTTGCAACTAAACAAAGTGATTATAAACTCGTATGAAGATATAAACAAACCCAGAATAATCGGAAACATTCTAAAAAGGAAGAATGAGGAGGAATCCCATTCTACCAGATATTGTCAAACCTAAATAATAGAGTTGTGATACAAGCTCAAGAACAGACATTCAAAATTGCAAAGCAGAACCCATTAATGTTAACAAATATAAATGGTAACTTAATATTTTCCCCATGAAGATAACACGTCTGTTTATTAAGAATATAGCCATGTATAAAAAGCTACAAAATGGATCTAAACTAATATTTATGTAAGAATAAATTCCAATGGATTAGTGATTTAAATGTATTTGAAAATCCCTAAAACTATTAAGAAAAAAAATATGAGAAAATTTTTTGTAACCACACAGAAGACCTT
The DNA here is from genome assembly GCF_001458135.2 of Marmota marmota marmota. Classification (NCBI taxonomy): domain Eukaryota; kingdom Metazoa; phylum Chordata; class Mammalia; order Rodentia; family Sciuridae; genus Marmota; species Marmota marmota. The sequence continues at coordinate 39,394,561 of NW_025999932.1, forward strand.
TTTAATTAAGATAACATATCCTAAAATCACTATAAAAAATCATAGGAAAAAGACAAAATGAGAAAATATATTTGCAAACTTATTACAAATTCCTGAAATCCTGTATTGAGGCTCTTTTTCTCAATTTGGCAGAGGATTTAATGAAAATCAAAATCCCAGTAAGACAGTGCTTCTGCTGCCTAGTTGTATAGGTCTGAGAAATGACCTCTCCAAACCCAAGTTTTGTCAACTATAAAACAGAGTGTCCAGCAAGGGGTAGTGAACCAGACAATTCCTTGGAGAGTGATTAAATTTTGTCTGCTAAGTAGGTGCCCATCCTTAAGGTAAAAAAGTACATAAATCAAGTTCCATTTCCCATCTGGAAATCAGAAGTCCTAATAGGCAGTAGCTATTTAACAGGTGCCTGGGATATAATTTTTATTCAAACCAGACCTTCTACATGTTTACTCAGTTCATTTTATAATGAGATGGAAATGTTCCTATAATGATGCCCAACTGTAATGGAAGGGTTTGTAATTGTTTGTAATAGGGTGCTATGGTATAAAGAATACTGAATGATGCTTCTATTTATTTGCTTACTTACAGACATGCTGACTCATTCTTTTAAAAGAATTTGAAGTGATTTGCAGCAGAAATACAATAACATGGTAAAATATAAAAGAAAAGAGAAAAAAACATACACACAAGAGTGCCCAGGGCAAAGATAAATTAGAAGAGTTGATCATGACAGGGAAGAAAATAGTGTATTCTATAAGGGATTACATAGTTGCTATGATTTATTTCTAAATTGTTTCTGAACTTTCTTGAATCAAAGTCAAAAAGAACCAGTGGACAGTTACATAGATTTTTTTCATCAAAAGTGAAAAATAAAATCATACAATTTCCTCAAAAGAGTGGATAATCCAAGTTATAGAATGGGCTGTATAATCTTAGGTAAGCCTACCAATGTTGTCTGGGTATTTCTGATTCCTATTAAGAAGCTAGAGGAGGGGATGTGGCTCAAGCGGTAGCGTGCTCGCCTGGCATGCGTGCGGCCCGGGTTCGATCCTCAGCACCACATACAAACAAAGATGTTGTGTCTGCCGAAAACTAAAAAATAAATATTAAAAAAAAGAATAAAAAATTATTATAAAAAAAAAGAAGCTAGAGGATTTAACCAGATGATTAAGTTGCAAATAATGAAGGACTTGAAGTGACATGTGCTGTTTTCAGATCAAAACCATCTATGAGTGACTCCTTTGATTTTTTTCCCATTACCAGCTACGAGACAATTCTCAGACTCTTAAGTTGGATTCTATTGTAAGTAGATGTGGACCTATATTTTTTATTAGGGTAGCCCTTAGAATAAATGTCCACGGAAAGAAAGGGGGGAAAAACAGAACTGGGCAGAGGGATGAGTAAGCTGTAAAATTGGTTAAACAACAGCCATGGTTAACTTCATGGGGACACCAAGAGCTAAAACAGCCTGTGAGAGCCAGTCTGGCTACTACAGCTTTCCAGAGATAACTCAGTGTGTAGAAGGGATCACACCTGAAGGCACACCTGACAGCTGGGGGGACTCATCCCCTGAATGATAATCATAGTTGCACATCTCCATATCCACATACAGGGTGACCTTGAAAGTCAAAAGTTAAACAGGGCCAACTCCAGCAGAGAACCCCTATCCTACACTATATTTCAACAAATCACTGAAATTTTCAGCCTTATCTGTAATAGCAATGTGTTGTTTCACACACACACACACACACACACTTTAGCCTTCTTTAGACATGTTCTACACTTAGACACTGTAGAAGTTACAGTTATTATGTCCTAGAATGAGTACTTCCAATTTGTTGAGAGTTAACAGTGCCTAAACTGAACTGTAAAGTTGATGAAATTTATTTTCATGGATTCAACCTTCATTCTGCCACTTCTCCACCATCAGCCCTTCTCCAACTCACTACATAAACTGAATATATATTCTTGTGTTCCTCATACTTGCTTTTTAAAAATCCTTTACAATCTACTTTCTTACCAGCACGACTTATACTTTCTGCTAAAAAAAGATAAATTTTGTTATATTTTGAATCCCCCCAAAGTGGAATTTCACATATATGCTGGGTAAGTGGAGGAAATCTGGGTATATTTGAGGACCAATCAATTTACCAGGCAAGTATAGAACTGTCTTGAAAGAGTATCCCTCTCTTCTATTATGTGGCTCTACCCCTGTGTCCTCTTATGGTGTCAGGTCACACAGACTAGGAATTAGAACGTGGTCCATTGATAATACTTATGCACATTTTATTCTCTCTGAGCCACAACTGCTAACACATTCCCTAAATCTCTGGAAATATGTGAGTAATCTTTACAGGAATTCTCCAGAGGTCTTTCTATACTCTTCAGTGGTGTCCACTGGCCAAGAACCCTTCTCCAGAATCATGTCTGCAGCCCTTATCACACAGAGGAGGTGGGCATTCACAGCTAGGATGCTGTGTCTCTGTACTGCCCAAGTGCCAGTATGGAGCGAGCAATCAGGATCCTCTCTAGATTGGAGCTACTGTTCATATGGAAGGCTGGAGAAAGCCTCCTCTCACCCCTGGCTCAGGTTCTTAAATAAGCAGTTTTATCCAAAAAAATCTCTGTAAAATCAGTGCCTCAGGAAGAGCTACACAGATTTAGAGTACAGCTGTTCTCTCCTTAGAGGTTAGTTCTCTATTCACAGAATTGAGTCAACTGGATCTGGCTAGGTCAGGGTAGGCAACCACCCTCTAGGAAAGATGCCAGGCTGTCTTCAATCCATTTTGCCAGCACTCATTTCCTTTCACTAAAAACCCTCATTCAAATTGGCTGCTAGCAGTAGCCCTGTTACTTGGTGTCCAAACACATACAAATCCAAGTTTAGGGTTAAGTTAGGAATCTTTTTACATATACAAAAGAATTTAAGAAATAAGGTAGTGATAATATTGTAAATATAGCGGTTAACATTTATTAAGGTTATGTGTTAATTACTGTGCCAAATGCTTTTTCCACATTTCCTGATTTAAATACTGTCAAACTCTACAAAGGATATTATTCTTTTCCTCTGTTCAAATAAAATTTAAAAGGAACAAAGGTAGAGAGAATGAAGTAATTTGTCCAACTTCACACACTAGGAATTTGCTGAGCCTGAATATGAACCCTCATAGCTCAAGTTCACAACCACTATCCTCCGCTGATAATTATGCGGGATTGATGTTCAGGTCAGCAGCCCTGCTTTCATTATATGTGGCTAGGCAGCATGTGCCATGCTTGATTTGCCCGTCAGATCCTGTAGTATTTAAAACAAATATAAGAAAAAGACCCCAAGCAACCAAGGTAATAAGGAATTCTTTTAAAGGCAGAGTAACCTTCTGCATAGACACCTTGAGTGTGTAAAGGTACCATTACCCACTCACTGTCTTTTCTGGAGTCTGAACATCTGTTAGCCTCAAAGTACCTGAAGTTTCTGAAATACCCTAGTACAAAGTATGGGTAATTGAGTAAGGAAGAGGATTCTACTTCCAAGGAATACCAGGAAATAGCAGGATGGGGAAATGAGTAACCAAAAGAGGAAGAAAAAAAATGTCAGCCCTGTCATAAATCCTGATTATTTTAAGACATGTGTAGATGGTTCTCCTGTTGCCTGGCTTTCTGATCCTGAACACATGTGAGCCTTCTGGTAATGCTCACACACTTATCAAATCCATGCTATGTGACATCTCTGCCATGTTTGATACCCTTTCTTTTCTTCATCCTATATTCCCTCTACAGGGCCCTTGATATCACAGTATTAACTTTTAGTGTAGCAATAAACAAACCTCTCAAATCGATGGCTTACCAACACCAATATTTACTTCTTGTTCCCACTGTGTGAGATTTGCAGATTAGCTATAGCTTTGGCAGCGTTTTCATTTTGGACTAGGTACCAAGTGGTCCATGTCATCTCACAGTGGATTTCAGGAACAAAAGGAACAGAGACATTTTGTGCACGTTAATGAAAGCTTTTGCTCAGATGTGGCATTTGTCATACATGCTAACAAGCCACTGGCTGAAGGGAGTATGCTCTGTCCACAGGAGAGGGAGGTGTGATCAGAGTGGGAGAGGAATAAATCATGGAAAATTATAGGATCTACACTACTGGGTCTCCTCCAATAGAGGAGACTGTGCCTACTCAAAGAACCTGGTTTTTTTCTGTCTGACCCTCTCACAATGCAAAATGCCCCAGAGTTCTGTCTTTGCTGCCTTTTCTTTTCCCTGTACAAGTTTTCCATAAGCCAGCCTGATAGTCTCTAAATTTGTACATCCTTGCATGGCTTGAATTGCCTACTACTATTGTAATCATGAACACACAACCTTGGCTGTTTTTTCTCCTTCTCTAAATTCAAGCCTCACAAGAGCTTTATTTCAGTCTGCCCCTTGCCTTGTCCCCACTGTTCCAGTCCATCATCTTCTCCTACATGACTCCTGTCATAAATCCTGATTGTTTTACGACATGTGTAGATGGTTCTCCTGTTGCCTGGCTCTCTGAGTTCCTTAACCTTGTCCAGTGATCTTTCCTTCCACCCAATCTTAGCCACCCACTCCCACTGTCTTATCTGACATTTTTCTTGTCAAGAGCAGCACACCCTCCAATTGTTTATTTGAAGCATCCTGCTCTCCAATAATCACATCCTATCTGACTTCTTTTTCTAAGATCCTCCTCAAACTTTCCATTTTATCACCTTTCACTTCCCTCATGAGATCCTCATATCGCTATTTTTCTGGTGTACGGTTCATATTCTATGGCCTATCCTTGTAATCATCCCTTGGCACACATGCGTAATATCTTTCTCTTTGTTTCTTTTCCTTCACTGTATTCTCCTGGAAGAATCTAGTGAATTGGGAAAGTTGGCTCAGGGAGGCTGTGGAAGGACAAGGTCCACATAAGTACTTGAAATCCAGGATCACTCATTCCAGTGGTCCTTGCCTATCCTTGTAGATTTCTTTGGAAGAATTCCTTCTAGTTCTCTCCTTAAATGTTCAATATGTCCTCTCCACCATCACTTTCACTTGAGAATCTGGCTTTCTCTTTCAGTGAGAAAAAAATTTATATCTATATATGTACCTAAAAGTATGTATCTACATATATGTCTTTATATATGCACATACGCACATATATATGCTTCAGCACTTTATTATCACAAAATCTGCCTATGTGCCTTTACACTCACAAACCTGTCTTTCTAAAGTATCCCTATCTAAGGCCAACTCCTCCTATCTCATCAAAATAGCAATTATCCTCAGCCACCTAGCTTCTTTTTTCCTTTTTGTTGTATCACACTCATTGGCACACAAATATGGTATGATTTCTCCCATCTCTACCAGTCTATCCCTGATCCCATGGCCTTGCATGACCAATATCAGTCCTCTAAAGCACAACTCATTAGAAGGAGCTTCTTTTTCCTTGCTGTCTTCCTCTAGTTTCATTGGAGCTCACTGCAAGCATGCTTTTATTCTCACAAATCCCCAAACTGCTTTGTTAATCACCAAGATTTTTGCCTTGAAAATCCAATGCTAATTTATATTCCGCATGTTACTTGGCCTCTCAGCAGTACTTCTGTTGCTAGCTAGGAATCCTCTAGAAACACTCCTCAATTGACTTCAGATGTATCACTCAACCATCCTCCTACCAGATTGGGGCTCTATTCTGTTCCATTTGGTCTCTCTGTATTTATGCCAATACCAAATTGTTTAAGTTACAGCTTTGTAGTATATTTTGAAGTAAGGCAGCATAATACCTCCTGCTTTCTTTTGGTTAGAGATGGCTTTTGCTATTCAATTTTTTTGTTTTCGCCAGGTGTTCCATATAAATTATAAGATTAAAAAAATATTATTGTGATTTGGTAGGAATTGCATTGAATATGTAGATTGCTTTGGGTAATGTTTTAGTCAGTTTTTTCATCACTGTAGCTAACTAAAAGACCAGCACATTGTAGAGGAGGAAAAGTTTATTTGAGGGCTCACAGTTTCAGAGGTCTTAGTCCATAGAAGGCCGACTCCAATCCTCAGGACTTGAGATGAGAAAGGATATCATGGCAGAAGACTGTGGCAGAGGGAAGAGGCTTACATGATGAACAGGAAGCAGAGATAGAGGACTCTACTCTCCAGATACAAAATATATATCCTCTAGCCACACCCCCAATGAACCACTTCCTCCAGTCACACCCCACGTGACTTCAGTTACTACTCAGTTAATCCCACCAGTATTAATTCACTAATTAGGTTAAGGCTATATAATTCAATCATTTCTCCTCCAAACCCTGTATTGGCTCACATGTGAGCTTTTGGAGGATACTACATCTAAACAGGTAATATGGACATTTAAAAATACTGATTTTTTTTAAAACCATGAACACAAGATGTCTTTTCATTTTTTGTGTCCTCTTTAAGTTCTTTCATCAATATTTTATAATTCTCATTATAGATTTTTCACCTCTTTAATTAAATTCATCCCTAGGTATTTTATTTGTACTTGTAAGTACTGTATGGGTTTCTTGATTGCTATTTAGAGAATTCACTATTAGCATATTGCAATCACACTGATTTTTATTTGTTGATTCTGTATGCTAAAACTTTGTTGAATTTATATAGTAGTTCTAATAATTGAGGTGGAAACTTGGGGATTTGAATATTCTTTTTTATGCTAACACACTGGATAATACAGGATGTTGCTCTCCTGCAAGCTTCCATGACCTGAGAATATAAACTGCTATAGTTTGTTGCCCTGCCTTTGATTGTTTAAGGTCCTACATGATCTTATCCTTGGAATCCTTTTATTAGCACTATTCCTGAGTCTGAGATCTCTAAATAAGGGTAAGGGACAATTTTTCAATAACAAATCCATGTAGGCTCTTTAAGAAACATTATTTAACTGAAATCCTCCACAATAAAAAGAAATAATGATTGAAATCAAAGTTATTTTATTTGCAAAATTTAAAACTGTAATATTGATCCTCATGGTGTTTGTGCTTTAGACCACCTTTCAGGGAAAGAACCCAAGAGGATCATCCAGATATCTTAGGTTCAGTGCCCCTCTATAATACAACTGAATACCCCTCTGAATACAACTCAGTGTATCCACAAAAGCAAGTACTAAAGCCTAGATTTCTGGAAAAATACTTGTAGAGACAACCTCCCTGTTCACTATTACTGCCTTAAAGTATAATCTCCTCAGTCCTTCACTCCAGAATCTATATCTGAGTTTTGGTGATCCTTCTGCTCTACTACAATAGCCACCATGACTTGTGGCTATTTCAATTAAAATGAAAAGCAAATAAAATTAAAATTCAGTTCTTCAGCTACTCTAGTCATGTATTTAGTGTTCATTACTCACATGTGGCTCATGATTACTGTATTAAACAACAGACTATTTTAAAAATATTTCCATCAAGAAAGTTCTATTGAACAGAACTTCTCTTGACTTTTGAGATCCCACTTGTAGAAACCTAATTGGTTTTGAAATGTTTGTTCTTAGCTTTTGTCTCTTGTTGTTTAGATATGAGATATCTCCCAAAAGCTCATGAGTGAGACCATACAAGAACATTCAGAACTGGAATGATGGAGTTGTGAAAAACTTACCTAATCAGTGAATTAATCCACTTGAATGGATTAGTGAAGTGGTAATTGAAAGGAGGTAGGTCACTATGGGCATGCCTTTGGGGTATATATTTTGAACCTGATGAGCAGAGCTCTCCTTGCTTCCTGATTGCCACGTCTTGTGCTGCTTTCCTCTGCCCCACACTTCTGCTATGATATTTTGTCTCACACCTCAGGTTCCATAGAAGTGAATCAGCTGTCTATGAACTAAGACCTCTGAAAAACCATGAGCCCCAAGTAAACTTTTCCTCCTCTAAAATTGTTCTTGTCAGGTCTTTTGGTCACAGCAGTAGAAAAAGCTGACTTAAAACGGTTTGAGATCACAATTCCCATCCCAGCTCCATTCTCCGAAGCCATAACTCTAGATTTGGTCAACCTGTAAGGCATAAGAAGCTATTGATTATGCCAAATCTGCTCTCAGATCTTCATTTACATTTACATGTTACATTTACTTGTAAACAAATATAATTTCTATTTGTAGGAACATCAAGGTTAGTGGTGACTTTAAAATCCCAGATTGCTACAGGAAAGTGAATGGGAATTACTGATCGGAGGGAATCTACGATCGGAGAGAAAAGGCAAAGCACCAAGCCTGGAGGAGACAGAAGGGCATTAGTCAGTCAATTCCATTGAAACTACGCAAGTAGTAGAATCTGAAGGCAGGTGGAGGGATTGAGAAAATAAAACAGGACTGTGGAATAGTCTGCATCTTTGTAACCCCATGAGAATAATAGGAATCTGACTGAGTAGAAGTAAAAGTTTTGCTTACATCTGGTTTGTGCATGGTCCACTGCCTGCACTGTGGCACTACAACCCCTATCCTGAGAAGAAAGACAACAACTGTGACATTACTTGGACAACACATAATGGGGTGTAATTTTGGCCAGGTTTGCTCCTAACCAAAACATAAAAGGGAAGAATATGACTAATATATAAAAAGATTAACTTTTTCCTGACCTAGAAAGAGAGGAATGACTGTTATGATTTAAATATAAAGTATCCTCCAAAAATTCAATTGTTAAGAAAATGCAAGAAAGTTTAGAGATGAAATGATTGGGTTATTAGAGCCTTAACTTAGTTTGTGTATTAACCCACTGATAATGGATTAACTGGGTTGTAACTGTAGGCAGGTGGGGAATGGCTGGAGGAGACAGGTCACTGAGGGCATGCCTTTGGGGTTTCTCCTTTGTCCCTGGTAAGTGTAGCTCCTATTTCCTGATTGCCCTTTCCTGAGTTGCTTTTCCTTCTACACCCTCTTCCACCTTAATGTTCTGCCTCACCTTGGTTCCAGAGCAATGTAGTTGGCCATCTGTAAACCGAGAGCTCTGAAACTGTGAGCTCCAAATAAACTTTTTTTTTACTCTAAAATTGTTATTGTTGGGTCTTTTGTCACAGAGATGGAAAAGCGAACTAAAACACCAGACTCAAGATCACAGGCTGAGAGAAGGCAAATTGTTCACTGCCCCCAGTAGATGCTGACTGATGTGGCAGCTTTACCATGCATTACTGAGAGGGGAGGGTTTGCCAGGATCCAGGAAGAGAATAGAGGTGCCAATGGACAGGATTTACTTACTGTCAAAGAAAGAAGTTTTGAAGTGAAGAAATGAGGGCTTTAGGCATCAAGGAGGGGAAATTACATCACAAAGCCTATTTCTAAGCTCCAAACTATCTCTTGCCTTCACAACCCCCAGAAAGGAAGAGAGTGGAGCAATTATGCTGACTGCCCAAATCATTTTACTATAACTATAAACAAGTTGAAAGAGGCCATTAAAATCCCAATAGACTTTAAGTGTAAACACCTAGTTTCAGTAAAATTTATTTTTATGTCATTTCCAGTACCAAATCAGTAGATTAAATGCCACAAGTGGAATCCAAACAAAACCTGTGGCAAGGTCTTTATGTGAAGTAAATTAGAAATTCTTTTCAACATAATATACAAGGCATTCTTTCTCCGAGTCAATTTTTCTAATCTGCAGAATTTCTTTGTGAAACCTATGGATACAAAAGATGAAGGAAAAAAATCAGGCCTTACAATCTTCAATGCTCTGTAAGACAGTTCCTTCATTTCATCAACCTGGCAAGAAACCATTGATTTTTCTCAGAAACAAACATGAGTTGACTAATCCTTGAGGCGATTAATGGTTTAGTTATTAAGCATTTCTCAAGGGCTTATCGTGTACTATATGTACAGAACACTTCCCAGTGGTAGAACACTGCATTAAGGCCAAAACACAGAAAGGAGGTAAAATGTTAGCATAGGCTGAAGGCACGTATACGTGCCTGGACTAATTTGAGTGGATGAGGTAAGGATGCTATTATTCTGACTTCTATCTTCCCTATCTGATCTCAAGGTGAACTTTCTGAGCTTTGAGAAGTCCCTTGAGGATGAAAGGCATACAACTTCCATTTATGAAGTACTGATGATGGAAGCTGCGTTGTGTTACCTGCTTTTTGTGGCATATTTCCACCCATGCTCCACAACAATCTAGATGAGTAGCTGTTACTCACTACTCCCAATGTTCAGATGCAGGGAAGGTAGGTAACATTCCATACAGTTTTATGGAATGGAGCTTGACTCAAACCCAGGTTATAAATTCTAGGTTTATGTGTGTCATGAGAATTAGAATGGTCCTCATCATAAACAGCATATAGGAACAAAGTCCTCAAAAAGGAATGAAATCCTATCATTTGAAACACGGATGGAAATAGAGGTCATTATGATAAGTGAAGTAAATCAGATACTAAAAAAACAAGTACCACATGATCTCACTCATGTGGAATATAAAACACTGATCTCATAGAAGTTGATAAAATAGTGATTACTAAAGGCTGGGAATAGTGGGGATGGTTGGGAAAGACATGAGCGATGACTACCAAGTATTTTAAGGCACAAGGAGTTTTGGTGTGCTACTGCACAATAGGGTGACTCTAAACTTCAATAAGGCATTTGAGTAATAATACATTATTTCAAATGCTGGAAGAAAGGATTTTGAAAATTTTCAATATAAAGAAACAATCAATGTCTAATTTGATTTAAACACTACAAAATAATACAGTTATCAAAATATCCAACAGCATACCATAAATATGTATATTTTTATGTTTTATGTATCAGTTAAATTTAAATTAAAAAGTAAAAATCACTGAAGGTTTAAAAACTTCTCTCCTGAATAATTTGAATTCTCATAAAATACCAGTCAGTAGAGCTCTGCAGTAAAAGAAGTTTCTATATATTTACTTATAATGCAAACGTTTCCCAAAAATTATGTAAAGAGAGGCAAATGAGGAAGCCAGTGTAATATTGTATTGGGTGACAGGCATATGGAATATTTCCTGGCCTACTGCCTCCAGAAATCACAAGATTAAGAAATCTTACAAATTTTCAGGCTTACAAATTTTCTGGCTGCTCAAGAATTTAACTTAAGAGAAGCCTGATCATTTCATTCTATAAAGGCATAAACACAAGTGACTAAAGTAGGTCTGCAGAGTTTCTCAGTACAACCTGGTTCAAAAGATTGTTTGCTATTATTCTTAGGTTCTGGGATGTAGCTACCTGTTTTGAGCTCATCTCTTGGTGACTGCCAAGGAAAAGTGAAAGAAAATAACCTGTCACTAGCTAATGCATGACTCAAGTTTTTGGAACTGAAATTCCAGAAAGGGATAGTGCTCCCTTGGGAAAGATGTTTCCCCTTAGATTTGCTGATAGGTCACCCAAAACTAGATTAATGCTACTATATGCTAGGCCATTTGTACAGTTCTCACAGCAGTCATTGGCGATAATTACTATTATGTTTACTAGATATGTGAGACAACTAGTTCACTTAGCTAGTACATAGTAGAAACTGGTACAGAAAAAAGTACCTGAACAAAAAGTCCAAAACCCACTCAGCATAAATTCTCAGAAAAGTAGGAATGGGGGAACTTTCTCAACTTCATAAATAGCTAATGGTTTTTATTGATGCTAACTTCATAATGGTGAGAAACAAACTGGATATTCCCCCCCGTGATTGGAGGCAAGGGAAGGATGTCCCCTCTTACCACTGTTATGCAACACTACATTGTACTAGCTAGTTCAGACAGGCAAGAAAATGAAAAATTCACAGACTGAGAAGGAAGAATTAAGTTGTCTTTGTTTGCAGATAACATGATTATTTATACAGAAAATCCCAAAGAATTGGCAAAATATGCTTCTGGAACTAATAAACACAGCACCGGATACAAGATTAATAAAAATCAATTTCCTATATGTTGGAATTTGAAATTAAAACCACAATATAAACTGGGTGTGATGGTGCCTACTTGTAATCCCAGCAGCTCAGGAGGCTGAGGCAGGAGAATTGTGAGTTCAAAGCCAGCCTCAGCACCGTAGGGAGGCCCTAAGCAAGTCAGTGTGATCCTGTCTGTGAATAATATATAAAATTGTCTGGGAATGTGGCTCAGTGGTTGAGTGCCCCTGGGTTCAATTCCTGGTACCAAACAACAACAACAAAAAGATATATATAACCTACATTAGCACTGAGAAAAATAGTTATAAATATACAAAATAGATACAAGATCAATAAATATAAATGACAAAACTTTGAAGAAATGAAAAAAATTCAAATAGAGACATAGTCCATATTCCCTGGATCTAAAGCTACAATTAAGATTTCAGATCATCCCAACATGATCCAGATTCAACACAATTACAATCAAAATGTCAGAAAGCTATTTAATGAATATTTTTGACAAATAATTCTAAAATTTACATAGAGACCAAAAGATCTAGGAAAGCTAATACAATATTGAAGAATAAAAATCAGAGGACTGATATATTCAACTTTGAAACTTAGTAAAAAGGTACAGTAACCCAAATAGCTTCAATGGAATGGAATGGAAGAGTCTAGAAATAGGTTCACATTAAACACAGCCGATCTTTAACAAAGAAGCAATGGCAATTCTATAGGGAAAGGGTAGTTTTTCAACACATTGGACTGGAACAACTAAATACATTTATGTAAAAGAAAAAAATATAAACACAGATCTTACAGCTTTCAGGAATATTAACTAAAAATGGATCACACATCTAAATGTACAACTATAAAACTTCCAGAAGATAATCCATAAAATGGCATCACTCAACCCAAAGTTACCTAAACAACACAAAAACCCATGATCCACAAAAGAAAAAAAAAAGATAAATTATACTTTGTTAATTTCTTTTTTACCACGTGATAGATATCATTAAGAGAACTTAAAGACAACCCACAGACAGGGAGAACATATTTGCTAAAGATCTGACAGAAAACTCATATTCAAAATGTATAGCAAATTCTTGAAGTTCAATAGGAAAAAAGAACACCAAACTAGAACTTGGACAAAAGATGAGAAGAGATACATCACCCAAGAAGATATACAGATGGTAAATAATCATATGAAAAGTTAGTTAATATCATTTGTCATTAAGGAATTACAAATTAAAGCAAAAATAAGATACCACTATTAGAATGAGTTTATTAGATTAGCTAAAACTGGAAAAAAAAACCCCACAAAACTGGTAATACCATGCTGACAATGACAAAGAGCAATAGGAACTGTCTTTCTCTGTGTGATTGCAAACTGACAATTTGACAGTTTCTTGCAAATATAAGCATGATTTGTCCATACAGTCCAGCAACTGTGCTCCTACACATATATAAAATGTTGTTGAAAATATTCATGTAAAATCCACAAATATTTATATTAGCTTTATTCATAATCATAAAAAATGGATGTAACCAAGATGCTTTCACTAGGTGAATGGGTAAACAAAATAAAGTACCTACACATAATGGGATATGATACAGGGGTAAAAATAAGAGTTAGCATGTGGAAGGACATGACAGAATCATAAACGTTTATTTCTAAGTGAAAGAATCCAATACGAAGAATTACATACTCTATGGTTGCAAGTATGTGAGAAATCACATAATCGTTTCTTTTGGGGGAAAGAGAAAAATAGAGATATAGGGAAAAGGATCGGTGATTTCTGGACGTCATGGATGAGTAGGTGAAAGGTGGGGAGGCTGTCCTGTAGCGTATGATGCTGTAAATGGTGGATACACAACACTGTCCATTGTCAGAAGCCATAGAATTGTGCAACAAATAGAGTCAGCATTAATGTATGCAAACTTTTTAAAGTCATTGAATCAGGAGGTCAGGAGAACCCAAAAAGAAGCAGAGATGGAGAGAAGAGAATACAAGTATTTTCATGAAGTAACCTCAAAGAAGAGGGTGAGGGAAAGAGGTGCTAACTTAAGTAACTTTGGAAATGAATGGAATCATGATATTCTAGTTAATAAAGTTGTTTTTTAGGGGATTGAAATTAACAATTATGATAGTTCTATACCTGTTTAGAGGTTTTGAACAAATAATAATTGAATGGTCCAAGGCAAGAATCACGTTTCTTATTATTGGAACAGTTTTCAGATAAGCAAAATAGACAGCTATAATGATCCATGTGTAATGGATTAGAATTAGAGCTATCTGTAAGAACTTGTGTTTGGTTTAATATTGGTACAGATGGTTACATATTGAAATATTTATACATAGGTGTTCATAGAGAAGTTATCATACATATACTTCTGTCGGCTGAGGAGGTCTAAGAGCGATGATACCCCCCAGTAACAGTGAACTCATCTAACACATAGATCTTGGTTTTCAACATTTTTTTGAAATAAAAGTAAACTGGTAGAAATTATTCATTGTAATTCTGGACACAAAATATGCAGACCCCAGAGCATCTTACAGTGTTGTGAAGAAATTGCTTATTTAAAAAAATACCATTGTTCAAGTATATATAGGAGCCAAATAAAACCTCACTAAACCTAGAACAATTTGAGCAACAAAATTATCTATACTTGGGTAAGGGGTATAAGAATTTTCATTTATTTATTTATTTTTATTTGTTTACTTGTGTGTGTGTGTGTGTGTGTGTGTGTGTGAGAGAGAGAGACAGAGAGAGAGAGAGAACCTGAAACTGCTATGAGAACTATATATCTGAGAGCCATGTATGGAGCCAAGATGGCAGAATAGACTTGACTCTGCAAGAGGTAAGTTAGGCAACAAATGGGAAACCAGTCCAAGGAGGGAAAGAAAGGAAGAATTCTGGAAACCATAAACAAGTGATGAGAGGGCTGTGGTTGTGGCTCAGTGGTAGAGCGCTTGCCTTGCATGCATCAGGCACAGGGTTAGATCCTCAGCACCACATAAATAAATAACATAAAGGTATTGTGTCCATCTACAACTAGAAATTTCTTTTAAAAAAGTGATGAAAAAACCTAAACAACATGGAAAATTGGAAATGCAACAAAGAGAAAAGCACAAAGCAATTCACAACTTCACCTCAGCTCTCTTGCTCGGGGCACAGAACCCGATATCTATAAGGGGAACTGGGAAGTGCAAATAACCCCTATAATAACAGCAATACAGCTGTGCTAGCTGGAGAAATCCATGGTTGTTAACAAACTTTAAATCTAGTTTGGGGATTTGCTTTTAGAGTGACTTCTCAACCACCACCACCTGGCTTTACAGGATAACTTTATTTATATTGCTCAGCAAATTCTCAAGAGTGCTGTAAATAGGAGCTGTGGTAGGGGCTCTCCCAGAACAAAGAAAACTAAGAAAACTGCCAGATTCCTGAGTGCATGTAAATCTGTCCTGACTCTGTTGTAACTTTGTTGAAATGCTACAGCATAAGAATACCTGATCAGAATGTGCATTACCCTATATGGTAGACAAAGAGCTTGAAAGAGGTATATAAGGTGATGACTCCCTTCAATTGAGGCTCCGCCTTTGGATATTAATCTAATGGGCCAGTATTGGCACTAATAATAGCTGCTTCTTGCTCAATACCCCAGGTGTCCTGTTTTACTATATGAAAATGCCACTACAGAGCCATCTTGAGAAGGGTCCTAGTGTCAGGGACTAAGCTTCTATGGGGATCAAGTGTTGAGAGCCACAGCCGAAGGGGCCCCAGCAAACTTCCAGCTGCCAGCTGATGATTGGCTCACAGTGGCCCCAGCAAACTTCTAGCTGCCAGCTGATTGGCTCCTTTGCGGTGATGCTCATTGGGCTGTTTCCCCGCCCTGTCAGACCACGGAGCTGCTCATTGGGGGACTTTTTTTGGCTCCGCCCATGCAACCCAGCCAATCAGCCTCAAGGAGCAGAGGAGTGGGGGGGGGGGGGGTTGAGAGGCTGGTGGGAAGCCCTTGGTGGCAGTTGGGCTCTGAGGGAATTCCTGAAGAGCTCATGTGGTGTGGCGTGTGTTCTAAAAATAAAGTTTGTTTCTGCTTGATAAGTGGCTCCTGAATTGTGCCCAGCCAGACTGCAGGCAATCAAGAAATCCAAAACAAATACTCTTGAGGGTCCAATGTACATCACATGGCCACGTTGACTGTGTGGGAGATGGCTACATGAGACAGTCACTGCATAGCAGAGTGTCTAAGACAAACTTACTAAGTGCATTATGCATTGGGGTGTGTGGTCTGTAGTGGGGAGGGGAGTGGAGGGCACAGACTTAAGTG
The DNA here is from genome assembly GCF_001458135.2 of Marmota marmota marmota. Lineage (NCBI taxonomy): Eukaryota > Metazoa > Chordata > Mammalia > Rodentia > Sciuridae > Marmota > Marmota marmota. Next base: position 39,410,739 of record NW_025999932.1, read on the forward strand.
ATCCCGACCACTGTGATGTGAAGGACACCAGTCAGAGGGATGGGTCTGGAGGCAACCAGGCATGGATACCTACTCGCTCAGTTCTGTGACACCCCCACCCCCACCCGGCACCACTCCAGCTCCCAGGTTTGACTGTTCCACAACCCTCAGAGGCATTCTGGGATATGCTGTAGCTTAAATATTTGCCATGCCCCTGGGCTTACAGACAAGAAACCTCCAGACTGAACACACACCCATTCAACACTGCCCACATACCACTGACACTGGGTCAGTGTTGGGACACTTAGTCCCAACAGTGGCCATGCCAATGTGTGCAGACTGAAGCCCTCTGCCTTCCTGGTGAGGTTCTTAATCCACCAAAACTGAGTTGGTGAGAATGGCGTGCTATGGCTTCAACATTTGCCATGCCACCAGATGTGCTATTAAAAGCTTCCAGACAGAATATGGCCCTGGTGTGGTCTATCCCTGAAAACTATCCAGTGAAAAATTGGGGCACAGCCTGCTTTTCACCCCACCTTGTATGGTGTGAGTGGAGAGCAATCATAATAGGTTACAGCGAAGACCCACTAAATCACCCAGCCATACCTGGCTGATTCCAACCATAGACCACTCAGACAAGAATCTCCAAGTATTATTGGAGATAATTATATCCTTTTATTCTTTATTTTATTCTTTAATTTGAATTTTTCTTCTTTTTCATTTTATTTTTGTTTTTTGATTTACCTTTCCCGTTTTCTTCCTTCCTTTTTGAATTAATTTTTTCACGTTTATTAATTTTTACTCCTTTCTCTTATTATTCCTGAGGTTATTTCTTTTATTTGGTTTTCCTCTATTCTTTGTTTACTATTTCTCATTATTTTCCTTCTTTGGTTCATTAATAATTCTTTAATAATAAATAATACTAATGTATTAACAAATTCTTTAATAATTTTATATTATGTGATCTCCTTTTCTGTATGGTGCTGGGAATTGAGCCCAGCACCCTGGGTGTGTGCTTTGCCAGTGAACTCTACCCCAAGCCCAGCTGTAAATTGCACCTTACTCCAGCCATGATCTATTCCCACTTTGGTGAACACTTCAACTTAAAGACACTGGGGCACTAAGGTCCTACTAAGGTCCTACTCCTGGACATTCATGGCCATTTCAAAAGCAAAGAGAAATAACTGTTGTTGATACCACACCAGTGAGGGACTCCAGCATACTACACTTCCATATCCTAAAGCTCAAGAAGTAAAACCAAAAATCAACAAATGGGATGGCAACAAACTAAAAAGCTTCTTCACATCAAAGGAAACAATCAAGAATGCAAATTAAAACTGCACTGAGATTTCATCTCACTCCAGCCAGAATGTCAATCATCAAGAATACAAGTAACAATAAATGTTGGCGAAGATGTGGGAAAAGGGAATGATCATACATTGTTGGTGGGACAAAATAGATGCAATCACTTTGAAAAACAGTATGGAAATTCCTCAAAAAACTAGGAATGGAACCACCATTTGACTTATCCCATTCCTCAGTATATATCCAGAGGACTTAAAAACAGTATCCTATAGTGAGTGATGCAGTCACATCAATGTTCTATAGCAGTACAATTCACAAAAGTTAAGTTATAGAGCCAATCTAGGTGTCCTTCAACAGACAAATGGAGAAAGAAATGCACAGTGGAGTATTACCATAGACCATTACCATTAGCCATAAACAAGAATGAATTTCTGACATTTCCAAGTAAATGAATGGATATGAAGACTATCATGCCAATCCCAAAAAACCAAAGGTTGAATGTTCTCTCTGATATGTGGAAGCTTACCCACAATAAGGAGGTGGGAGAATAGGAGCAGTGGGGATTAGACAAAGGGGAATGAAAGGAAGGGAGGGGAGATAGGAAAAGACAAACAGTGGGATGAATCTGAGATAACTTTCCTAACATATGTGAATACACCATAGTGAATCTCACCACTGTAAACATCCATAAGACTGGGGTCTTAATTAGGATAAGATATATTCCTTGCTTGTATAATTTTATCATAATGGATTCTACTATCATGTATAACTAAAAAGAACCAATAAAATAAAAAATTGGGTACTGGGGTTGTGGCTCAGTGGTAGAGCACTCACCTAGCATATGTGAGGCACAGGGTTCAATCCTCAACACTACATATAAATAAATAAAATAAAGGTATTAAAATAAAAATTAAAAACACAATTTACCAAACCTCTCCCAAAAAAAACAAAATAAAAATTTGACCAAATTTTAATGGTCCCAGATTTCAGTGGTTTCATTGTGCCAGTAAAATGGTTTAATGAAACAAGTTCTGAATATTTTTTTAAATGACATTTTTAATAAAAAGCATGCAGTAGACAAGGCATAGTGTCAGTATTTTTCTTCCTATGATCAGCTTTCAAGTTTTAAGCCTCTGTGGCAAGATCTACCAAGACATTCTTCTTAAAGATATCCACTTGGATCTCAGAAATAAGTTACAGACTGCTTCACATTAAAGCATGAATTACACTGAGCAGCATCCCAATGTTTGGGGATGTGTAATTGCTAGGACATTAGGTCATGCAGCTCATTTCACAGGATGAACTCAGCTGTGGGAAATGAGATTAGGAAACCCATGTGGATGCTTCTACAACTACCCTGCATGCCACCACTGAATGATATTAAAAATACCCAGGATCCATCAGGCATGTTTCAATTTTAGGACACTATTACTGAACATCTAAAATATGTTCATGGGGGGAAAAACCAGATTTGGACAAGTTTACTCTAGTAATCAACGTATGCCAGGACCATTCATGTGACTACTTAAACCTCAGAGGTGTCGAAAACAAATTTTTCATGAATGTCAGAGGTAAATGTCACCTTCACAGAGTAGACATTTTAGCTTCCAAATGCAGGATAATTTTAGCACTTATTTCTAATCATTAAGACTTGGGAAATCAAATTCTTCATAAGCCTATTTTTATTTCATTTGTTATTTGGACTTAATTCCAAAACTTTAAACTTCAACAATTCTCATCCATTTTTGCCTTGTTATATAGCTTGTAAAAGCCTCAGGCATATTTTCTAAGGTATGCACAGTTTTTTCCCACAGTTTTATGTATACACACACAAAAAAAATTGTGAAATATTTAAATACAGATAACATCCATTATATCCCACACTTCTTTTTTTGGTGGTGGTAACATAGCACATCTAATTTTTTGGCAATTTTCAATATGTAATATATTGTTATTTACTGTAATCACTTTACTGCACAACAGATCACCAGAACTTACTCCTCCCAGCTGAAACTAATCATAAGCAAAATTCTAAAACCACAATGAGATATTATCACATTCCTCCCAAATGAAACTTTGTTCCCTCTAACCAACATTTCTCCATTCTACCACCTATCCTCCCAGCTCCTGGCAACCACCATCCTACTTTCTGTTTCTATAAGTTTGACTATTTTGTATCCCTTATGTGAGATCACACAGCATGCAGATTTGTCTTTTTGTGTGTGGATCATTTCACTTGCAATCATCAAGGTTCAGTTATGTGGCTGTAAATGACTATTTTCTTTTTTAAAGCTAAGTAATATTCCCTTGTGTGCAAATATACCACATTTTCTTTACCCATTCATCAGGTGATGAACACTTGAGTTGATTCCACATTTCGGCAATCATTAATGCTACAATGAACAGGAGAGTTCAGGTACCCTTTGATACAATCCTTTTACCTCCTATGGATATACACCAACACTGGGATTGTGGATCATATGATAATTCTATATTTAACATTTTGAAGAACCTCTACAAAGTTGGTCATAATGACTGGGTTAATTAATAGTCATTAATAATAATGACTGTGCGTATTAGTAACAACAAAATCTAACAATATGTACAATTAATAATGTGCAAGTTTTCCCTTATCTCCATATCCTCTCCAACATATGTTACTTTTAATTTTTTTGATAGGTATGAGATGATATCTCATTTTGGTTTTAGCATTTTGCTAATGATTAGTGACATTGGACATCTTTTTAATAAACCTGCTAGCTATTTGTATGTCTTATTTTGAGAAATGTCTATTCAGATGCTTTTCTCGTTGTTAACCAGAATATTTATTTTCTTGCTATTGTGTTCTTTGCATATTTAGTATACTAATCCCATACTATATATATATATTTTTTTCCCCCGTTCCATAGGTTGCCTCTTTGCTATTTGGATTGTTTTATTTACTGTGAAAAAGTTTTAGTTTGAGGTATTCCTGTTTGTCTATTTTTGCTTTTGCCTTTTGAGGTCATATCCAGAAAACCATTGCCCAAACCAATGTCAAGAAGCTTTCACTTACAATTTCTTTTAGAAGTTTTACAGCACCACATTTATATGCTACGATCTAATTTCATTCCTCTACATGTGCTATCCAGTTTTCCCAGCACCATTTTTTGAAGAGACTATCCTTTCTCCATTTTGACAACTTTATCAAAGGTCCTTTGACTGTAAATAAATAGGTTCATGTCTTGGCTCTCTATTCTGTTCCATTTGGTTAACATGTCTGTTTTTATGACAGTACTATGCTATACTTATTGATGACTGTTGCTTTGTAGTATGTTTTGAAATCAGCTTTGTGATACCTTCAGCTATGTTCTTGTTTCTCAAAATTCCTTTGGCTATCCAAAATCTTTTGCAGTTCCACATGCATTTAGGTTTCTATTTCTGTGGGAAAAAAAAGTCATTGATTTTGATAAGAATTGCAATGAGTCTGTATTGCTTTGGGTAGTATGGACATTTTAACAATATTCTTCTATAAATGTGGGATATCTTTTTGTGCCTTCTTCAAATTTTTTCTCAATACTTTATAGGTTTTCTGTGTATAGATCTTCTACTTCCTTGGTTAAAATTCCTTCCAAATGTCTTGTATTTGCTATGATTATAAGTGGGTCTATTTCTTTCTTTTCTCTCTGTGCACTGCAGTTAGAACCTATGACTTCACACATACCAGGTAAACACTCTACTACTGAGCCATGTCCCCAGCCTAGGACTATTTTCTTGACTTCTTTTTTGACTATTTTACTGTTAGTACATGGAAATATCTTGTACATGAATACTTTTATCCTGAAACTTTATTGAACTTTCTTATCATGTCTAGTCTCTCTGTGTGTATAAACCTGAAGGTTTTCTATATATAAGAACATGTCATCAGCAAATACAAAATTTCCCTACTTCCCTCCTATTTGAATGACCCCCCGACCCCAGCTTGCCTTCCAGTACTAGGACTAGGAGTTACAGTACTATATTGAATAGAAGTGGTAAGAGTGGACACCTTTGTCTTATTCCTAATCTTAGAGAAAACAGATTCAGCTTTTCATTAATAATATGAAATTAACTGTGGGCTTGCCATATATGTACATTCTTTCTGTACCTGAATTGTTGTATCATGGAAAAATGGTGAATTTTATCAAATACTTTTTTTTTGCATCTGTTGAAATTATCACATAGTTTTAATCCTTCATTTTTTCTAATTGCTGTATCACATATTCTAATTGCTATATCACATAATATGTATAATTTTTAAATTCTAAAATAAGGGAAAGAGGAAATACTCGGGAATCATATTGGCCAAATTATATTGTCACATTGTGTGCCTGTGGGTATTAGTAACAACAAAATCTATCAATATGTACAACTATAAAGAACCAATAAAAATATGGGGAAAATTTCTAAAATAATTTTTGAAAAGAGTGAGTAAAGCCACTTATTCTTTTTCCTCTGCTGTATCTCTAAGTCTTGCAATTCACTCGGGATCATATGATTTGTTCTGTTTAATGGACTATGAGCAGAAATGATTTGTTTCAATCCAAACAGATGTAATTGTTTTTCCTTTACCCATTTCTTTTCCTTCTATAGTGACCTCAAAAATTACATGTTCCAGATGTCACAGCTACAAGATGGCTAAGTCTCCATCAGCCTGGGTGTCTGGGAGGTTACGTGGGACTCTGTTGCCTGACCACTTCCCTGGGGACAGTAACCTTAGTAAGAAATAATCCTTGATTGTCTTTAAGCCAGTGAGATTTTGGAGCTAATTAGTTACTAATATGACCTATTCTATTCTAATACAGTGAGTTCTCTTATAAAGGAGGGTCAAAATATAAATGCCTTAAATATATGCAGAAAAGAAGTGATCTTTCGGGGGTGGAGTAGTGGCTCAGTGATAGAGTGCTTGCCTAGAATGCATGAGGCACTGGGTTTGATTCTTAGCACCACATAAAGTAAAAAATAAAGATATTGTATCCACCATAAACTAAAAAATAGATTTTAAAAAAGATTTTTTTAAAGTCTATCTTTCTGTTCATCACTCTTTTTATTTTCCCCTGGAGTCCATCCTAATATCCCATAAAACCAATTTAAATACCTAAGAAATCTTAAACTTGGGTCTTCTTTTTCAGGGTAACTCAGCCTCCCTGTTCAGTTCACAGTTGGGATACCTGGTCATGGCTCCTCTCAGCAGGGTCTGCCTTTTGTTACTCCTCCCTAAGACTCTGATTTCAGAATGAATATGACTTATCCCCTTGGATTTTAAGAAGCCTCTGAAGTGACTTCTCCTGAATTCCTGGTCTCTGTGGTGTGTGGCTGGTTTACTCTGCTGGCATCTACTCCTACACCCACTTGGATTTGGGGGCACTGTCCTGGATCCTGACAGAAGTCTGTGGTGACTGATTTTCTTCATTTGCCAGGTCCTATTCCCTAGGATAGGGGCTGCAATCTCTTCCTATAATCAGCCAGAAAATGAATAATGCAGGCTTTTCAGACCAAATTCAGTCTTTGTCACATATTTTTTCTTGTTCTAATTCTCCTCCTCCTCCTCCATCTCCTTTTATTTCCAAATCCCTTTAAAATTGCAAAGACTATTCTTATCTCAGGGCCATAAGCAAAGCCAACTGAAGCAGGACCTGGCCAATAGATTGCATTTTGCCAATTCTGATCTACAACTTTATCTCCTGACCTTAAGCCTCTTTCACTTTCCCTGCATGGATTTTAGGAAGCCCTGTGTTCCTGGCACACCCCACTGCACCTGGAGAAGACCGCTTTGGGTTCATCTACTGAGAACACTTCTTCTACCCGTAGTGCTTCACTGCTTCTGGACGGTGCTGATCCCAAGAACAGCACAGCAGCTCATATATCCATCCATTCTGGGTTTCTGTCGGGGGTGGGATGGTCCGAGACCCAGGAAATAGGAGGTTCCTGGCCTACTTTCTAGGATCCAGGCAGCAACTTTCCCATCCTAGTGACAGGTTCTCCAAATTCCTCTTCTTTTTCTCTCAGCAAAAGGCTTTCGACTTCTTTTGGTTTGATGGATCATATCTTCCAATCTTCTAAATGATGGTTTAGAGATGAACTTTCATAGTTTTGCCCTAGACTTGTACTTTACCATATAGAAGAAGGAGAGAATTGAGAAAATGCCCTTCTTTCTCAGTCAGGCTAAGTTTTCTGTCAGGTTCAATTTTCTATTAGAAACAGAGTATTCAAAGCAGATTCTACAAATAATATACATTATACATCTATTTCAATACAATATGTATTTCCATGTATTTTCCAGTAAGCATCCTAAATGTCTATGTTTAATAAAGACTTTCGGATTCATCTGCTAGGCTTACAAAAAATCTTTTAAACAGAGGTACACACGGGCCTATTTCAAGTTACCAGACATCGGAACTGCTTGCCATCAAGCTTGAGTTTTCCATGCTCGGCAGGAAGCACTTAGCCAAGTATTCCGAAGTTGTATATTATAATAATCTATTTAAATATTTAAATGATCATTTATTCATGAGGCCCTACTTTTTCCTTCCCAAGATAGTTGGCATGATGTAGCAGCAATTAAAAGGCACTCATAATCATAATCACAGCCATTATTATGTTTTCTGGCAGCTCAGTGGCACTCTTCCATCACCGGCCTCCAGAGATGCAGTTTTGCCCCCAGAGCAGAGAGCATCTGTGTGCAGCAGAGGATCAGCCTGTGTTCCTGCCCCGGTCAACCAGGAGCGCTTTTGCAGTGACACAGCCCACCCAGGGAGCACCACCAGTGACTGAGGATCACCTAACAAATGAGGGAGCTGCTCCATTCTTAGCTGTTCTTTTCCTCTCCCAAGAATCTTTCATTCTTTGGTAACTTCGGGGTGAAACACAGAAGATTTAAAATTCCAAACAGCATTTTGCTCTAGATGCCCTGCAATGTGGCTCTGAATGCAGAAAGCAGTGGAATATATAAGAAGGCTCTTTATAAACTTAAAAGTAAGTTTTAAAGAGAAAGGCCAAAAGTGCTTGCTTGTCCTCCCCTCCTCCCCATTACTCATTTGTGTGCATTTAGAAATGGGAAGGAATTTCCACGCCAGCATCCTAAGCCTCCTTTCTGAGATTCCTAGGAAGTATGGAGTCAGTGCCCCTGGGTCAGGCTGTTAAGGAACTTGTCTTCCAACCTGTCTCATCTGAAATTCCACCATTAGAGCTACCTTTCCTAGGAAGTGTTCTCCTATCTTCTCAAGCAGATCCTGGGGTTCTTCTATGTTCCCACAGGCAGTGTGACCAAATGTACCTTTTTCCAGGTATTATCCCAGTTTGGGCAATCAAAGTCCCACAGTTTAGAAAATCTCAGACTCCTGGGAAAACTGCGACAGCTGGTCACTATTGCACTGTGTTCAAATGTCAGAATTTACATTATTGGAGTAATCAAGTTGCTTGGTGAGTGCCCTCACTGTGAACCCTTTGAAGATGGAAATCATATAAACTTGAAGACATTAGTTGTTGAAAAAATGAAGGAAAATTTTATAGAATAAGTGAATGAATGAGATTAATAAATCTGATAAGATTGCTTATAGTTTCTCCAGATTGATGCATCAAATATAATAAAATGTCTGGATTACATGCCTGAATTTAATGGCTAGAAATGATCCTGAAATTGTTTTTGAGAACAATGAGTATTAATAAAACATCCCAGGACATGAAGTTGCTGAACATCATCAAGCAATGAGAGATGAGGATCGAAGTTGAACACAAGCTTTTTTTTTTCAAGACAGGAAAACAAGAATGTGGTCTGAATATGCTCCCCAAAGTTTATGTGTTCGGAGGTGGGACATAGTGGAAGATGTTTTGATAATAAGGACACCATTCTTGGGAATAAGTAAATACTATTAACTCAGAAGCATAGTTTGTTTGTTTGTTTTAATAAAATGACAAGTTTGTTTCCTCCTGCTCACCCTCTCTCCGCCCATTTGTCATGGCTTGGTGTAGCAAGATGGCAGCTCCTGAATCTTAGACTTTCAAGCCTCAGGAATCATGAGCCTATAAATTTCTATTCATTGTAAATTACCCAGTGTGTAGTTTTATGCTATAGCAACACAGAACACAATAAGCCAGCAAGAGATAAGGGTTTTCTTTTTTTTCCTGGTCCATCTTTTTTGCATTGTCAAGTAAACCCAATGTGTACAATCTATGGTGTAAAAAGCTTATTGGATATTCATAGCTAAATTCATTGTATTACTTTTTCTTTTCATTCAGTTAAATGAGTTACAGGGCAATATGATAAGTAACAGAGGTGAGAGCAGGAAGAAAACAAGGTCAACCTGGCATGTTGGAAGGTGGCATGAAGGCCTGATTAGTGAAAGGACCCCGAAGCCAGGTGGCCTGGCTTGAACTCTACCCACTTCTACCTTCTCACTTTGTGAACTTGGGTAGGTTAACATCATTAGTGTTCAATTGTCTTTTATGTGAAACAATAATAGTAATAATACTATAATGATAATACTATCTAGTAGGGTTACTCTGAAGATAAATGAGATACAACTCTTGGCTCAGCATTTCACAAATAAAGTTCTCTAAAAATGGTGGTGGCAATAGTAGTAGTTGTTGTTTCTTTTGTTATTATTCAGATTCATTAGCATGTAGGAGCCACAGTTCACCTCTTATTAAATACTGTGATGCAAATGGTAAGTAGGCAAATAAAAGCAAAATGCTATGGGGAATTTAAGGTAGAAGAAGAGATATTATTTCTAACTAGAAAAATTTAGGAAGATGTCTAGGATAATGCAAAGAGACACTAAAGTATTAATTCAGAACATAAAACTAGCAGTGAACATATGACCTTCCTTTTATTGTTGAAACAATCTTATACCTTTGCATTCTCAACTGGTAATCTTGTATATATTAATAATATTTATTGATTCACTGATATCCACAAAACACATCTAAAAAGTTGAAATATAGTCTGCTAATAGATCAATAACCTTAAATATTCTTTAGCAATATGCAGGGATCAAAAGAAGGTTTTATCACCTATCAACATTTTAAGCTATTTTAATTAAGTCATAGTCTGGCATTATGCAAACAGCTATAGAAGCCTTCTTTAATTGCCCATATGTAAATTTAATAATAAAGACAATGAACACTTCTTTGAGGAGTTTCTCATAAAATTAACTAATTAGTCCTCCATTACACTCCTATTGAGTTCAAAACAATTCCTTTTACAGATCTAATTATAAAACCTCAGATATGCAAAAACTGCTGCAATTTCAAAACAGTTCTATTAGACTAGCAAGAGCCCTATGACATTGATATAATCCCAACAACTACAAAGTGGTTCAGTTCCAAATGGGAATGACTCTGGAGACTGTCTTGCCAAAGAGAGTAGTGCTCCTAAGAACAATGTCCATTCACAATATAATATCCTGAAGTCTTTTAAATGCCAATCACCAAGCTGGAGAAGATATATTACAAGCAATCCCTTTCTTCACAATGGGGGTATTTCATATCATGGCGAGCCTGGCATGAAACAAACCAGAGCAATTACATTTCCTCTAATCAGACCTTTGCCCTTGGGAAACTGGAAAGTCTATAGTGAAGGGCTGTCAAGAGAATACGGTTACTACATTTAATATCCTTTAACTTCTATCATTAAAAGAAAAACAAGCCAGACCAGATTTCTCCTTCAAATATCTGCCTCTCAGGGTAATGCCATTCTAAACAAACTAGGGCATCCATTTTTCTAGAAGATTGGGTGTAAAAACAAATAGACAAATACACTATTAATTTTTATGCAGGAAGCCCAAAAATATATATGTCCCTCTCTTGGGCTGCACTCCAGACCCCTGGAATTTTGTGTTTACACTATTCTGAAAAATTGGTGGGAAGTTTGAATACTCAATGTGATGATATTTTCCCATCAGCCAAACCCAAACACAAGTTGTATGACTTTCTGTTCTGAATTTGCATGCCTTTCCCTTGTCTTGCCAGCACTTAGGCATACACAAAAGCAAAATCTCCGCTGTAACAAAAGCAGGGCTCACTTTGGTTTTCCCTCCACCCCCAAGTTCCAAATGCTTACATTTCCTTTACAGCAAAGAGGATTTTGTCCTTATGTTCTTCTTTCCCTTGAGGACTCAGAGCTTCACACAGTCGTATGTAACAGCTGGTGATACTCTAAGATTCCCTAAGAGGCAAAATGCAGATGGCAATGAGAACCACCCACGCTTGTCAGTTTGCCCAGACACTATCCTCAAGGGACAAAATCTGCACCAGTGAAATGAGCACATTTTCATGCCAACAATGAACAGGCTGCTAAAAGGCGTGGCGTTCTCCAGATTCTGCCCCATCTACCCAGGCTCCACATTGCATGGAATCTCAAGCCACCCAGGCATAGCTCAGATCAATGACTGGACCACAGAAGTCATGTTGACTTTTTTGGGGGTGATGAATGACTGTGCATGTTAAGGAACAATAGTGGTCAAGGGGTTTGGGTCTCAGGGAGAGGACAGTGTACAGAACACAAACTCACAGAAGGCTCAGACGTGCATCATTATATTCCTCGCATGCTTCATGGTTCCTGCAATGGGGTTCTGGGAGTCCAAATAAATGTTTGAGAAGTGCATAGATCAAGGGCTGAAATGTGTCAGAAATTTTTTTTTTTTAATTCAAAGAGGTTGAGGATCAGGGAAGTTCTAATAGAATTAGTTTTCCCGCTATGATGGTTAGAATTCTAGCTCCATCAACTAAACATCTCATCTCTTAAGTTATTTAAACCCTCAAACTCATGTTTCCTATACATCAAATAGTACAACATTTACTTCATAGGATTGCTAGGAAAACTAAATTACCCCAAATGGCAAATACACAATAAGTAATCAAGTGATTTTCACAAGTAAGCTTCTGAATAATTTGATATTCCTTAGCAGTAAGCAGAGCAATTCTGCCTTATCTGATTTACAGAGCTCAGGATAAGAAGGGGAAAATGAAAAAAAAATATAACCCTTATCTTCACAGTGATGAAAAATCAATTACACTAAAACAGAGTACAACTAAGAGATACATTTCTTTGTTTGCTTTGATTTTGCCACTCAATTCTACTATATGATGTTGAGAAAACCATTCAACCTCTGCCATCCTCAGTTTTACAGAGTGTAAATTATAACCATAATTTTTACTCATACCATCATACAAGTCTATTTTGAGATCGACATGCTTTAAAAATACTGAAAAACTGTACAAATACAAGTCACTATTAGGAACTGAGGTTTTTTCCAAGTTGCTAAATAGAGTGAAATTGATCAGAAAAGTACGTGGCATGCTGTCATGGTTCAACCCTGGCTGCTAAGGATGCCGAGGTAAGAGTGTCAGCATGTATGCTGTGAATATTCCACCCAACATGATATTCCTTTCCATCCCCCAACCCTGACGACACCCACTCCTTGAAACTGTTCTGTGAAACTTAACTTGCTTTGTCATGATTTTGTTCTCTGCTTTCTAACACTGTTTTTGCTTTCATTCTTCTTACTGGAGTTTCCTCAGGGATCGCTTTCATCTCCACAGGAATTTCCTAACCTGCACACATTTCTGGTAAGTCATCATTATCTCAATTCTACATGATTAAATTTAATATGTCATCATGTTCCCATTCTCCCCTCACAAAATGAACAGCTTCTTTCCTAGAGGTGCATTTGTGTTGATGGTGCATGATGTTGTATATGTAGAGAGTTATATAATTTCTAATGTATTATGATGTGTTGGAGGCAATGTAATCTTGGTCAGTTTAAGTGTGTCGCTCTTTCCCTGGGGTGCATCTAAGTTCCAGCGGTGTTGTGGAGCTATGAGAACATGAGAACTGGACACCAGTCCTGGCTATTACCTGTTAATACTTCATCTTCTGAGAGTCTCATAATACGGTTGGTAGGCAAGCTTTCATTCATGTCTTCTAGGACCTTTTAGGATACCCTGTTTTATTATATCAAGCTGCATCTTAAGAGAGGAGTTGATATTAAGGAACCGACAGGATTAAAGGAATTATTAGGGAAATACATCAATGTATGCTCCAAAAACAAAAGTACTTTCTCACTTCACTTCTATACACTATTGGAGTAACAAAGACAGGTTTATCCTCTCTCTTGAAACAAACAAAAAATTGACAAAATATTTTTGAAAATTGAAGACTGTATACAAAGCATTGAAGGGTGGTTATGTTTGAAAATTGGGAAGCAAAGAAGGTAAGCCCATCTTACTATCTGGGAGAGCTTCCAAATTACATGCAGGAGGAAACCAACCAGGCAGAGCCTGTGGTCTCTGTGAGCTGCAGGCATAGAGTTGTGAGTCTGGGGAAGCCAAGGCAGATAGAGACACAGAGAAATAAGACTGCAGAGAGTCTATCCTGAGTATGTATGGGAAAACAGACGAGTTCATCTGTGTGAGGAAGCTTCCTGATTCCGGAATTAAAATGTAATAATAATAATGACCTCAGCTCACAAAGCTAAATGAATATTCCTTATTCTAATCAATAAGAATGGAAATCCACATTACTGAGGTTCATTGAGTATAGTACTCAGAAGTGGAAATGCCTCAGTGAGGGAAATACTGTAGGTGAAGTTTTGCTCTGATCTTGTCTAACAAAGTCTATAATTCATACCCCAAAATATTGAACTTCTCTAGTAACTTATCCTACAATAATGGGAAACATTTTGTATTTAAAAATACAAAAATATCAAATACCTAACAATATAGAATTTGTTTTTATTTGTTTGGTATTAAATTAAAAATTTCTAGACATGCAGAAAACCATGAAAATACAACTCATAATGAGGAGAAAATCAGTCAGTAGAAACTAACTTGGATACGGCACAGCTGATAGAATTGGTGGGGAGGGGGACAAAGAATTATAACTTTAGTAAGCTCAAGAAGCTAGAGGAAAGATTGAAAATATTAAGTGGTAACATGGAAGGTATTAGAGGCACACAAACCAAAAATCTAAAAATGAAATTAAACTTGACAAATCGAGTAAGGGTAGGTTAGACATTACAGAAGAAAATATTAGTGAACTAGAGGACATAGCAATAAAAATTATCCAAAAAATAGAGAAAAATGATTCAATGAATAGAGTATTGGTGAGTTGACAGTCCCTTTCAAGTAGCCAAATATACAATGTAATTGTAAAAGAAAAAAAAATGGAAGAAATAATGGCCAAAACTTTTTCCAAATTTAGTGAAAATTACAAACTAAAAGATATCAGAAACTTAATCTAAGCTCAGAAGCATGAGGAAAGCCACACCACAGCATAATCAAATTGATTATAACCAGAAACTAAGGGAAACATCTCAAAAGTGGCCAAAGAGAAAGGACACATACAGAGCAACAGTAGGCTATTTCATGATGGAAATAATGCAAGTGAGAAAATTGAAGCAGTATTTAAAAGCACTGACACAGGAGAGCCATACAAGATGACTGAATAGAAGTGACCAGAACTCATCTCTGCCTCCATAGAGAACCAAATTAACAGGTGTATAGCTGCATTTTGAGATGAGTGATTATATAAGAATGCTGGAAATCTGCCAGAGAGAATAGAACCTTGTAAGATTCAGAAACCTGGGCTGAGAGCATAGAAAAGACAAAACACCCTAACATCTGCCACCTTGGATCCTCAGCTGGGGAACAGAAGACTCCCCTTTGCAGGGGTAAGAGTAAAAGTGAGACCCAGAAAATTATACCAGCGTGGATGCTGGCAATCCTAGAGATTGGAAAGTTTCATAGTCACAGGCTTGCAGTCCACTTAGATAAGTAACCTGAAATCTTCACAGTAGCCTTTCTTTGGAAAAGAATCTCACATCATCTCCCAGTGAGCCCCAAATCTATTATAGTCAGAAGCTACCTGGATAAATAAGCTAATGTGTAAAACTGGACTACTATAGGGATCAGAAACCTCTCCAAATTCCCATCTCTAGAACTCACAGTCATCTCATTGCACTGGATCAAAGGACACTGCTTTGCCTTAATTCAGGAGAGTGCCGGTCACTGCATGGGACAAGTGTTACAACATGGAGGGCAATAGAGAGAGAAGAAGGAAATTAGGGGGTCTTGCTCTCTGAGAACAAGAGCATGCACAGCCATGTGGGTCTGCACTGGGTCAATCCAAGGCAGATACCCACATAGTTCCCACACCTTCACCCCTGTGGCATACTCAGATATCTGTCACTGACAGGATGGGGTACCAGGGTACTGTTTCCACTGCTGTCACACGCAACAAAGCATAATGAGGGAGTTTTGAGCAAATCTGAGGCTCCGGCTACAGTCCTGCCCCTACATGTATGCTGTCACTGAAAAGGCAGAGAAATTCCAGTGGCACTAGCCTCTGCCCCACTCCTGGACATACACTGTCACTGAAGTGGAAGAGAGAAACAGTGTGCATCCCACTGCCACCCTACCCCCAGTGTGATCAGGCACTGCTGGAAGGACTGGGTGTGAACACTACATGGGGGTGCTGAAGTTCCTGCCACCACCTCTCCTCATGCACTTGGTCCCATGCACTGACCAATTGGAGAATGGGTGCTTCAGACCCCTCACCACTGCTGGGGTGCTGACAGAGCCCTCGCTAGTAGCAGAGTTATCATCAACAGTATGTGAGGAAGCCTCCATTGCACAATTGGGACCACCACTCCTAGGAGTAGCCGCACAGTGAGTAAGTCACACATCCTGTTGTCTGTACCATACCTTCCTGAGCCACCTGAATGTTTCCACTCTTACACAGCTCATAGAAATACTGTTTTCTCCTACAGTACATATTGTGCCCAAAGTCATTAATTACAGCCAAAGAAGCTTTAGGGGGTCTACACTATGGGGCACTATGCAATCAGTATTGCATAACAAACTGACACCTGAAGACACATCCTTAGGAGAAAGCTGCTTACTAAAAAAGCCATCCCCTAAGTGGTCAAGTTAACTGATCTGGTAAATACACAAATCTCAATATAGGAGATATAATGTATGTATTATATATTATAGGAACATGAAATGAAAAAAATATATAGGAACATAATATGAAAAAAAGTAATAAAATGACTCCAAAAGAACATAATAACTAGCAATCTATCTCCACAAAATCAACAGGAACAAAGTTCATGATATATAATTTAAAATAATTATTAGGAAAAGCTCAATGAGACACAAGAGAAAAGAGATACACAGTTAAATGAAATTAGGAAGACAGTACAGAATATGAAGGACAAATTCAGCAAAAAGGTTTTGGTAAAGAACCAAACAGAAATCTTGAAAATGAAGAGCTCAATAAGAAAAAGAATATATATATATATATATATATATATATATATATATATATATTTGAAAGCCTCAACAACACACCAGATAAATCAGAAGAAAGAATGTTTGATCCTGAAAATAGGACTTCAGAATATCCCAGTCAGACAAAAAATAAGGAAGGAAAGAAAGAAGGGAGAGAAAAAAGAAGGAAACATGCAAGACCCTTAAGACACCATTATATGAACAATATATACTTTCTTGGCATATTCCAAGGAGAAAAAAAAAGTCAAGGGCATAGAAAAACCTATTCAATGAAATAGTAACATAAAAGTCCCCTACCTTTGGGAAAGATATTGACATTCAGGTACAGGAGGCTTATAGGATCCCAAATACACATGACCAGAAAATATATTCACCATAGCATAGTATTTATAATTAAACTGTCAAAATACAAGCCCCCCAAAAAATAAATTGTAAAAATCTGTAAAAGCACAGCACCAAATCACGTTGAGGGGCAGCCCCATTAGACTAAAATATTTCTCAGTAGAAAACTTACAGTCCAGGAGGGAATAGAATGTATTTTCCAAGTCCTGAAAGAAAATTATTGCTAACCAAAAATACTATATCCAGCAAGACTTTCCTTCAGAAATAAAGAAGAATTAAAGACCTTTTGAGACAAGAAAACACAGAGTTCATGATCACCAGAACACACTTACAAAAGATGCTTAAGGGAATCCTATGCCAAGAAGTGAAAGAAAGATAACTACTATCATGAAAGCATGTGCAAGTGTAAATCCCACTGAAAGAGTAGACACACAAAAGAATCAAAACTTACCAATGTAGTAAATCAAAGATGAGCAAGAGAGGCAGGAAAAAATATACAAAACAATTTGAAGAAAATCAGCAAATGATTAAGATATCCCTATCTAGTGATAATAACCCTGAATATAAATGTATTAAATTCACCAAGTTATAGGTGGGCTGACTAGATAAAATAATAAGACACAACACAATGCTGCCTACAAGAAACTCACTTTGCTAGTAAAACTACACAGAGATTAAAGTGAAAGGATGGAAAATGGTATTCTAAGCAAATGTAAATCTAAAATGAACCAGAAGTACTTATATCTGACAAAAGAGAATTTTAGACTAAGTCTTTAAGAAAAGAATCAATACATATTAAGCAAAGGATCAATTCAAAGAGGAGATATAATGTTTGTAAATCTTTATGTGCCTAATGTCAGAGAGCCCAATTTCTAAAACCAACACTCATATATCTAAAGGGAGAGATGGAATCCAATACAATAATAATCAGTGTCTTCAACACCCCTCTTTTATCAATAAACATTATCTAGACAAAAAATAAACACCAGAAGAAAACTACATTATAGATCAAATGGACTCAACAGACATTTACATACCCTATCCAATAGCTGCAGAATATACATTCTTTTCATCAGTGCCCAGAATTTTCTCTAGAGTAGACCCAATATTAGGCCACAAGTCATAACAAATTTTAAAAAACTAGAAGTTACATCCTGTGTATTTTCTGATCACAATGTAATAAAAACAAGCCAGACTTAGAAAGACAGGGATCATGTTTTCTCTCGTGTGAAAGCAAGAGGGGGAAAAGTAAAGGAAGAGTGGGGGTGGATCTCATGAAAATCAAAGGCAGATCAGTAGAGTAAGAAAGGGATTGGGGGAGGGGCTGGAGATGGTGTGATATTGGGGAATAATATTGGCCAAATTGTATTGCTATATTGTGTGCTGGGACAAATACGTAATAACAAATCCCACCATTATGTACAACTGTAGTGCACTGATAAAAATATGGCAGAAAAAAAAGAATTTCAGGCAGCAGTAACATGATGCCAGGTAAAATCTGGTTTTAAGAATGGTGAGTCCTACAAATACTATTTCTGTGTACATATTTGTACGATATTTTTCCTGGTTCCTGAAATCTATATGACTGATAATTGAGTATTTATTACAAATAATCACAACATACTTGGTATCTTAGCACATATATAGAAGTAACTTGATAAGTATTGTGGTCGTTTAATAGGAATTTTTAAAGGGGCAAGTAGTAGGTGTATTAGTTTCCTAGAGTTGCTACAACAAATGCCACAAAGTAGGTGGCTTACAATAATAGAAATTTATTATCTCACAATTCTGGAAGTTTGAAGTTCAAAATTAAGGTGTTAACAGAGCCATGTTTTTCCTGCAACTATAGAGCAATCCTTGCTAGTTGTTAGTATCCGGTTATTTATTAGCAGTCTTTGGCCTTCTTTGACTTGCATCCCTGTAACCTTCTCTGCCTTTGTTGCCACACGGCAGTCTCCTTCTAAGGACACCAGTCCTACTGGATTAGAAGTCCACTCTACAGCAGTGACCTTAGTCAAACTTAATTGCAATGTCCCTATTTCAGAATAAGGGTATATTTTGAGGTCCTAGGGGTTAGAGCTTCAACATAACTTTTAGGGAGCAGAATTCAGCTCATGACAGTGTTCCTTAAAGGATTTTCCTTGACAGTCTTTCTGGATCCTCATATCTTTAGATCACATAAATATGCATAACCATTTTGGTTATGGGTATATAAACAAACTTGTAATGATTGTTGATAGACTTCTTTTTTTTTCTTCCCAGAACACTAGAACAACAGGATTTGATAGTGATATCTTTGCTGGATTCCAAGATTCTCTGAATAATTTTTGACAAAAATATCAACTTTACAAAAGCTGCATCCCACACAGAACTGCTCCACTTTCAGAGACAATAGGCAATTAAACTGTCAACTTCAAATCTAATGATAATCTAGTAATAACCTACCTTCTTAAAATATTAATAAATTATCCTAGGGAAAATGATGAATACATACTTCACACATTGCTTTTCAGGTAAACAAGACCTTTTATTTATAATTCATATTACAAGAGGACATAAACACCAAGTGTGTGGTAAGCCATTTCACAGAGTGCTGATTGGGCACCTCAACAGCTAAAAAACACAACACAGCTTTCAAACAGAGTTTAGGATCAACATCTCTGATATGGACTCCTTGCTTTTAATTTAAACCATGCTGATATAGGAGAAAGAAGGAATAGAGCCTATAATTGACCATTGTGGTTGAGGAAGAATGGAGAATAAGAAAGGATAAAACAAGAAAAATAGCAAGTTTCATGGACATTTTGAAATAAACAAGGCATTTTGAAATAAAACCAGAACAGAGAGTCAAGTAGCAATGATGGGATTAATTAAAAAATGGGGTCAAACAAAATCAAGTTTAATCCAAGACACTAATAATCATCAGAAAATATATTATACATTGTATGAATTTAATAAATTATGTTATCAGTCATAACTTTTGGGGAGCAGAATTCATAATGATGCAAATGTAATATAAAAAATATTTAATAAAATTGAGTGTGATATTATATTAATACATCTGGATATATCAAGCATTTAATAAATTTTAAGTGTTAATTATTACTAAAGACAGAGAAATCTGGGGTTTGCAGAATATTGAGAGTAACTACAGGTTGCTATTGAAGAAATACTCATCCAAAAGGGTAAGCTGAATATCCTGTAAACTTTGCAACATGTAGTAAATACCGGTTGTTTTCTTTAAAGCCCATAATCTCTTCATTTTCCTCTGATGATAACATGCCAGTTTTTCTTTATAACATCTGTATTCATGTGATTTGGGAGTGACTGATGGTACCTTAAAGTCTAGGAGGGGACCCATTACACAGGCTTTGAACCCAGTAAAACACTGGGTTCTCATGACCACAGTCATTATTTGAGTGAGGAAGGATGGGCCTAAGTCAGACTAATCAGATATCTCTCTCCCAGAATTTATTAGAACTATTAGCAAAAAGAAGCTCTCTTAGGGCAAAAGTAGCTAAACTGGTGGACATAATCATAAAACCTGTAATATTCCTTCCACAGGAGGGATGCATCAGACAACAAAGTCAACAGGGAAGAAAGAAAAGCAGAGAAATACAGAAAAGCGATATTGAAGAAACTGTAATGACAAGTATTGTTTAAATTCCCCAATGTTCTTCAGTTGTTAACATAGATATGTTGAAGCCATATGCCCTTTCTGACCAATGGTATTTTAACATAATTGAAATGTGTTATTTATATGCCAAAGCCCTCGAGAGCAGGGGTGGATTCCCCATGGTATTTCATTTTATCCATCACAGAATACCGGAAACCATGGAATAAAACTCCGGCAGCACAGATGATAGCATTTTAGAGAACACGGGAAACACACATCAACTGACCTGCACTGAGCAGGAGTAGAGGTAGTAAGGGCTCAAATGCTAGCTCAGAGATAAAAATAAATTGACAAGAGAAAATAGGATAGATAAGCAGAATTGCCCAAGCATGACCAAAATGAAAAGAAATAGCATGTAATGACAGAAACATTCTACAGTCAAAAAGAGGGCACATAGACATAAACAAAAAAATGTCAAAGTTCTCCATCTGGAAGAAATAGATACCCAAGATGGAAATGAGTTGTTCCTAACCGGAGCAACAGTGGAAACTCCTAGTCAGACTATTCAATAAAGCAAGAGCTTAATGATGAGATGGAAGTCAATAAAATGAAAGTTCAACTGTGATATTATTAAACAAGAAAATGAAATTTAAAACTAGCTTATAAGATTTACAAAATTAATGATCTAAAACAAATTAAAAATGGGAAAGTTGAGAACAGGCATTGCTAAAAATGAAATTATTGGCCCAGAGCAAAACCTTGCAATAATCAGATGAAAAGTATGCAAATAGAAAAGACCAAAGATCAATAAGAAAGCCAATAGGTATTTTTGAAAAAAGGCATATGATAATCTAACATAATGATAATCAATGCTACAGAAGTAGTGATATAAAAAAAATAACAAAATTAATTTAAATGACACTAAAAAATGTCCTAAAGTGAATAAAAGGCCAGCCCCGATTCTTGTACTTTATATATGATAGGAAAAAATAACATTATAGTTATGTTATTTACTATTATATGTTAGAGGACAACTATGACATAGAACATTCAATACCAGACATAGAACATTCAATACCTAGATAAACTACTGTAATTTAAGAAAAAAGAATTCTGGTATCCAGAGGAGTAAAAACATTAAAGGGAACAATAGCAGACTGATCTTATGTTTCTCTACAGGTTTCCTGAATGCCAGAAGACAATCTGGCATTAATTTATGCTTTAGAATAAAAACATATATATTTATATATTACATATAAGCATAATGTATAATTTATATATAAATGTTATACACACACACACATATATGCAACAAATATATAGGTAACTAGATGATCTTACCAAACATGATATCATAGAATCTTTTTTTCTTGGAAACAAAATTACTTTTCAATGGAATATGGCCACTTAAGGGATGAATCAAACTAAAAATGCAAGAATTAAACAGCTATGTTAAAAAGGATTGTCATGAGCATTGATAAATGCTGTAAACAGATTTGCAGAACATAAGAATTGTTGCAATTGTTTAATTTTTAATCTTTATACTTTGCTGTAATAGGGGGATTCATCATAAGAATTGTGTGGGACCAGAGGAGTGATTTTCCTCCCGGACTAGATAACTTAGAAAATTATTAGAAATTATTAAGCTAAAGTTTTTGGAATGTACATCATTTTTGTTGTTATAGTTCAATTATAGTTCATTAATTTTCAAAAATTAATATTTGCAGAATGAACCCTTCATGAATTATGAAGAGAAATTGGGATAATCCATAAAAATGGCATGGCATTAATAAAAAGCATGAATAGTAAAAGCAAAATCAGAGAACGAGGTGTATGCGGGGCCTTTGTAAAGTTTAGACGTATTCTTAGGAATCTAGAAGGCCACACGCATGCCAGGCTCAACATGTGCTCAGGAAACCCCAACCCTGAGTTCTGCCCCACCCTCTCTCCTCTGGCTTATCCCTAGGACCTGCAAAAGCTGGAAGTAAAGTTAAAACCAGGCTGCAAACTGTTGGAGGAGTGAAACATGCCCAACACATAGAGCTCCTAGCAAAGATTGGGAGGTTCTCAATCCTATCAATAGCTGACCACAATGCTAACTGAGCAGATATGCCCTTGGCTATCCCTAACAGGGAATACAGACTTTACAAAACAAATGACAGAAGTAGTAACAATAGAAACAGTGGTAGAAAACCTTCAAAGTGGTCAGAGAAATCTGGTTTCCGAAGTTTCCTGTGATATTATTTAACTGTCCTGTCTTTAACAACAACAAAGAAACAGGAAAATATGGTCCATGCACAGGAAAAACTAGCCAACAGAAAGGGTCTCTGAGGAAGCTTACATTTGGACTTTCTAAACAAAGACTTTAAATCCACTCTTATTTGTATAATAAACTAAAGGGGGAAAATGGCTAAAGAATTAAAAGAAGATGTAAGAACAAAGTCTTAGCTAATAAAGAACGTTTTAAAACCAAAGAAATTTTACTGGTGAATGTATAATCACTGAAATTTAAAAATTGTTAGCCCTATTGAAAAATACAATTGAGGAGGGAAAGAAATCAGGGCATTATAAAATAGGACTACTGAGAATATTCAATTTGAGGTCTCATAAATCTGTGGGGAAACATAAAGCATACCAATATTCACTTTGAGAATTTCTCAAAGAGAGAAGAGGAAGAGAGAAAGTAATTTGAAGAAACCTTCCCAACGTTAATTTTTTAAAACCAAGTAATACACACACACGAGTTCATTGAATTCTAAGTAGAATACACTAAAATAGATCCACACCTAGAAACAGTGAAACTGATGAAAGCCAAAAACAAAAAGAAAATTATGAAAGCCTCTATTGTCTTTTGAGAAGAGACCCACAATCTCAAACAGAAGAGTGCTAGACATAGGAACATTTAAAGTGCTTCTGGTTGCATCTCAGACAGAAATTATGAGCATACTCTTGGACACTGGAAGAAGTGATCTTTGTTATAAAATAGCAGAGGATTTAACAGAAATATGTTTTTCTGTTGAGTGGAAAGTAGAACTTGTAAGTAATGACCTTGGACATTTAGTTGAGGAGCTATCCATGCATGGTGTGGGAGGTGTAACAGTGCTTCTCCTTATCGCTTATAGTAAAATACGAGTAGAGCAATAGAAATGGAGGAATAAATTGTTATGGAAAAATGGGAAGCAATACTCAATGATTTGGAAAGTTTTAAACCTTTTCAGGTAGTATACTCCATGAACAGGGCTAACAGTGTGGCTGAATAACCATCTGCCAAAGAAATTAGGTATGTGACTTGTGGACCTCCACAGAAGCCAGAAAGAAGAAGACAGAGTGGTTATTCAGGAAAGGCACACAGAGGACTCACTTGTCTGATGGCTTAGACGCCTAAGAATTGCATGAAGAGATCCACCAAACTTTTTCAATTTCTTTTTTTTTTTATTAGCAGAAACACTGATGGTCAGGACTGAAAGGGACAGAGATGGGAAAAAAGAAGGAAGAATGACCCTGAAGAAAGAACCATGGATGTCCCGTCTCCTTAGACTGTGAAGGTGCAATTGCCATTCTCAAGGGCCAGGAAGGGAAGACTGCCATCTTTGAAGTTCAAGAGGACAGAGCATTGAGTGGAAGAGGATTAGTCTGGGCCTTGAAATCTTATGTAATTTACCCTGACGGGCTTTAGACTTGTTTATGATCCGTGACCCCATTCTCCCTTCCAGTTTTTCCTTTCTAAAGAGGACTTCCTGGCCTATACTGGTCCTACCATCATATTTTAGAAACAGGTAACTTTTTATCTATTTTCACATATTCATAGATGAAAAGGAATTTTGCTCCAGGGATGAATCATACCATGAGTCTCATGCACTCACGTCTGATTTAGATGATGAGGATTGGGATTCTGAGTTGGTGACCTTTCGATGTGATTTTGGACTCGGAGTTGATGCTGGAATGGTTAATACTCCAGGGAACGTTGGGCTGGAACAAAACTATTTTTTCTCATGAAATGACATGAATTTTGGGAAGCCAGAGTACAGACTGTTATGGGCTGAATTGTGTCCCCCAAAAAAGGACATGTTGAAGTTCTATTTTTCAATACCTCACAATGCTACCTTATTTGGAACTTGGATCATTGCAAATGCAATTAGTTCAGATGAGGTTACACTGGAGTAGGGTGGACTGTTGTCCTTATAGAAAGAGAAGACATATACAAGGAAAAGGCAGCCATGTGACAATAGGGAAGATGCTTTACTAGCTAAGAAACATGAAGGATTGCCACCAAAGACCAAAATCTCTAGGAAGCAAGGGTGAATTGTCTAAGGATTTTAGAAGAAGCATGCCTCTATCAACATTTTTATTTCAAACTTGTAACTTCCAGAACTTTGAGGCAAAAACTACTGTGGCTTTAAGTCACTCCGTTTGTGGCATTTGGTATGGTAGCCTTATGAAACCAATACATGATTCAATTTAGAATGTGTACCTTTTAGATAAATGATTTAAAACATCTGCATATTCACCCACAAATGCAATTAGTTCAGATGAGGTTACATTGGACCCTACGATGCTCCATATGTAAAAATTCAAAATTGGTCATAGACCTAAATATTAAAGCTAAAACTGTAAATTTCACAGAAGAAACATGTATAAATCTCCATGAACTCAGATTGGCAATGATTCTTATAAATATGACACCAAAAACCACAAGCAACAAATGAACTCCATCAAAACTTCAAAATTGATATCTGTCTTCAAGAACATCTTGAAGGACATGAAAAGACAATCCACAGAATGAAAGAGACATGTTATCATATAACCCAGCAATTCCATTCCTAGATAATTCAAAGCAGATACCCATAAAAATTGTACTTGAATGTTCAGAGCAGTATTATTCATAATAGCTAATAAGTGGAAACAATTCAAATTCATCAACAGATGAGTGAATAAACGTATGTGGTATATCCATATGTGGAATATTATTTGGCAATAAAAAGATCAAACATCTACGTATGCTAAAATGTGGATTAACCTTGAAAACCTTGTTAAATGATAGAAAGCAGTTACAAAAGAACAATATTTTATGACCCCATTTATATGAAATCTCCATAATAAGAAAATCCAAAGAAATGGAAGTGAAAACTGAGAAGTATTTACCAGGAGCCTGGTAGAGGGGGAAGAGAGAGTGACGGCTAATTGGTATGGACTTTCCTTTTGAAGCAATGATAATGTTCCAAAATTATCCAATAGTGATGGTTTCCTGGCTATCAATATATTGGAAACCACTGAATTATATACTGAAGAGGAAGATGTTATGGTATATAACTCCATCACAATGTAGCCTTTTTTTTATAATGCTGCAGTGGACAGCATGGGCTTGCTGTATATTTTGAATATATATCAACTTACGTGTGAATTGCACTGCTTCTCAATTGAACATAAAGGCAGTTAATGGTGAAATTAAACAAAAGTTATGTCCATGTATTTTTTTAAATCTACATTTCCTATCTTGTGCCTGGGTAATAGCAGTGCTACTGAAGATTAGTGATACTTAATCAATTGATCAAAGGTCATATAGTCAAAAGTTTGGGGAAAGGTAGGTCAAGAAAAATCAGGATTTTAATTTTTTGCAGCACTTTTCAAATCCTCTTTTGTGACAATACACCTTGTGACCTTTCCAGTGGTGGTAGTTATGCATGCTGCTTATCTTTAAATTGGTCATTCTGGGCAATGATGCTCCGTGAGAAAGGGGGGTAAATTTTAAATTATCCCTGTTCTCTTCATTCCCTGTAATCCCAGGTGATCAAGATAGAAGTCATAAAAAAAATCTGCTCCCTAGAATTTAGCAGTCAAGTTTACAATGTAGTTTTCTTACAAAGAAAACCATTATTCATTCACTCTATCAAATGAGTGAAATAAGAGAGGGATTTTGGCAATGTTAAAGTAAGGTTCTTTGAGCTGGGGATGTGGCTCAAGTGGTAGTGCGCTCTCCTGGCATGCGTGCGGCCCGGGTTTGATCCTCAGCACCACATATAAAGATGTTGTGCCAGCCGAAAACTAAAATATATATATTTTAGTTTATATAAATTCTCTCTCTCTCCTCTCTCCCTCTCTCTTTAAAAAAAAAAAAAAAGGTTCTGACCCCTAATATGGTATAGCAATGTTTCTGGAGAGATAAACCAACTGGTGTCACGTAGAGACTTTGTGAGCATGAAGGGATTTTTTTTAACACTTCCAACCTTTCCTTCATTCATCTATAAATTACAGATTAAAAGGCCAAACTCATAAGGCTGTTAGGATTAGATAACACATGCAAAATTCAGAATGACTACAACCTTCTAAATTCTATATGCTTCATAATTCTTTTTCTTCTTGTTTTTTTTCAGTATGTTATTATTCTGAACTAGAAGATTCTTTTAAAAAATACTTGATACCAACAAAAAGATGTCAACAACTTTATCTCACTATGTCATGCAGCATGCAATTCTTGTCAAATTTAAAGTAAGAAAACATTAGAAATAATGTGAAATTAAATGTAGTTTGACCATATTGCCCATGAATAAATGGCATTATGTTCTTTTTACTGAAAATCCAATATAGAATGTCATTCTAGCACACTGTTTCTTAGTAAATGATGTTAAGCAATCGATCAATCAAACATGCTTAGGGAAGACAGCTGATTCACCTTGACAGCTAAAGGACAGAGCAAGTCGTGTGAGAGAAAAGTTTTCTTCTGCAAAGAACCACAGATAGAGAATTCAAACTCTGAATTTGTCTTCTAAGTCTCTTACAAAGCCTCACGTCAGGTCTATTGGGAATACCTATAAAAGCCTAGTAAAGATAATTTGTCTTGATCTCTACCCATTTATGTTACAAATAGAAGAACTGCATGTTCATAACGTACAGCACTACCCCCCTGTTATTTTAGGATGCCCTTCTTTCACCTGAACCTATAAGTCCTCATGGACAGTTAATGGGAATCAACAATTATCCTTTCACTCAATATATTGGAAACCACTGAATTATATACTGAAGAGGAATATATTATGGTATATAACTCCATCACAAGGTAGCCATTATTTTTATAATGCTGCAGTGGACAGCATGGGCTTGCTGTATATTTTGAATATATATCAGTTTAAAATTGCCTTCATTATATTATCCTAAATGTATATAAGTCACACCATGTGTTCCCAACAGCTTTATGTTTGTTTGGGGGGGGGGGTCTGCTTTTATTTTCTAAGTTAGATAGCTACAAATGATGTGTGACAAGATACCATATTTTCATTGCTAAGGACATGAATCTGGGAGTTTGGGATAAGACCTTTATTCATAAGTCAAAACAAAACATAATTGGGGAAAAATTAAAAACTAAGGGAGTTCTAGAAAACCATCATTAGGAACCACAGCCCTGGGCTCAAAGCAGGGACCATATGATCCTGTGGGCTGCTTCAATGGAACCAACCATTGAAGTCACTGCTACTTTCTATTCAAAGATTCAGGGTCCCTGGAGGTTATGTCTGGCTGGCCAGTCACGCTACATCAGATTCTACAAGGGAAGCAGCAGTTGGGGGGTGATGATAATTGGCTGGCATCAAAGACTACTCTACACCAAAGACTAAACACAATGCAGTATTTTCTTCTAAGGGAATAGCTCAGGTTATGGTTTGGATGTGAGGTGTCCCTCAAAAGCTCACATGGAGACAATGAAAGAAGTTTCAGAGGAGAAATGATTGGTTTGTAAGCGTCTTAACCCAATCAGCGATTTAATCTCAATAGAAATTACCCGAGTGGTAACTGAAATGGTAGGGTAAGGCTGGAGGAGGTGGGAATTGGGGCGTGGCTTTGGGTATATATTTGTATCTGGTGAGCAGAGTCAGTGTCTCTGTCTGTCTCTGTCTCTCTCCCCCCCACACCCCCTTCTTGATCACCCAGATTTGAGCTGCTTCCCTCTGCCACACACTCTGCCTCACCTGGAGCCCTGAGAAATGGAGCCAGCCTTCCATGGACTAAGACCTCTGAAACAGTGAGCCCTCAAATACACTTTCCTCCTCTATAGTTCTTCTAGTCAGATCCTTCATTCACAGCAGCAGAAAAGCTGACTAAAACATCTGGCTATAAGTAAAATGAATGGGGATAAGGTACATACTGAGCACTCCCAAAATGACCATACTCCCTGTAAGTAATAGCAATAGTGATTTCCTTGATGTTGGATGTTATATCTTTATAAAATACTTTACTACAATCTCATTACTCAGTACTACAAACCTATGGGCTACAAATCTTTGTGCCCATTTCACAGATGAGGTCACAGGGTGTCAAACAGGTTAAGCTCCCACATGACTAAGTAAGTCAAAGACCAGTACACTATGAAAATAATGTCCTCACTTTCTAAATTCTCATTGAATAAACAAATGAGTGACAACTTTCTTCATAGAATCATGTAAGCGTCATCACTTGGAAACAGCTTTAGAAAGGAAATAATTATTTTAAAACATTTAGTCTACCACCTTTATTTTAAAACGCAGGAAACAAGCCATGAATTAAAATGATCCCCATAAGGTAAAACAAGCAGACTAGAATTCTGTTTTGCTGAAACTCTCTCTCTTACCCTACCATAGGTTGCCTTCCCCCCCCCCGGAGAGCCCTCTTTCCCACATAGTTCCTCCTCTGTGCCATAACAAGACAGTCACCAAAAGACCCCTCCAAAGCCTCTACCAGCCAGTACAGTAGGAAATCCCAGCAGAGACAGCTGTGACTGGGCTTTTTCTGATGGTCCTGTGAAACATGTAGCCCGAATTGAAATGTATCCCACAGCAGCAGCTATTTATGGTGATTATCTCTATTCAACGATTTGAGCTATAGCTAACTATAGTACAAATAAGCTTTTCAAGGCCAAAGTAGTGTGTCAATTAATGTGCTTCAATTGCAAGTACCAGATCATAAAACATAATATTGCCTATTTGAAGAATTTATCCAGTGGTATACTGGTAAATATTTAACAATTGATTCTCCAGGGAATTACAAAGCTCTGATTTACAGTATTTGCAGTTTTCATGGTATATAGATCATACCTTCCATTGGTAATTACATGCTACCAATGCCGTTACTGAATGCAGAATTGGAAAGAGAAGTACCTCATCAGTTCTCACCCTAAGAGCTGACTCGGCACATCATGCAACAAGAGATCACCAGATGGGGAATTCACTCGGTGGTTGATCAATACATCAAAGACCCAAGTCATTCTGCATTTCTCTCCTGGCTTCAGTGTATTGGCTATTAATCTCAGACTTGGCTCCTCATGGTTGCAGATGGCATCCTCTGCCCAGACAGCAAGTTCTTGCACACTGAACCCAAAGACAGAAAGTTTCCTCCTACCATGTCTAATTTATTTTTCTCAGTCAGCTATCCCACTCTCCCCTTCTCTTCAGAGAAAAGTCAACCATTTCTCTCTTTTTGTGGGGGGTGGGGGTGTCAGGATTTGCTGGTTTTATAAGCTATCAAGATTCTAATTATCTACAGCTTTTTAAAGGGAGTTCTTATACTCATAAACTGGAAAGGTCTGCTTTTCTAGAGGGTAGTCAGGTGCCCAATAATTGAATATCTTAATTAGCAATGAGATCTCTTCTTAATATCCACCAAGGTTGGTCATTCCTTGATTAATTAAGTGAAATAGTTACCTGAAGATTCTGAGACAGTTGAGTGTGTGTGTGTGTGTGTGTGTGTGTGTGTGTGTTACTGTGATATACTATGGACTAAATACCTTGTAATCACATCTTTACTTGTAAGTAGCCCTGCCACCAATTAGCAGCGTGCCCTTGAACAGGTCACTTAACCTTTATAACCCTGGCTTCCTTCTCTGTGAACAGAAGTAATTTTAGAAAATAGTCTCTAAGTCCCTTTTTGATCTAAATATATGTTTCAAATTAATAGTAATAACAACAATAAAGATTCTATACCCCCCACCCCGTAACCTTGGCTAAGTAAATTAACATGTTTGGGTCTTAATCTCTTCATTCACAAGTATAACTAATACAATGTGGTACATTAGCTCTTGCCTCTATAGATAAATTATGTACAAGTGGGTTGAAAGGAAGCATTCACTGAGCAAAGACAATAACCAGTTACTAAAATATAAAGACACAACCCTCTATACCAATGATGGGTAGATGCTGTCAAGAATCTCCAAAGATAGGTCTGAGTCAGAAAAGCAGTAATCAGGTAAAGCAGAATGAAATCAGGCAGATCTAATCTTTTATAAACCTATTTCCCAGTGATGATACACTTCAGTATTAAGAGACCCCCAAAAAAGGCTTTGTTAAAACAGAAAAACAATTCCATTTGTGCACGTAATGTAGTTCGCTCATTGCAACCCCAATTTAGAAATGGTTTGATCCAAAAAGGAGATGTTTGGAAATCAGAAGTTAATGTTACACATGGAGTTAATCTCCCTCTGCAGACTATAATTAAATTTTTAACCACAATGTATTCAGAGGAGAGTTTGGCACTAGTAAGCCTAAGTAAGTAAAGGTGTTTATATATTGGCAAAGCTTGAGATAGATAGCAGGGAGACCAAACTTTGTCACAGAATAGTAGTGAAACCGGGGACACTGCAGGCAAATGTGACCTCTGGATTTTTGTTTAGTGCTCTATGCTCTTACAACTAATTTTCTGTGCCGACCTTAAGATCCCCTTTATCCCTGTCACTTATGCCAAGATAGAGATGCCAGCTCCTCTTGGCTCCATCTTCTGTCCTGGTCCTATAATCAGTCATTCATGTAAGGGGAGAGTCACAAAATTGAAGCATCTCTGCTCCATTTTCCTAAAACAGCAACAAGAAAGCAGAGATAATCCTGCACACTTTTCCATAGCCAAGAGCCTGACACCCTATAATATCTTCCCCCAAGAGGAGGTATCCTCTTTCCTTCTTTCCCAGGTTGCTATCCTGTGCATGCTGTGTATTATACTCCCCTACAAATGGAGCTCCTCTGGGAATCCTTTGGTTGGTGACAATATCCCCTGGAAACAATCATGGCAAAAAGAAAACTGGGTAATTGTAAATTGAGTTCCTCCTGCAGAGTCCTTTCTGAGCGTAGCTATGTATAATGGTTCTGTTCTTCCTTAGTCTCTTGTAAGGAGAGTGAAATATTCAAAGAGAATACTCAGGGTGGGTCTATTAATCAACACAATGTCATGTTAGACATAAATTAAACCAGCAAATTCGCTTTGTCTTGCCTTTAATACCAGCACTTGTTTTAGAAAACCCTCCTTTAATTTTGATCTACATTCCTGTCTTAGTAAGAGAAATTGAATAGTCTTTGGTTACAGCTCTTGCTAGTCCCAAGGGTCCCAAGATTTAGTACAGTTCTCTGTGCTAAATCTCCAAGATATGGAGTGGCTGTCTGTCGTCTGTATTACTCCTTGGATTTTCTGAGAACACTTGTTTGAGCTCTATCTTTCCTTATGAAATTGCTCTACAAGAGATGTGCACAGGAATTCCAAAACACTGAAATTAAAATATGCAGCTAGACTTCTCCAAACTACAAGTAGAGATTTTTGACTCAGCTGTACCGAAGACTCTCTGTCTTCGGTCTTCTTCAGTGGTGATTAATAGAAATGTTTTTAGTAAGACTCTTCCGTTCTGTTTAGCACCAAATCAATACAGTGCAATTCTAGGGCAGGCTTGTTTGTCTTGGTGCTTCCAGAACCTCTCTCTTGATTTAGGATTGGTAAATAAAAAAATGATGTGTCTGCCCTTGCTGTCCAATTAAAGTCACAGGGAGCCAACAGAATCTACTCAGGAAGAGACGTCTTATTTTTGCGTCTGCCAATTACAAATAGCTTGAAAATGTTACCTACTCAGTGGACACATTTAATTTACAATATGACTTCCTGTTTTTGATGGTAGCGTTTGTACTGTTTTTATGATCCAAACACCTAAAATGACAAACAGATGAGTCAGAAGTTCCAGTGGATGCCAGATGCAATACAGGTTTCAGTTGTTCTTTCCCTTGTTCTGCCCACTCTCTGCCCCAGTCAATTCTGATTTGAGCCAATTTCACTCGCCTGTTGTTCTCCCAGGCATGCCTCCTGGGATGGATGGCAGCACCCCCTCTCACCGCCTCCTGCTCCCCATCTCTTCTCATCTCACTGTACCAGCGTGGGGGCCTCCCTGGGTTTATTTCGTAGGTCTCCTAAAGGGTCCAAGTTGAGGAGACTAGACTCTTGGGTAGGTGCACATTTGCCCGTGAGTGCACTAATACTAATATTTAGTGAATATTTACTAGTTTCTAATGTAAAGCTAAGTATATTATCTAGATTATTTCATTTAATCTCACAAAGGAGAGCCCTTAGCTAAAGGGCAGAAGCTGAGGCTCTGGCTGGGCCACCTCAGGACCAAGCACACTGGATCCAACCTGGCTTTAGGTTGGATCTCAGAGATATGGGACCCTTGTCTCTCAAGGCCACCAAGCTTTCCCCTTAATTCTGCCTCTAGCCCTTGTTGTCCCCTGGCTCAGGGGATTCCAAAAGCCTTATGCCTTTGATTAGAGGCCTCTACTGATGTGCGAATTCCACTGAGAATACCACTAAACTTTAAAACAATTTGTACCCCGATAAGATAATATTTGTTAGATAACTTCCCAATTAAATATGAGAATGGAAAGAAGAAGTTAGAGGGAACATGAAGTCACTGGATAGAGAGTAGAAGGAAAGATTTCTAGGGAGAAAGATTCAGAAATGCAAAGAAAAGGATTTAGTGTCAGGAGCAGGAGAAACCAGCAAGCATATGCTACCGCACATCTTGGCTTTGCCCCAATTCTAAATTTGAATGTCACACTAAAAAATAAACAAAAATACATTTAGATTCTCCTACTCAATTATTTTAACATGCAATTAAGCTATAACTGAGGTGTCTTTGGTTTATAAAAATAACCACTCATGTACAGAATACATTAGTTTGAACTTCTTATGTTCAATATGTATGATGTATGTGCAGAGATTATTTAAAATTTAAAATACTGCCTCTTTTGGATTTCCAAGTAACTCTTGAATAAAACTTCTGGAAATACTTAAAAATATTTAGAGTTAAATGTAAATACCTGTCCTGTGGATGTTTGGGGTTATAGAGCATAATTTCTCAAATTCCTACCAGCTTATCTAACAACCAGAAGTGGATCAGTGCATGCAACTGTGTATATGTGAGGAAATGAGTAAAGAATCTATCAGGCAGCTACCAGGCTACTGTCACAGCCTCACTTCATCATTTCCAAGATGGCAACAGAGTAATTAGAAACTTTCCTGGTCAGTTACATGTTCATCAATTCAGTTGACAAATATTTATTGAGCAATTACTATGTACAAGGCAGTGAAGCTACAGTAGTAAGAAAAACAGATGTAATACTTCCTTAAGGAGGCAATGTCCATTTTGCTGTCATCAGCCTAGTAAACAAATTTTCTTCATGATGGCATTAAGATGGATTAAGAGGTTATTTTAGGTGAAGAACTCAAAAATATTAGAAACCATCTCTGAACCCATCACTGTTCTTGCAAAGTGAATACAGGCTGGCAGGGTCAGTCAAGTCAAGTAATGCTAACCCAACCCCAGAAAGGGGAAGAGGTTTCTCCAGTCAACAGCTCGATGACAAAGAACACAAGAGGGTATCCACAATAGGAGTGTCTCCACTGCGATGCCCACTGCAGCCAAAAGCAGGCTGGATGGGCCCCCCAGCAGGCAGCAGGACACTCTCCTCTGCTGACAGATGACATGCAGGGGTTAGCTCAGGCTATAGGATTCTGATGGCTTTATGTGCACTGCCTCAGCCAATTCTGAGATAAAACCTTGGATAAGAATCTGCTAAAGAGGTGACTTCAGACACTTTGTTCTAAAATGTCCTGGGATAAGTCATCTACTGATAGAGGGGATGAGTCCCTGCATCCTCCAGTGTCTGGAAGGAGTGAACTAAACCAGCCCCATACTGCTTATGTATTCTCATCCAAGTCAAAACAGAATTCCTGAATGGACAGTCAGACACAATGAGCCACCCAAGTGCCCTTTTAAACGGAAGAATCCTAGGCTCAGTGAGGTGGAGCTCTGTGGTTTAAGCTCAGAGGCCATCTCAGGGCTTTTAAGAGTTTTCATATCCTTATGGTGACCTTGGGTGCATATTAAAATCACTCGGGGGGATTTTTTAAAACTCGATGCCCAGATTGCACCCCACATTAATCAGATCAAACTCCTTGGGGTGGGGTCCAGGCTTCGATATTTTTAAAGCCCCTCAGGTGATTCTATGTGCAACTAAGATTCAGAACCACAGTAACCAGACTCCTGTCAACTGGTAAAGCTGGGAAAGCACTGCCACTTGGAATGGGAAAGATGCGCTGGGGCTCTTGACATCCATTTCTTACAACATTGCTTTCAAACTCTGAAACTTCTGAATTCCTTGAAGAATGGCCACAAACATAGAGTTATAGAAGTTTGAGGGATCTAACCCAGGCAAAGTGTGGAAATGTTTATATCAGAAGAGGTAAGGCGTAGTCCTTCATTAAAAAAAAAAAAAAAGAAAAAGAAAAAGAAAAACTAGAGTACCCACCATCAGAACCAGCCTGTACTTGATTCCCATACAGAGCATGTAGTGCGTCTGTAGCTCGTAGGCTGCTCTGTGGGCTGGACACCTCTGTGGCCATCAGCTGAACTGTGTGCTTGCCAGGAGTCAGCTGCATTTGCTCCTTCCTATTGATGTTTGTTGTACCTATTACCCCAACTAGTCAGTGTAATTCTTATATTTCAAACTAAAACCAATAAATTTGTGCAAAAGGAAATATAGCTGTTCTGTGAAAGTAAAATGCTGAGAAAATCTTGATAAGAACAAATCACTAACAGATACCACAAATCACATTCTAAACATCACTATGTTTATATGCATTCATATATACAGAGACAGTACATATATTTGTGTTGTGTGTGTATAATATAAGTAATATGTGGTCATGTACTCCTGAAATACTGTTTCAGTGAGGTGCTATTTATATGACAGTGCTTTCATGAGATTATGTCCCCTATGTTCCCTATCTTAGCCATCTTAGTTTGTCTAAACCCACACTATGATATTCACTCACCCAGTGATGAAATCTGCTAACAATCCATTTCTTGGAATGCAGCCCTATCACTAAATGATATTTGACTACATATATATTCATGTATTTTATACACACGTGCACACACACACACACAGAGTATGTGTTACATGTCTATATATCACTATCTATCTATGTATATCAAACAGCTATAAATGTTTTGGAAGTGTGTTTCAAATCTCAGTGGGGAATTTTGCAATTAGATTGCTTCTTAATTATTCTTAAATTCCAGTTTCACTTAATTTCACAATCGTAGCTAATGCACTAAGGGTGTAGTTATTGCAAGAAAGATAACAAGAAGTTCCAGTAAGCATTTAATGCCAGAGGAGCATCCTTGGCCATGTATCAAAAGACTTACAGACATGAAATTTTATATACCTTAAATTAAAATAAGATATTTAAGGGACCTTGCCTCACTATTCGTGACTATCTGCCCAAAAGGCCCTTTGAATTAACCAACTG
Source organism: Marmota marmota marmota (assembly GCF_001458135.2). Classification (NCBI taxonomy): domain Eukaryota; kingdom Metazoa; phylum Chordata; class Mammalia; order Rodentia; family Sciuridae; genus Marmota; species Marmota marmota. The sequence goes on from NW_025999932.1 coordinate 39,446,872, forward strand.
GTACTTGGAATCCTGGCTGAGAAAAGGGTTTCTATTTTAGTGGTAGAATAAGCATGAGTCACTGGCCAAGGATTCTATCTGACATCCTGCTTTCCTTTGCAGGGAGAGCGAGGATATTTTGGCTAGGCTATGGTCTAAACAGAGGTGCAAAGGGGTTAGAGCTCAGGTATGGGATCAGGTAAACTGGATTTCCAAAGACTCCTCTGCCACTGACCATCTCTGTGATCTTTGGAAAGTAATTTGCCCTTGCTGGCCCTCACTCACCTGATTTGTCTGTAACAGGAGGTTAATAAGAAAACGATGAGGAATAAAAATGAGATGTGGAGAAGGAATTCATGACAGGGGTTAACAGCGTGCACTCTGGTATCTCAGAGCTTAGTTTAAATAAATCCCTGTAATGCCACTTATTAGCTTTGTAACCTTGGGCAACTTTCTTAAATTTTCTGAACTCCCATTTCCTCTTCTGTAGAAGTGGAAGAGAATGTAATACCTCTTTATAAGGCTTTGCAGGATTAAATACTAAAATACATAGACAACACTTAGAATACTGTCAGGTACTTAATGTGAGCACTTGACAAATATTATCATTCACAAAATATCAGGGACCTAGACAGTGCTTAGGATGTCTGATAATTAGTAGCTGCTGTTATTATCAGCATTATTTTAATTATGCTTGCCTTGGTTTTAAGATAAGACACTGTATGGTAATTTTGACCATCTATAGAAATTTCATTTACTTTGACTTGCCAGCTCCAAAGAGGGAAATGCTAAGGTCATGCATCAAACAGAAGTTTAAATGATTAATAATACCGTGGCCTTTTGAATTCTATGGAGACAATCCTATTATAGTATTTAAGGAAGACATGTTGAGTGATGGCTGAGGAGTTTTTATCTTGCTAAATGCCCTGTGATTAAACCCATCATATCTCTGAACTAAACTGACAGTAAGGAGATTCTGATTTAAAGGCATGGTTTTGTGATAATTGGATACCAGAGTCAAGAAGAGACACTGGAAAATAATTTCAAGGGAGTTAGCATTAAAGAGAGAACTTGGTCTATTACTATTTTTGAAGTTTGTTAGACTCCCTAGTCTGTGATCAACCGGACAAGACTTTTTTTTTTCTTTTATGTCATTTTCTATGCATGTTTGCGAAGAATATGCTCTATAATGGGGAATTTTCTGCTTGATGGTTGGATTTTAATATTTTCAATATTTAGTTCCAGCCTGTTGTTCACATTTAATTGAGAAAGGTATGTTGAGAAGACCCACTACAGTGCATATGTCAGTTTTTGCTTATATTATAATCAGTTTTTGCTTCATATTGTTTGATGATATTTTTTTTAGGTGTGTGGTAAGCCATTCTTATAAACCCTGGCCGCCATTAGAAGATGGCGCCGGCTTCCACTGTGGCCTGTGATAAACAACTCCTAATATGGAGAGTTGGCGCGCAATCCCTTACCACCCTATGAGAGAGATCCACGTGGCGGCTTGGGATTGGGATGCGGGGGGCTTTATTAAGCTGTGCTTGGGTGTGTTCGGGCGGCGGGCGCTAGAAGATAATACATGACTCAAGGCCTGAATAAACTGCTGAAAGAAGAATCCTGTGTCGTGTTTTCCCTTGCCGGCGAGGGGTCGAGACATAGGTGCAAACCTAATTATTTTACTCTTCTTGGTGAATTGAATCTTTGTCACTACAATGACCCCTTTTGTTGCCATAAGGTTGATTTTTGTCTTAAAATAGAGTTTGTCTGATAATTAACATAGAAATTAACCTTTAAAAATGAAAGGATTTTTTGTGTTTTGTTTTTGTTTTTGTTTTTTGTGTGTGTTTTGTTGATTTTTTTCTGGTATGTGCTTCTTTTCCATTGTTTTTAAACTAAATTTTAAAAAATAACTAAAAACTTGATATGTCTTTATGCTTTAATTATGTAAGCAGCATATATTTGTATTATACTTCCAGTCCAGTCCTAATAAACAAGTTTAGTTAATTTATGGCTTACAATTTACAAAATATTTGAACATTTTTCTACTCCTATAGATTTTTCTCCCATTTTCTAAATGTTTTTCCTAATGTCTTAGTTCTTTATTACTGAGGCAAAATTTGCATAACAAACTTCACAATTTCAGCTGCTTCAAATTGTACAATCCAGTGGCTTTTAGTACAGTCACAGATTTTTGCCACTGTCAACACTATCTAGTCTCTAACATTCGCATCACATCCAAAGGAAACCACATGGACATTAAGCAGTCATTTCCCATTGCTTCTCATCTCCAGCTCCTGGCACCATTGATGTACTTTCTGTATCTATGGATTTGCCTGATCTGGATGTTTCATGTAGATAGAATCAGATGCTCTGTGGCCTTTTGTGTATGGCTACTTTCAGTTACCATAATGTTTCAGTGCTTCTCTCAATACTTCATTTTCAGGACAGAATAGCAGTACTTCATCATATGTATAAACCACATTTTGTTTATCCATTCATCAATTGATTGACATTACCGCTTTTAGCCATCGTGAATAGTGTTGCTATCAAATGTCATGTACAAGTTTTATTTGAACCCGTTTTCGATTTATCAGAGTATATACATACATAGGAGTTAAATTGCCAAATGATATGGTAGTACTATGCTTAATATTTTGTGGGAATGGAAACTGTTTTCCAAAATTGATACACCATATACATTCTCACCAGTAATTTTAGTGTAAGAGTTCTTGTTTCCCCACATCTTTATTAACACTTGTAATTTTCTGTTTTTTTTTTAATTACTAGCATTTTAGCTATAATAAAGGGTGTGATTTGGTATCTGATTATAGTTTTCATTGGCATTTCATTGAACGTGTTTTTCCTGTGAGCTTATTGATTATTTATATAATGTTTTTTAGAGAAATAGTTCTTTGATTCACAAAACTATATAGTTTTATTAAATTTATCTATTTTTCATGGTTAATGCTTTTAGGATTTATGATCTTTCTCCCTAAGTTTCATTCTAGGAGTTTTATAGTTTAAACTCTTACATTTAGGATTTCCATTTATTTTTAGTTAAATTTGTGGGACATAAGGGTTTTACCTTTTTCTTTCTTCACATATGAATATCCAGTTGTAGTTCCCCCATTTGCTGAGGACACTGTGTTTATCCATTGAATGGTGTTGGCATTTGTTTTCAAAAACCAACTGACCATAGAAAAAAATGGGTTTATTTCTTGATTTTGAATTTGTTCTATTGAGGTCTTTGTGCTCATGCCAGCACCCCATTATTTTAATTACTGTAGCTTTATACTAAATATAGAAAAAAAATGAAAAGTTAGACCTCCAACTTCATTCTGCCTTTTGACAACTGATTTGGCTATTTAAAGTTTCTTGAAGTTCTATGTGAATTTGGGGATTGAATTTTCCATTTTTAAAAAGAGAAGAGGTAGTTGGGGTGTTGGTAGGAATTATAATGAAATTTTGGATGACTTCAAGGCATGCTGTCCTCTTATCAATATTAAATATTCTAATCCATGAACCCAACATATCTTCCAAGTTGTTTAGGCATTCTTTAAGTTCTTTCAGTGATATTTTGTAATTTTCAGTGCACAAGTCTTTTGCCTCTTCAGTCAAATTTATTCATAGGTATTGAATTCTTTTTGACACTATTACAAATGGAATTGCTTTCTGAATATTCTTTTTGGATTGTTCTTGTTAGTGCATATGAATGCAATTGATTTTTCTATGTTGATCTTGGACCTTACAGTTCTGTTAAATTCATTTATTATTTCTTATAGTTTTCTTATGGGTTCCTTGGGCTTTTATTTTTTAATGCAAAAGAAAGTGTGAATTGAGATTCTTTTCTTTTAAGATAAGATGCTTTTTCTTTCTTTTCCTTACCTAACTGCTCTGGCTTGAACTCCTAATACAGGCTTGAATGGAAGTAGTAGAAGAAAACATCCTCATCCTGTTCCTCATCTTAGAACACTGTGAGTCTTATGCAAGTTGTTTTAGTCAGCTTTTTCGTTGACCAGAATCATCACAGAGGAGGAAAAGCTTATTTGTAGGCCTCAGGGTTTCAGAGTTCTCAGTTTATGAATAGCCATTCCATGGGGCTCAATGTAGGCAGAGCATCTTGGCGTAAGATTGCGATAGAGGGAAGCATTTTTCATCATGATCAGGGAGCAGAGGGACTCCACTCACCAGATACAAAATATATCTCCCATAGCCAAACCTCCCATGAACCACTTCCTCCAGCCACACCCCATCTGCCTCCAGTCATCACTCAGTTAATATCATTATGAATTAATTCACTGATTAGGTTAAGGCTATAACCCAATCATTTCTCCTCCAAATCTTCTTGCATTGTCTCAAAGGTGAGCTTTTGGAGACACCACATCTAACCCATAATACCAGTAATTATGATATTAGTTTGAATTTTCATAAATGCCTTTCATCATCCTGAGGAAGTTCCCTTCTTTGTTTAAGTGGTTTTTACCATGATAGGTTGTTAGATGTTGTCAAATTTTTTTGGTAGTAAAATCATTGTATATGTAATTTTATTGGAGCTATCATCCAAAATCAAACCATAGTAAACTAGTGCAAGGTAATTGTGAGCCTATATGTTCCTGGGGGCAGAGCATCAAAACAAACTAAAATTAGTGGAACATATACCTATCTAAGTCATTAATGAATAGAATAAGTAGGAAATTAGGATTCAGATGATTTTTTAATAATGCAACTTCATGTTTTGTATTTTGAAATTAACAGTATTTTAATTGTCCCTTAAGCATTTTTAAATAATGATCATAAGTGGCCTCAAGTTATTTTCACTAAATTCCAAGTAAAACTTCTAGATAACATTTAAAAAAAAAATAAAACACAATAGCATTACAAACTACTGGCAATGTTCAAACAATTGGACAGAAAATGTATCAAACTATTTAATAAATATTTTCTTAATCATCATTGGGCTAAAGAATGATAAAGTTATAATTATGACTGCATAGGAGTCTAATGTTTCCCATGAAACAAAAATAAAATACAGAAAAAAAAATCTGTTCCTAAAAAGACTTTAAAATGGGCTGGGGTTGTGGGTCAGCATTAAAGCAGTCACTTAGTGTGTGCAAGGCACTGGGTTTGATCCTCAGCACTACATAAAAATAAAAAAAATAAAGGAATTAAAATAAACGACTTCAAAATATCCACAAAGAGGGCTGAGTTATGACTCAGTGGTGGAGCATTTTCAAATCATGCATGAGGCCTTGGGTTTAATCCCTATTACCAAAAACAAAATTTATACATAAAGAAATCCATACTTTGTTTAATAGCAAGAATATACTCTGGATTTGAGACTTGGATAAACTGAAGAAAATCAGAAAAAGAAGGTTTATCTCTATGTATGAATTCTGGGTATTTAAAGCAGCTTGCATTTAGAGTAGTATCTCTCAAATCCATGGCATGCTTGAGGTATCTTACTGGGGTGATAGAAATATTCTACAACTATCTTATGGCAATGGTTTCCTAACATGGTAAATTTATACAAAATCATTGGTTCTGTAATAAAATTAGTGAAATTTATAGTAGATAAATTATACTTAGGCAAAATTTCTCTAACAAAATTTTTTTCTAAAGAAAGTTCTTTTTTAAAAAAAACTTTTTAAAAATTCTAAAGGTTTCTAAAGAAAACAATTTGTACCAAGATTTCTTTTTTATACCAAGATTTACAGATTTTTCTTAAGACTCCTTGGATAGTTAAAAGACTTTACTTAATTTTCAGTGTTCCGAATATGTTGATTTTTTACTTAAAAACAAAACAAAACAAACAAAAAGCAATGCTTTTGCTCTTTTGATGAAGGAATTAGGTATATGTCTCTACCATTTTTGAGGCCCTGGTTGTTTTAGACTCCCTTTTATTTATTTTTAAATGTACAAATACTAAGGATTTGAGCCTTTATCATCTCTTCTGGTCTGCTATAACATTCTTATTTGTTAACTCAGAAATGATTGTTAGAAAAAACCTTTAAATTCCTGTTCGGTTAATAAAACTTGTACAAAACCATGTAACAAACAGACCTCATATTGATTCCTTTATCTTTTATGAGCATGATAAGCAATTTTCCCTGCAGTCTTTTCATTAGATTTATTCCCTTGACAATGCAGTTCACATGTTGACTTCAAAAGTAATTGTAGACTGATCAGATCAGAGTATAATTTTGGATTTATATTTACATAAATCATTCACCCACTGTGAAATTTATTGTGTCAATTAAAACCATATCAGGCCACATTAATTTGAAGTGTGCAAGTAACAAGGTCTCCAATTTGGATTACAAATGCACTTATAAAACTCTTTGCCTTATTATTAACAACACTGAATAAAGTTTAGGTTCAGTTCATAAAATCCTTTATAAATAATAATAAATAAATAATAATAAAAGCTCCACTCAGAATTATAGCTATATCTTGGTTGTTTTTTCATATAGATTCTTCATGTTTTTTTTTCCTCTCCATTTTTATTCTTCAGCTTTTCCCTTCATTAAAAGTTTCTTTTCAGCCATTCAACTGGGTTTATGCCTTTAATTTGGGGTTCAAGCCCTTTAATCTTAGAGTCTTCCCTCTCCTTTTATTCCTTCTCAGCATAGATTTTTATTTTAAGTAGAAGGTTCATTTGACTTTATCTTCCAGGTCCTGAATGATGATATCACTGTGTCCTTTCCTGTCCCCTACTCATTGTAGTCTCTGAGTCATGCACATTCAGCGACAGTAAACAAAGGAGAATTCACATTTCAGGTCCCTAACTACCTTCTCTGAATCACAGAGGAACAGTAGGCCATTTCAGAAGTGCTGATCCCACGACCTATAGGTAATGTCTAAAACTGCCAGCCCCACCTCAGCTTCCTTGAGGATGAAATCAATAAGTGACATTCCAATATTTATTTATTATCTACTCAGTTACAGGCCTGGTGGTAGAAGTTTGGGAAACAAAAATAAGTGAAACAATGTCCTTAGCTTCAAGGACATGGAAGTATAAACAAATAAATTACAATGCTATGCTTAGTGTAAACATTAAAGCAAAAGAGGTACAGGGAACAAATGGTATATATGTATATGTCGATGGTTATCAAGGTTGGCTCTCCACAATAGACTTTGAAGATAGACCTGATGGGGATCTTACTTGAAAAAAAATGGTCATGGGTTAACTAGACCAGATAAGGAATGTATTGTATGAATAGGGATTAGTTCACAGACTCTTGGAAAACTAGCGGGTCAGACTAAAACTTCCTGGGAGCAAAGGGAGTCAGAGAGCCACACCATGGACAAAGAGCCTTGTCAGGACACCAGTGATACCACTTTAACTGGATGCTGACTGAGCCTAGCATCACCACCTGTAGGCAGTGGATGTGGTATAAATGTTTAAAAATATTGGTAATATTTACTAATTTTCCTGGTGTAAATATTTTCACTGTGGGTAACTTCAAGATACCAATGTGATATCACTGAATGCAAAATTAGGAAATATATACAATTATACACTATTATATTACATATGAAATATTTCTCATAAAATTATATGTAAACAACCTCAGAAACATGAGAATTTGAGAAACATGAAAAGTTGCTGTTATTATTATACTTTGAATATTATTTTGTTTATAACGTATGTAGTTCATTTAATATTTGATAGACTTACTTAAAAACTGATGTAAATATTAGAAATTGGAACAATCATCCAAAGCCAAAACCCCCCTGGCTCTAACAGGCCACTGATGATGTCAGTGTCTACCCACTTTGGGGCCTTGGATATCATGCACTTGCCAGTAGAATATGTTTTAAAAAGATCTCTGATTTTTTTTATCTCTTCTTTCTAGTTTCAAAGTTTTAGGAAGAGCATAAGAGATAACATGCCAGACAAAACCCTGTTTTTTTCCTCCATACAGACAGGGGTCACTGTGTTTACCAAAGCGACATATTGACATAGTTCTCAATGTAGGAAAATCAGATAAACAAGGAAAAAAATCAAAGACAGATTTCTACTGTAGGAATGTAATAGGTAAGCAAGTAGGGCCTGGAAATTTAACATGCTCCAAACAACCAAAGACTTAAAGAAGAAATTAAAAATACCCTGAGACAAAGAAAAATGGAAACAAAATATTAAAACTTACCTGATACAGCAAGAGCAGCCATAAGAGGAAAGTTTATAACAAGAAATGGCTATCCCCAAAAAGAAGAAAGATATCAAATAAACAACACTATACCTCAAGGAACTAGAAAAAGAATAAACTAAGTCCAAGATCAACAGAAGAAATGAAATAAAAATTAGAGCAGAAATAAGTGAAGTTCACAAAGTCAGTAGAAAATATCAATGAAGCTAAAAGTTGGTTCAACAAACATTTGGCAGGACTCAGAATTAGAAAACCAAACAATCAGAAGAGACTACTATGAACCTTATCTGCCAACAAACTGAATAACCTATAAGAAATGGACATATTCCTAGAAACAATAACCTACCAAGACTAAATGGACATAAATAGAAAATCTGAACAAACAACAATGAGTAAAGAAATGGAATTAATAATTCCAAATATCTCTCAACCATAAAAAAATAAAAAGAATGACTTCCTAACAATTGCCAGAAAATGGATGGATCTGGAGACTATTATGCTAAGTGAAATAAGCCAGTCCCCCCAAATTAAAGGTCAAATGTGGTCTCTTATATGTGGATGCTAACACAGAACAAGGGGTTGGGGGAGAATAGACATTTAGTAGATTAGACACAGGGGAATGAAGGGAAATGAGGGGGAAAGGCTTAGGAAAGAGAGTGGAATGATTTTGATATAACTTTCCTATATACTTATAAAAGCACACCACAGTGAATCTTTATATATGTACAGCCACAAGACTGAGATCCTGATTAGAATAAGTTGTACTCTATGTTTGTATAAATAAGTTAAATTATACTCTACTGTCATGTATAACTAAAAAGAACAAAATAAGCAAATAAATAGAATTTTTTTATTTATTTAATTTTTATGTGGTGCCGAGGATCGAACCCAGCACCTCACACATGCTAGGCGAGCACTCTACTGCTGAGCCACAGCCACAGCCCCTAAAATAAATAGAATTTTAAGAAGTAAAAAATAATCCCAAATATCCCTGACCAAGAAGGAGGGGGAAAAAAAGAAAAAAGCACAAGCCCAGGATCAAATGGTTTCACTGTAGAATTCTACCAACATTTAAATTATACCTCAAATTTATAACTTAAATTATTTGGAAACTCTTTTATTAAAAAAAAAAATGAACAAGAAGAAAGAATACTTCCAAACTCACTTTATGAGGCTAACATTACCCTGATACCAAAGTCAAGCAAAGAAACTACATGAAAAGAAAATTATAGGGCAATACTCTTGCTGACCATAAATGCAAAATCCCCTCAATAAAATACCAGCAAACCCAGTAGTAGTAGTCATTAAAAGGATTTTTACTGTGATCAAGGGATATATCCCTGGAGTGTAAGGATAGTTCAACATATACAAATCAATCAATGTGATGTAACACCTTGACAGTAGGATGGACAAAAAAAAAACATATTATCATCTCAAAAGATGCAGAAAAATTAACAGAATTCAACATCATTTCATGATTAAAAACTCTCAACATATTAGGCATAGAAGGAACATACCTAAACACAGACTATAAATTAAGACCCCACAGAGAGATATTACATACTCAATGGTGAAAAGTTCAAAACTTTGCCCCTAACACCAAGGACTAGACACGGGTGTGTACCTTTTTGAGAGTGGATACTTATAACTAAAAAGAAATAAAAGCAAAAGAAGAGCCAGGCATGGTGGAGCATACCTGTAATCCCAGTGGCTGGGGAGGCTGAGACAGAAGGATTGTGAGTTCAAAGCCAGCCTCAACAATGGTGAAGGGCTTAGCAACTCAGTGAGACCCTGTCTCTAAATAAATACAAAATAGGGCTGGGAATGTGGCTTAGTGGTTGAGTGCCCCTGAGTTCAATAGGAAGGAAGGAAGGAAGGAAGGAAGGAAGGAAGGAAGGAAGGAAGGAAGGGAGGGAGGGAGGGAGGGAGGGAGGGAGGCAGGCAGGCAGGCAGGCTGGCTCCTTTTGCTGGTAACATGATCTTATTTGTAGAAAACCCTAAAGACTCTACCAAAAATCTGTTAGAACTTTTAAATTCAGTAAAGTTGCAGGGAACAAAGATCAAAGCACAAAAATTAGGAGCATTTCTTTATACTAACAATGAACTATCTGTAAAAGAAAATCAACCCAGTCACAAAAGAATCAATAAAAAACACTCAGGAGTAATTAAACAAGGATGTAAAAGATTGTCTATGGAAAACTGTAAAACAGTGATAAAAACAATTGAAGATGACAAATAAATGGAAAGATACCCCATGTCCATGGATTACAAGAATATATTCTTAAAATATTTCTTGAAATAATACATATAGATGCTCAACAGACACTTGGAAAAATTATGTCACTAATCATCAGGCAAATACAAGTTAAAATCAAAAGGACATATCAGCCCAAAACTGTTCAAAAGGACAAAAGATAATAAATATTGATGACTTTGTAGAGAAACGGGAATACTTGTCCACTTTTGGTGGAAATGTAAAGTAGTAGAGTCATTATGGAAAATGGTATGAAAATTTTTCAGAGAACTGAAAATATAATTATCCTACGATCCAACAGTCCAACTTATGGGTGTATGTTCAAAGGAATTTTAAAGTATTATGCCAAAGAGATAGCTATATTCTCATGTTTCCTGAAGCATTAGTCACAACAGCTAAGACCTGTCCATCATCAAATGAATGGATAAAGACAATGTGGTATATATACACATTGGAATAACATTTGTCCTTTAAGGGGGGGGGGGCAGGTTATCCTGTTATTTGTGACAACGTGGAATAATGAACCTTGAGGACATTTTGTTAAGTCAAATAAATCAGACATAGAAAGACAAACACCACATGATTTCAAATATGCAGAATTTAAAAAGCTGAACTTGTAGAAGTAGAATAATGGTTATCAGAGCCCAGGGGAGAGATGTAAATGAAGAAAGGAGAGATTTTAATCAAAAAGTACACAGCTTCAGTTGGATGGCACAATAAGTCTTAATGATCTATCGCAGAGAGTGGTGACTATAATAAATAATTCATTGTATATTTCTAACGTGTTTAGAAGATTTTAAATGTTTTTACCCTTAATGATAAGCATGTGAGGTAATGATTTTGTTAATTAGCATTTCATTGTGTACACATATTAAAAAATTAAACCATACCCCATAAATTGATGCAATTATTATTTGTCAATATTTTTAAGAAGAATAAAAATAGATGTATGTGTACTGATATAGGAAACTCTAAAAGATATACTGAAAGTAAATAAAGGAAATTTCAGCAAAAAAAAAAAAAAACATGCCATTGGTTGGTGACTTAAACTAGAATCATTTATTTATCATAGTTCAGGGGGCTGGAAGTCCAAGAATAGGGTGCTAGCAAAGACATTTATAACTCTGAATGCATACATTAGAAACAAAGATCTAAAATCAATAATCCACTTTCCACTTTAAAAAACTAGACATACAAGAGCAAGTTAAACTCAATAAGTGAAGAAAAAAAACAATATATATTAGAAACCAATAGAACTGAAAATTGAAATACAACAAGAAAAATCAATGAAAACAAAACCCAGTTCTTAGAAAGTCCAATAAAACTGATAAACTCTAGCCAGACTAGCCAAGAAAATAGAGAGAAGACACACAATACTAATATAAAGAGGAACATTACTACTGAACATTAGAAAGATAATAACAAATTGGATAACTTACATAAAATAGATTGATTCATTTTAAAACATATTTTATATTTAAATTAAATATAAAAAAATTGAACCACTGAGCTCATTTCCTAGTTCCAAGAAAAAAATATTCAACCAAAACCTAGAACTAAGATGAACTAAAGCAAGTTAACAGGGCCCAAGGTTGAACTATAAATGTAATTTCTATCCTATAAACCAGCAATGAGCAATTGGAATTTAAAATTAAAAACATAAATTAATTTACATTAGTATCACAAATGTTTTCTATAATTCTAACATAATAAGTACAACATCTAGATGAGAAAAACCAAAAACCCCTAATGACAGGAATAAAAGATGTAAATAAATGGGGAGATAGCCCAAGTTCATATATAATGTTATAGTTTAGAAATGGGGTATCCTCTAAAAGTTCATGTATAAGGAAATGCAATAATGTTCAGAGGTGAAATGATTAGCTTATAAATATTGCAACCTAATCACTGCATTAATCCACTGATATGGATTAAATGGGTGGTGACTGTAGGCAGGTAGGGTGTGGCTGGAAGAGGCAGGTCACTGGGAGAGTGCCTTTGGGTATATATTTTATCCTTGGAAAATGGCATCTTGTTTGCCATGTCTTGAGCTGCTTTCCTCCTCCACACCCTTCCACTATGAGATCCTCAGACCAGAGTCTAGAGACCATCAGCCTGAACCTCTGAAATCATATGCCCAAATTTTCCTCTTCTGTGTGCCCTCATCAGGTCTTTTGATCACGGTGATGCAAAAGCTAACTAAAATAGGAAGGTTCAACATGGTTAAGATGTCAGTTCTTGCCACTTGTTTGACAGATTTAATACAATCTCAATCAAAATCCATCAAGTCATTTCATAGACCTTGGAAAACTGATTCTAAAGTTTGCATGGAGAATCCAATTCAGTACTGAAGAAGAATAAACTCCATCTTGACTTCAAGGCTTACCATAAAGTTACAGAGATAAAGACACTATGTCATTGGTTAAAGAATTGAGATGTGGATCAGTGAAACAGAACAGAGAATCCTGAATAGAATCACACAAATTTATTCAACTGATCTTTGATCAAGGAGCTAAAATATTTGGTAGTCAAGTAATAGTGCTCGATTACTATAGTTTTATGAAATTCATCCTCTAGTTTGACTTTTAAACTTTTGTAGTCCTGCACCCTTACATGCTATCTGTTGTGAAACTGCTTGTGTCATTATTCTGGGTTGCCATGAAGTGGCATTTACAAAAGATCAGGAACAAAGGTATTCAGGTTAATAATGCTAAAGAAAGAGTTAAGTGTTTCCACAGCCCGGCTCTAGAAAGATATCTACATAATACATTTTGTAAAGGAAAGAATCACCCTGTGAAGAATGTTAAATTGATACAGTGGAGTGTTTCACAGGTGGGTTTTTTTCCAATGACAAAGAGAAACTTCACTGAAAATCTCAAATTATTCATCTCTATAAAACACAAGTTGATTTTAATTATTTTTAAAGGAGGAATAAGAAAAAAAACTGTACTGTTCATTCCTTTCAGCAGATGTCAATTTTGAAAAGGAGATAAGAGATGCATGTGTAGAGAGTTAGAGGCCAACACAAATGATGGCGTTGTACTTCAACGTTGATGTGAGAGATACAGTCCGTGAATGTTGTACCTACCAGGGAACAGCAGACCACCGAGGGCAGCAACAGCTAAACAGAGACACTTACACTGATCCTCCAAGGAAGGACATGATTGGAATAGATACAGGGATGAAGGAGGGCATTACACATTAAAAGAAGACCTTAATTAAGTGAAATATAAGGGTATCAAAGCTCGTTTACTTGAGGCAAATAAAATAGAGACGTAGTCTGGGTGTGGTGGTGCATGTCTGTAATCCCAGCAGCTCAAGAGACTGAGGCAGGAGCATTTTGAATTCCTCAGCAATTTAGACCCTAAGCAAATTAGTGAGACCCAGTTTCTAAATTAAATATAATAAGGGCTGGGGATGTGGCTCAGTGAAGCACTCCTGAATTCAGTCCCTGGTACCAAAAAAGTAAATAAATAAAAAAATAATTTAATTATATAAAGTTATACTTTAAGACTAATGATGATCTCAAGGTTAGAAGAGACAGGAGTTTTCTTTTGACTGAACCCTTACTGTGCTCATGGGTCCCTACACAGCATCCTTAGCAAATGGCCACTCAGTCTTTAACACCTTTATCATTACTGCTCTTGCATCACTGAACAACCCTGGCTATTAGAAGATGGTTTGTTGCATGGAGTCTATGGCTAGCCCCTTAATTTCTTACTCCTTGGTCTTATTCAGTTGTCTATAAATAAGTCTTTTCAAAAGTGCCAATAAGTCCTTCAGACTGCCCTATAAATATCTAGTTCTGCTTCTGCCATCTACCCTCTGTGGGAAATTAAATATCAGGGGAAAGAATGTAGAGCTGACCTTCAAGCTATTATGCAGAAAACAGGCACACTTAAAAGTATGAAATAAACTGAAGGAATTGGAGATTAACGTGTGAATAATACAACCATATGACAAGCAAATGATGGAAAATTATGACAAAATAAATTGAAAGCCTATTAGCACTTCCCTGGAAGGGACTAAGAGAAATAATCACAATAAAAACTACAAAGAACTCAGGTATCAGGAAAAAAAAAACTTGTTCTCCTTTACTCTCTCCTTCTCTTCACTTATAGAGAAGTCTTAGAAATCACGAAATTCGCCACTCAGGAAGTAGAAGTGCTACTTGTAAATGAATAAGACTCTGACCTTTAGTTCTCCACGAATATGATTTCCCTGGAAGAAAGAACTCTACAGCTACTTTAAATCCTTTTTTATTTTTTTCCTCAGTACTGGGAATTGAACTCAAGAGTTCTTAACCACAGCCATATCCCTAGCGCATTTTATTTTTTCTTTTGAGGCAGGGCTTTATATAAGATCTATATAAGCTTCTTTAGCGTATATAGATCTAGACACTAGACTAAAAGCTGTTGTCCATATGCATAGGCCCCAGAGTCTAAAATTAGTTATATAACCTCAACAGGACTGTTCCCCTGATCCTCACAAAGGAAAGTTAGGAGAGGAAATGAAAAATCTACTACACAGACGACTAGTTGTATTTTAAAATCCATAAGAATATGTGATATAATGAATTCCTTAGGTCATCTGAATAAGAGGGTATCATAAAGCCACTTTAACAGGAAGAATTCAAAGGCTGTCGGGCCATAAGCATACTAACAGGACTCTAAGGGATGTTTCCCATGTACTTGCAGACTGATGAAATTCTATTTTTGTTGCCCCACACTGGTCTGTTCTGCACCTTCTCAGCATTTCCAGTAAGGATAGTTTTTCATGTCCTTCTGTCTCTCACAAGCTGATCATCAGGAAAAAAAAAGCTGTCCTCAGATGTGTGTGCCCAACTGATAACCAAAGTCCTATATTAGCTTCCTATGACCACTCTAACAAGTTATCACTAACTTAGTAGCTATAAACAACACAACATTTGTGATGATAGTTCTGGAGGTCAGAAGTCTAAGGTGGGCTAAGATGAATGTGTGAGCAGGGCTGGTTCCTTCTTGAGATCCAGAAAAGAATCTGCTGCTTGTCCCTTCCAGCTTTAAGGCTGTTGTCATTCTTTGATTGCTGTTATTCCAGTATCTGCTACTCCAGTATCTGCCATCCATCTGACACCATATTTGGTGGGCAACCAGTGTGCTGAAGTTTTCTAGACAGAGTTACTGTCAAAAACAGAGCCTCCAGCCCATGGCCCCCAACTCCAGCCAGTCATGCACATAGGCCTATCTTCCTTCCTAACCTCTGTTTCTGTTTAGAGACCTCCTTAATGGGAGCTTGGCTGAGGCATTTTTCTCCCCTCTGAATCAGTTCCTTGCTACTCATAGCTCTCTCCACTCTTTCTTCTCCAGCTCATGGCTTCATAAAGAGGCAGAAATCTTCTGGTTGAGTCTCTGTGGCACTGAAATGATGCATCTCACCTGCGCTGCATCCATGTGACCCTGGCTCAGCGTTCTTTCATGGGAGTAAAGGTAGCACTGATGAGTTGGCACCTCATTTTGTCTCTTGCTAGCACTTTTGCAGGAAGTGCAAAGAGGCTTGAGTGTTACTTTGAGTGTGACTCACTGTCCTAGATGGCCACCCTAATGCTTGTTTCCTGCTCCACACACTCAATGCCTACTCATTTTTTCAAATACCAGTCTAATTCCCATCGGACATTTGACACTCTACAATTTCTTGTTCCATTTTACTACTCTATGTGTTTTCTATTGGCTTTGAGGGATTTACGTCTTACTTCTGTAAAAGATTTTTCTTCTAATACAACCATATATAACCAAATGTCTTTAATAGCAATTTTAAAATATTTGATTGTACAGTCAACTTATAAGCACTGGTTAGAGAATAATTGGCTGCTTATGATATTATTGGCTAGGAAAACTAAAGAATTAGGACACAAGACTCATTACAATCATAGTGTGGTGATCACTTATACAGCTACTGAAGATTAGACAAAAACTTATCAATCGAGACAGTTCCTTCTTCCCAAGTTCCCCCTGGGATCTTATCATTTCATTTTAGGGGGGAAAAAAACCCTACTTTTGTTTTACCTTTTTTCTAAGGTCCCTGCTACATGTATAACAGAGCAAGATATTAAATGTTTAAGAGAAGCAGATGAACAGGGAAAGAATTTTTCCTAGATCCAAATCCTGGAGCTGGTATCTGAACTTGTTGGAAAGTATTTGATGTATTAATTAAGGATTAATACACTCACCAAAGACTTCATTGTGTGTGTATGTATTTAGTAAATAACCTTTCTAAATTTTTCTAATATTTGTTACCCTCAAATATTTGAGTAATAATTATTCATGTTCACCTTCTTCCTCAATAATTTGTCATAGGGCCGGGGTTGTGTCTCAGTGGTAGAGTGTTTGCCTAGCATTTGTGAGGCACTGGGTTCAATTCTCAGCACCCCATATAAATAAAGGAATAGAATAAAGGTCCATCAACATCTAAAAAAAAATTTTAAATTGCCTTAATCATTTCTCACATTTGTATGGTTCTTCAAACTCTCAAAATGTCTTCACATATACAAGTTTTTTGAACGTACTGTCATAGCACTCAGTGTTGAATAGACATTCAAGAACAAAAATGAGGTGGATGGTCAAGAGCACTATTGTGGGTGAAACAAGTGAGGTTTTCATATCCTTTTTTACATACAATATCAGGGAGGCTCTGAGAGCTATGTGATTTGCCCAGCCCAGCACAGTTGTGCACACCTGTAATCCCAGCAGCTTGGGAGACTGATGCAGGAGAATCCCAAGTTCAAAGCCAGACTCAGCAACTTAGCAAGACCTTATCTCTAAATAATATAGAAAAAAAGGACTGGGATATGGCTCAGGGGTTGAAAAATTCCTGTACCCAAAAAAAAAAAAAAAAAAAAAGATTTTCCCAGGGGCATGGATCCAGTGAAAGGTCCAGTAAATTCACAAACCATCATTGGATTCCCTGGATTCCTAGCTTCCAGTACAGACAGTGATGTTCCTAATTCATGAGACTAACTTTGAAACTGGAAATTAGTAATTATAAAAAAAAATTAATTCAAGTGTTATATTTTAAATCATGATTAATTTCTCAAAACCAAGAAACTCATTTTGTAGAATATTTTAAGTTATAATGCTTAACCCAAAGATGAGCTATTTGGTCAATCTATCCATCTTTATATTGTATTTGAGACATCCAAATATGGCAAAGATTAATATTTCTAATAATCTCTGTAGCAATGTTTTAAATAATGAAACTGTCAGTCTTACTCTTTTCCAGATGAAGCAAAATATTACTTTTTTTCCTAACATCTTTATCTTTTGGTTTATCAATAGCTCACTTTAGAATATGGATCTTTCTATTCCGTTCCTTCAAGCAAAATAATTTAAGGTATAAAGTAAATTTATCTAGCCAAATAATGCCTCCACATCTTGCTGTACCCTCCTATAGAAGGAAAAAGTAATACATTTTCAAAAATGAAAAATTTGCTGAAAGTACTTTTCTATCTAGGCATTTCTTTTCTAGTTACAAAAGTTTACAATGAAATAAAACATCACTTGTTTTCAGTTGTACAGTTATTATATGGATCTAAAAATGTCCCCTAAAAGCTCATATATTAGGTAATGTAACAATATTCACAAGAGAAAAGACTGGACTGTGAGAACTATAGCTTCATCAGTAGATCAATTCATTTGATGGATTAATAATTTGAAAGGACTACTTAGTGGTAACCTTAGGCAGGTGGGGCATAGAGGAGAAAGTAGGTCACTCTCTGGGGGCATGCCCTTTGACTTTATCTCATCCTTTGCTTCTCTATCTTATTCTTTGCTTCCCTGATGCCATGAACTGGGTAGCTTTCCTCTGCCAGGCCCTTCCACCATGATGTTCTGCCTCATCTTGGGCTCAGAGCAATGGAATCAGCCCACCATGTACTGAACCTCAGAAACCATGAGCCCCCAAAAACTTTCTCATCAGATATTTTGGTCACTGCAAAAAATAAAAATAAAAAAATAACACACACACACACACCCCAAACCTTGCAGTGTTTATTTATTATTACACTATGGTATGAGACATGAGAATAGGAAGTAAAACAATTATGCATCTAGGTTACAGACCAGGGAAAATCCAGCATCAGATACTAACGCCACTTCAATCATCTTCCTAGGATGTATTTTTAAAATACCTTTTCCATTTATCACCTCATTTAAATATAAATAATGGAAAAAATTTGTGCAGGTTTATGCTTCCTTCACATTTTTCTAAAGTGTTACCCATGATCTTCAGTAGCTTTGTTCACATCTCTAGGACCAAAGATTGAATACCTCAATATAAGCTATTAGTGTGACCACTAAACTTCATTTTCTTGATCTGTAAAAGGGAACACAGCTCACCTCCCAAAAGTTCTATTTTATCTCTGATACTTTTTATTTGCTTGGTTTGAATTTCCAGAGGTTTGGCTTGACTTTTATGAATTACTGTCTCTTTCTGTTTGGCAAACAATGGTTTGCCACCCAATAACGTACCTTCCTTTACTGGTGATGAACCAAAAATATTATTTTAACTTTCACAGAACACATGTGGTTAAAATAATTTGTTACACTGAAGATGTTAGCAAATATCTTGGGAGCCAGAATACAGGTTTACTCTTAGAATAGACTCCCTTAAATCCCTGCCAACTCTGTGATGGCAAGTGAGACCTCTGCGACTTGGCAGAGTTATGCTTCTATTGTTTCTGTTTTGGTCTATTTAATAGATTCAACTGTCTAAAAAGGAAGTCTCCTGTACCTCAGAGACCGTAGCCCTTCAGACCCTCCATATGCTACTTTCATTCACCTTCCTGGGGAAGGGCCTTGCGACAAGATTCCAATTATATAGTATAATATAAATAGCATTAAGGATTAAAATATTCATGTGCAACTCTCATTTAGAGGAAAGGCAGCCTGTTTTATCCTATTACAAATAAGTGAATGCATGAAATAAATTTGATAAGGATCTGGTATCTTTTATCCTGTGGTGACTAATACAGTACCCTTCTGAGACAACAAACAGTGACCAGTTGCCAGACACTGCACTAGTATTTTACAGCCACATTTCCTTCAGTCTTTAAACATTATTACTACTGCAGCTTTACTATGAAGACCTCAAGTGATTAGCCGACACACACTAGTTTGATTTCAAAGGCCAGGTTCTTAGACACTAGATTGTTCTGGCTCCCTGAGAAGAATGGAATTTATCAACAGTACCTCCTGCTTGGTCACCTCCAACCTAACCATCAATCGCAAACCACAGTGGTTCTGACTCAGGAGCCCTGCTCCCATCCATCTTCTGTACATTCCACTGCTGGCTATGACACGGTTCTCATTATTTCTGCCCTGGACAACTCAACAGTTTCCTAAATGATCTTCCTACTGTCTATATCACTTCCTCTAATCCATTTATGCACAACTGCCAGATTTATTCTCCTGCAGTTCTTATAATACCATTATATCCAAAAACATGGCTTGAAAGGCACAAAATGCCAACATTAAAATATTAATATATTAAAAACCTGAGACCGGTCATATACCACAATTTTTAAGTCAGGCAATTAATTTTCCTATGACTATAAGTAAGGACTGTTTTGTTTGTTTAAGACTTTTAAAAACTAGTTAGGAAAGTAAACATCAATTGTCAACCCTTAAGTTCCCTAGTAATCTTGTAAGGAATGCTATTTGAGCATTGTATGAATTAGAAAGTAATCACCCATGGACTAAATCTATCATGATTTTCTTCAGTGCACTTAATAAGTGCACTTATTAGCACTTAATATTAAATTTGTTTATATTTTAAGTATACTAACCAAATAAGAACTAGTTCAGTAAAACTTCTAGATAATTTTAAATGTTTTGAATGCCAATTATAATTAGCTAATTCTTACTTTTAAAATACTTTCCCAGAATTGAGAGGAAAAAATACTCTTAATACTCATAACACTCTGGTTCAAGTACCAGGGTTGTTGTTTTTTTTTTAATTGTTATTTTTAAAGAAATCAAAATACTTGAGAAGTCGCAAACAAAAATTAAAAAGCCAAATTTTGAACTGTGTGTGATATCGTTACATTCTCAAACTTCCATACAAATAATTCACATGGACTAATTTTTTCTATTGTTGAGGATTGCTTACTAGGCACCTTTCCTTCAGAAAGAGAGCATTTCTATAATATCTCTATCTTGTCATACAACTTTAGTTATTCATGAAGAGCTTTGTCAATGCAAATACTCCTCAGTTTATTAAGGAGTTACATTCAAATGAAACCATTGAAAATATAAAATGTTGTAGGTTAAAAATACATATAATACACCTAATCTATGGAACATCCTAGCTTAGCAATAGAACATACTGTAGAATGTTGGATATAAGTTCCCCTACCCCAAAGCTCCTGTGTTAGTGTAAGAATATTGAGATGAAATGATTAGATTATGAGGGCTGTGATCTCATCTGTGGATTAATCCATTTGGTGAATTAATTTGAAAGGACTACTGAACTGGGTGGTAGCTGGAGGAAGTAGGTCACTGTGGGTCTGCCCTTAAGGATTATATCTTGTCCCCCTGGCTCCTTCATCTCTCCCCCTCTTTCTGCTTCCTGGCTTTCATCAACAGAAGAGCTTTCCTCCACCAACTCTTCCTCCATGATGTTCTGCTTCACCTCAGGCACAGAGCAATGGAGCCTTCCCCAACACACACCATGGTATGAACCTCTGAAACGACGAGCCCCAAATAAACTTTACCTCCTACAACTTGTTCTTGTCAGGTCACAGAGATAAAAAGCTGACTAATATATGGTTGTTATCCTTATGATCCTGGGATTGATTGACTGGAAGATGCAGTTGACTGCCACTGACCAGTATCATGAAAGAGCATTAAACCATAGCACTGGAAAAGATCCAAATTCAAAATTGATGGACAATTTTACTGAATGCTTATCACTTTCATACCATCATATAACTGAACAATCATTCAGGTGAACCACTGTGAGGAACGATCTGTAATTGTACCTTTGTCAAGAAAGCAATTTTAACAATGAACTTTGTCTCTCATGTCCATTTAACTTGCAAAAAATCACCCTTCACCCTAACTCAGTGTTGTGCAAATCTTTCCAGATTTAAAATCACAGATCACATACAATGCAAAACTACAGTAAAGAATAATAGTAGAAATATTAGATAAATTACTAATTGTTCTCTTGCTGAAAGAGTTTGGGGAACTCCTCCAAAGACTAAAGTATTAAAATAAAGGGAGGAGAAACAAGAAATAAAAATAATCATTCCGTGCTTCTGAATGCTTTAAATTTGTTAAACTTACCATGGTGTTTATTGTTTTTATAAAATGCATCTGTCAAACTGTTCTCCTCTAAAAGAACCAATGATAGCAATGGGGTTTGAAATAGCTCTATTTATGGCATGACCCAGAAAGGAGGTGGGGTTAAAAGCTCAGAGCTGGCTTTATGGCCTGAAAGTATTGCCTTCCTCAGACTCAGTTTAGATCTTACTCATAATCCTAGTGAAATACCACTCTTGTGATAGATAATGCTAAGTCTCAAGGAAACTTTCACACAACAGTGTTTGCTGGAGTTTTTTTTTTTTTTTTCTTATTAACCTACTTTTAACTGCCAAGAAAGAGTATCAATTTGTGTTACATCCCATTTCTCCTTAAAATGCATGCATTCTCCTCAGTGTAGTGGGACAGAAAGAGTGCTGGTGTCTCTGTTAGTGTGACTGAGCTTCAGTTTCTTTTATCTCTAAAATGGAGAGAATAACATGTGCAGGGTTGTTGCAAAGTTTAAGTGAGGTCATATAAGCCCAAGATGCAGAATGCAGAAGATGCTTAGTGAATGCTCATGGTCCCTTTCCAACAGACCTTGAGCTTGGTAAGCAGTCAGTTCCCTTCAAGGGGATAGCAGGGCAACAAACTTGTCTCTCAAAACAATCTTTACATTCTGACAGGCTGAGGATTTACAAGACTGCAGGGCACCAAGAAATCCATTAACATAAGTGGAATTGGGGCACTGTTCAACACATATTTATTGAGCCTCTTCCTTGCCACACTGAAAACACAATAGCACTTGTTCTCAATGAAATTAGGAGAGAAGGGCTCACATCCTGATATTTATCTTCGATTTCTCAGAAGATAGCAACAGGATAGCACAAGGCAAGGACACAAAATTTTGGTAGAAGGGATAAAAGAATCATACTCTGAAAGGAAGAAGAGGAAAAGGGAGGGGAGAGGAGAAAAGGAAAAAGATTTCCTTCCAGCATACCTCTTAGCTGTAGATTTTTGGTGGGAAAATTAAATGGCATTCTGAACCCTGTCCTGACCTAAATCACCAAGAGCTTTGGGGCTCCTGGGAGACTTTGGTACCACAGAATTTTGATTCCCATCTTTCTTATTTGTGCAGGTATAATCAACATTGATGGTGTCTTCCCACAGACTGGGTAACTTGAAAAGAACAGAAATTTATTTCTGCAGTTCTGGAGGTTGGAAAGTCTAAGATCAAGGTGCAGAAAGTTCAGCTGGTGTCTTATTGTTGCATCCTTTGAAGAGAAAGAATGCTTTGTCTTATTGTGGTACAGGAGGAGAATAAACTCATCCCCACAAGCCCTTCCCATACTGTCATTGATCCATGCAAGAGTGCTTTGGCCAATCATGAGGCCCCACCTCCCAACACTGTGGCCCAGGAGTTGAGTTTCCAACACAGGAATTTTGGAGGACATTTACATGGTATGTAGATATTGTCTTTGACCTCTGAGAAGAGGGGCCTGGGTCAGACTCAAGTGAGAAAACTGATTGCTAACTCCACAGAAATCATTTTAGCACGAGCAAAACACAATAAAGGGAATCGTCACATTTTTTCTTGTTCAGCCAGTTCATGGGGTGGGGGGGGTAGCTTATAGTAAAAAAAAAAATTATATCTAGGAGTAAATATTTGACTGGTTCAATCTCTTGTGGAGGTCTGAGAAGAAAAAAACAAGAAACTCCAGCAGCTGTAAGAAGGTATTAGCTTTTGGAATAATTTCCCACTATAACAAGTTACCACAAATCTGTTGGATTAAAACAACAACATATTTATTATCTTACAGTCCTAGAGATCAAACATTCTAGGTCAGTCTCACTGGGATAAAACTAAGGAATAAAACAGAGTTGCATTTTTTCTGGTTCACTTTTTCCAACTTCTAGAGACCACTTACACTCACTCTTCATCTGGTGGCCCCTTCCTGCATGCTCAAAGCCACTAATGTAACATCTTTCTCTCTCTCTCACCTTGACCTCTCCCCCTGCATCATCACATCTCCATTTCTCAAGCTTGTCTTCTATATCTTGTTCATAAGAATCCTTGTGATTACATCATGTCCAGCATTGAGGATGATCTATCTATCTCAATATTACCAAGATCCTTAACTAAATTATAACTGCAAAATCCCTTTTGACATGTAAGATCATATATTCACTGAGTTCAGGCATTAAGATATGGACACCATATGAAGAAGGGGGCTCATACTTTTGTCTATGCTGGCCAGGGTTTGAGGATAGAATATTAGCATTAATAGCCATATAAAAATAAGCACTGTGATAAGAAAAATTGGGATTTAAGTTTTGCTTTCTTATCATGCAAACACATTGGCTTTTCACCTGGTGAATTAGCAGTTCTACCCCCGCACCCTAGAAAAACACTATTTTTAGCCTCAGTGCCAAAGGGAAAGAGAAGCTTATTTTATGAGATACCACTGGAACCTATTACTCATCCGAGAACCCTCTGTCCATTAACCTCTCGACACATTTACTATGGAACGATCACTTGCCTTGCTTATAATGCAACCCCCAGAAAGGGCTCATGTTTATTTTCTATGCCAATGTATCCTTTGGTTTTCTTGATCTATTTACAATGGACTCGGGGTTTTGACTTCAGATTTCCCCCTATCTTTGGCTCTGCTTAGACATAAGCTAGCAGCAAGTTAAGCACTCTCTCCATCTTGCCACTCATTGAAAGAGTAATGGAAAGGGGGGTCATTGCTGTGCCCTTTCATCTGTGTTTTAATAGCATTTTTCTCATAAACATCTAATTGGAAATACTGCACTAGAGACAGATGTTCACAGGTTGCCCAATTACCAGGAATCTGTCCCTGATTGGTTATTGTTATAGAAAAAAGACAAACCCAGACTCCTCTAGGAAGCTATTAAGAAAATTTTCTGTTATCCAAAAAATCTGACCAAAGCAAGAACTGAAGACAACATATATTACCTATCCCCACTTCATTAAGTCAGTTTTTTGTTGCTGCGACCAAAATACCTGACAAAAACAACTTATAATGTAGCCCCCAGAAATGGTGAAAAGAGTTATTTTGCTCAGGGTTTCAGAGGTTTAGTCCGTGCTGGGCCAACTCTATTGCTCTGGGCCCAACGTAAGGCAGGACCTCATGGTGGAAGGGTGTGGTAGAAGGAAACTGCTGAGTAGAAATGAGAGGGAGGGGGAAAAAGCAGTAGGAAAGACAAACCCTTCCAGGATATGCCTCCAGTGAGCCTCCTCCTCCAGCCATGCCCCATCTGCCAACAGTTATCACCTAGTCTGTTCAAATTAAGATGGATTGATTTGACTAAAGCTCTTATGCAATTGTTTCACCTCCAAAAATTCTGCATTGACACAGAAGCTTTTGGAGGAAACCGCATACACAAACCATAACACTCATAAAATTAAATGAATAACAAAAGTAAAAAAATAAAAATAAAGTATCCCCACTTTCAGTTCCAAGTTGTCACTGGATGGATCTGTCTTCTTCTTGCAAGGTTCAACTTTCTTCATGCTGTAAGAACATCAGTTCAAATATATACATTTCTTGCTTCTTCTCCAAGGGGAATCTCAGCTACTTCCATTTGGGAAGTATTCGAGAGTCTCCTTAGTAATGAAGCAAAAAAGTTTCAGACGTTCAGGGGAAGTAACACCCCGTAAAGTAGCCTCAATGAGTAGGGCCAGAAGTTCTTTTCAACCCTTAGACAATTTTGAGCCTCTTTCTTTATTGATGGTCTCAGGTGACTTAATACCCATTCTTTCCCTCTCAAATAGTCAATTGCATAATATATTCTTGTACTGGCTTTTCCTCTATTTTATTTCCCCTACATAATTGTTCCTACTCAGCAAACTTTCATCTGAGGCCGAGAAGACCCAAGCTAAGACTACTGCTATCATAAGTGGTTCCAGAAAACAGATCCTATAGATGAGATTTTGAAACTGACTCATTCACCTGTCAGCAAGCAACAGTAATCTCACTGCTGATAGTGAGTTGTTGAAAACCTCTAATATGTGGTAGCATCATTCTTAGATTCCGACCCTAGGTAGGTTTGGAAGCAGCATAAATAGAAGTAGAATATTTGGTTTTGTGCTATGACACTTGAGTAGTGTGAGAGAAAGGGTAGCTTGAAGGTTTGTGAAATTTTAGGACTTTTTAAAACTTTGGCAAAGGAAAAAGGCAAGCTTATATCAGCCAACAGTCAATTGCAGAGACTCTATGATAAAAGCCAAAAATTTTCAATGGGGAAATCCAAAAAGACTCCTATCTTTTGCAGCAGCTGGTTCAACTGTGCTAAAAAAAGGCCCAGTTTTACTTCTTAGTGTGGAAGTAAAGGAGACAAAATTCATGGCCTCAACATGTCTCCTATTTGAAATTAGGGAATGGGATACTTAAAAGATGTGTCCACCTCAAGATTTGTCTCCCATGTCCATTGCCTCCTGACCCATCATTATCTCTTACAGCCCAAGAGAGACTGAGAGGGACTGAGCCTGAGAGGGAGGGACTGCCTTTCTCTCTTGTAGGGCAAAAGAGAAAGCCAGTACACATCAGGACATACTGGTTTTCCCTGCATTATACATTAGGAAGATCCAAGTATTCGTAGATTTTAAAGGTTTAGAACAAGGTGGGAAGAATATAAGCTGAATAGAGGAGTGGTCTTTGATTTGGAAAGATTCTCCTATGACTAAGGTTTTACTATTCTGACAAGGATACCAGAAGCAAGGATTTCTGAATAAGGCTGAAATTCTGAAATGACCATGATAGAATATTGAAGAAGGTGTTATAAGCTCATTTGGGTAAGACACTATAGAGGATTTATTATGTGAAACTGAAAAATTCCTTCGAATAGTACCCAGAGGATACTCACTTTATTGCAGCAATAAGAAAGGAAATGTTAAAAGAGGCAGTGATTGACTGCTGATGCTTTGCATGTACAAAGCCAGGTTCAATCTCCAGTACTACAAAAAAGAAAAAGAAAAAACACCATGGAATTTCCGAGAGGCTCAGAAGTAACAGTCCTTAATAGTCTAAAATTGACAGTGGGAGATTCTACTGTAGAATATGGCTCCCCATTTTTTATTTGTTTTAATTAGTTACACATGACATTACAATGACCTTGACATATCATACATTTGAATCAGATGGGATATAATTTCTCATTTTTCTGAGTGCACAGGTTGCAGAATCACATTGGTTATGCAGTCACATATATACACACAGTAATAATAACGTCTGCTTCATTCTACTATCCTTCCTTCCCCCCTCCCCTCCCCTCCCCTCCCATCACTTCTC
>NW_025999932.1:39473869-39485279 GCF_001458135.2 Marmota marmota marmota
TTCTACTGCTGTCGTTTCCATCAGATATTTACATCTTATGGCCCCCTTTTTGACCCTGTTATTGGTCTTGTATTTGTTTCCTATATGATTTTTTGTGTTTCCTCCTGGTTTAATAATAATATGTCTGTGTGTATACACACACACACACACACACACACACAGTAATAATACGTCTGCTTCATTCTACTATCCTTCTTCCCCCTCCCTCCCTCCCTCCCATCACTTCTCTCTACCCAATCTAGGATGATGCTATTCTTTTTTTTTTCCTCACATCTTCATACAGTATTTTGTATAATGATGAATGAGGATCTCCTTCCATCTTTTCCCCTGCATTCTTGCCAGCACTTGTTGTTGTTTGACTTCATGATGGCTGCCATTCTTACTGGAGTGAGATGGTATCTTAGAGTAGTTTTAATTTGCATTTCTCTGATTGCTAGAAATGGTGAGCATTCTTTCATGTACTTGTTGATTGATTGTATATCCTCTTCTGAGAAGTGTCTGTTCAGGTCCTTGGCCCATTTGTTGATTGGGTTGTTTGTTTTTTTGGTGTTTAACTTTTTGAGTTCTTTGTATACCCTAGAGATTAGAGATCTATCTGATGTGTGAGGGGTAAAAAATTGTTCCCAGGATGTAGGCTCCCTATTCATCTCACATATTATTTCTCTTGCTGAGAAAAAAAAAAACTTTTTAGTTTGAGTTCATCCTGTTTGTTGATTCTTGGTTTTAATTCTTGTGCTATAGGTGTCTTATTAAGGAAATTGGGGCCTAACCTCACGTGATGGAAGTTAGAGCCAACTTTTTCTTCTATTAAACATAGAGTCTCTGGTTTGATTCCCAGATGCTTCATCCATTTTGAGTTAACTTTTGTGCATGGTGAGAGACAGGGATTCAATTTCATTTTGTTGCATATGGATTTCCAGTTGTCCCAGCACCATTTGTTGAAGATGCTTTACTTTCTCCATTGCATGCTTTTAGCTCCTTTGTCTAATATAAGGTAGTTGTAATTTTGTGGGTTAGTCTCTGTGTCCTCTATTCTGTACCAATGGTCTCCCAGCCTGTTTTGGTGCCAGTACCATGCTGTTTTTGTTACTATTGCTCTGTAATATAGTTTGAAGTCTGGTATCGCTATACCGCCTGATTCACACTTCCTGCTTAGCATTGCTTTAGCTATTCTGGGTCTCATATTTTTTTTTAATGAGAATGAGGGGACTCTGGGAAGGTACAGGTCATGTAGTCACATTTTACCATCAAAGGCAAGGTAGATTTAATGACCTTCACAAGTAATCATTCAGGAGGACAACCAGAGAGCCTAGATCCACTGAGATCTCTGGTGATTACTAACATCATTATGCTCCTAGTCACGTTAAACAGATGGACAGAGAAAAAGGGTTGGTATCTTTGATTTTTATTATGAGAAAAAATTAAGATCTGACAGTCTGAAGCTAAAACTAGATTCTAGAAAAATAGAAAATCTCTTGCATTCCTTTAGTTCAGATGTCAACCATTTCACAAAATCAAAGTCCATTAATCAAATGTATATTGGGTCCCATTCATGAAACTCAGTAAGTTCCTCTACTACTTCACAAAAGGGGTCATGATGGGATTTACCAGAATAATGCTGCACTGTGGAAAAAAATTACCAAGACCTTTCAAGGACAAAAGGATGTAGGATTTGAGTCAACACACTAGGAAAGCCATGACACCATTATAACCCTCCAACTTGAAGTGTATGGCTTGAATTTAATGCATGCAAAATTCTAGCCCAAGTCTACCTCACAGTGAGTTCAATGAAACCCTGGATATATTTGGATATGTATTTGAGATGTATATACATAGCAGCTGTCATAACTATCATATTGGTTTCCTGACCTATGAAATAAGAGACAAAATTTTAAGAAAACCAGATTTAAATTCCTAAACCTGTCTTCCCAACCCTGACCAAGAATAAATTAGAAGCAACACAATGTACTAGGAGGAATCACAGAAATTAGCATCATTAAAGTTTTAAAAATGGTGGATCCTGTCATGTTCCAGTTTGATCTAAAGATATGGTTCCTATAATGATCAGACAATGCCCACGACAATGGACTATCTTACACTTAACCAAATGAAAGTTTCAAATGTAGCTGTTTTAGAAAGATATTAAGGTAATCCCTGGGGCTTGGGACAAGGGTAAGGATCTAGCTAATGTACTCTTTTCAATTCCCATCAATAAGGAATATCAAAAGCAGTAGGCTTTTATATAATGGGGAAGGAGGACAAACACTAGAATATATTCAGTCCTCACCCCGGGACTATGTTAATTCTCCTGCTTTCTACAATATTTGACTCTATAAGAACCTTGTTCTTTCACATATTCCACAGAACATCACACTGGTTTCCCCTTCTATCAGTTAAAAAAAAATCAAGCTGAATTATGAACATTTTGGGATTTTTAGAGAGGACACATATCACATTTAGTCATACCTCTCTGACTCATTCAACAGGTTACTCAGAAACCTTTCAGTTTTGACTGGTGCCCAGATATGAAGCACCGTGCTACAAGTGGCCCTGGCATTTAATACCACCTGAATCACCAGTTAAAAAATAACTAAAGTTATTTATGTATGATGCCGTGTGCAGCCTCTACCAAGACATACAGAAGTCACAACACATATAGAGCACAACTCTGTTTTCTGTGGCAAGGAATTACTTCCCTTTGGAGAAGCAGTTTGTGACATGCTATTGAACTGTAGTAGAGATTGAGCATCAGAATGTGACACATGATGTGACTGTACAACTGAAGATGACCATCATGATAGTACTCTCAAACTAGCATGTCATAAGGCTAGGGAATATAACAGAAATCCATTGTATGTTGGAATTGGTACATTCAAGAACAGGCTTGCTGAGGTCCAAAGGACAGAGTTACATAAGCAGGTATGAAAACCCTCATATTTCCTATTTCTACTACACAAATACCACCCCTTTCTTCATACCAATTCATCCAGAAGCATTCCCTATCATCATTTGAAGGAGGAGAAAAATCTTGACCCAGAGTTATAGATGTGTCAACTCAATAGATTGGTACACACTGCAAAACATACTGCTTACACACCACAACCCAACTCTCCCACATCACAACCCAACTCAGAAGTTTCCCTAAAGGAAAATGATAAAGAAAATTCTCCCAGTGGGTAGATGTGAGAACATTACATAACCCTTTCCTATTTATGGGATGCAAACAGTGGCCTTAGACACAGATACCCAATGAACTCCTAAGTAGTGATAAATAAATTGGTTGGTATTATCTGGGTGGTTCCAAGAATTCCATGGAACATTAGTCTGTGGAATGTGATATGTGATGCTTAGGAGGAAACTAGGGAAGCAGGTACAAAATGTTGATCTTTGTATTTCAAGTTCATGCTTACCAGACAGCATCCGTGGTGGGCAAGAGTCTCTATAACCATGAAAATGAGATGATCTCCCTGTGGATGTCTACAAATCCATCCTCAGTCACCCCATGGCTTATGCAATGGACCCATGAATATGGTGCCATGATGGCAGGACTGGAAGTTGCACACTGTACCATATCATGGGCTCCCTCTCACCAGGCTGACCTTGTACTTCCTCTGCTACCTCACTTTCCAGCATTAAGCTGGCACCATGCTTTGGGAAGGCCAGGCAGATTCTAAGTTTTAAGTTGATTACATGAGATCACTTCCACCCTAGAGAAATAGTGATTCAGCCTTTCCAAATTTGATACTGGTGTGACTTTACCATCTGCAATGTGTCTGTCAGAATCACCATTTAAGAACTTACTGGCATACATTTGAGAGCTTACTTACCAGTACAACATTGCACCAGTTGAAAGGGCCTATTTTCCAACCAAAGAGGTACAGAAATGGACACCTGTCCATCATACCCACATGAAAGTTGCTGGCCCAATGGAATGAAAAATGACCTATTAAACATTTTGCTAAAATGTCTATAAGGGATAATACCTTGTAGGTTTAGGATGCTATCTTTCTAGGATGTAATATATTCACTGCACAACCTGGGGAATGTATTGCTAGTATTTAGAATGTATATGTCCAAGAATAAAAAGGCATGAATAGGATTCACACATCTCCCCCTTAACATCATGTAAGTGATCTGTTTGAGGAATGTATGCTTCTTGTCTCAAGAGACAGGTGGTACTGGATTAGAGGGCTGGATTTCCCAGTGGGAAAGTGATTTCACCAGGGGACAGAGTAATGATTCCACTATACTGAGAACTAGGATCACCACCCTGTCACTGTGGGTGCCTCATGTCAGTGAATCAGCAAGCAAACAAGGATCTAAGAGAGGAGTTACTATAATGGCAGAGGCAATAAACCTTAATTATCAGGAGAAGGTGGCATTGCCCCTACACAATTAGGGCAGGAGGAGCACATCTGGAATTCAGAACAATCAATAGGCTATGTCTTGCTTTAATGATCAGAAATAATGACTAAAAGACAATTGTGACATGCAAAGTTGAAATAGAGAATGATGATTAAAGATTCAGTTCTTTGAGATGAAGATCTGGATTATCTTACCAGATAAATAAAGCAGGCCAGCTGAAGCATTAAATGAGGGTAAAAGAAATGCAGAATAGATGGCTTAGTAGGGAGAGGATAAATACCAATTTCAACCTTGGAAGCAGCCATAACCCAAGAGACTGTAGCTGATTTTATTACTATTTTACATTGCATCTTCTATAAATATTGGCTGGCACCCATCCTGGAAGCTCTGTGATGGATTGCACTTAACGGAGGGCATGATCTGACTGGTGGAAGGGAGGGACTCTGCTGGTGCAATGCCTCACAGTCTCATGGCGTCAACTATGATTTCAGTGATGGCTATGAGAATTTCCTTCCTTTCCACGTGCCCCACCCTCCAGTCCCCAGTCCCACACTTCTGCTTACTTCCCAAAGAAAATTTTTGCACACACTCCTTTGCCTAAGGCTCTGCTTCTAGGTAACCCCAAGCTAAAACATAGTACTTTTTAAAACTTAAGTCATACGGTAGGACACCTCTGCACAAAACTCTCAAAACATTTTATCTCAATAAAACCCAAAGACCTCAACCTAACCTAAAAGTGCCAACATTACCTAGCCTACACTACATTTCTTTCCTTTTTCCTCTTTTTATTGGTCATTTGGGCTTTTGTGATATTTATTGTCATTTTGTATCCTGGGTCTATTTTTGTTTTGTTTTTCATTTTATTTTAAATTAACAAATAAGATTTATGTATTTATGGTTTAAAAATGTTTAAAAATAAGTATACACTTACTAAATGCCTAAATCAAATTATTTAACATATACATAACCCCATGTACTTACCATTTACCTGTGGCAAAAATACTTCAAATCTGTTCTCTTGGCAGTTTTCAAGTATAAAATATGTTATCAACTATAGTCACCAAGTTTTATAGTAGACCTCTCAAACTTAACCTTCTTGTCTAACTAAAATTTCATATTCTTTCACCAACCTTTCTCTCATTTCTACCCTCTAGTCATTGGTAGCGGCCACTGTAATCTGCTTCTGTGAATTCAACACTTTCAATTTTCACATATAAAAGACCACATGGTATTTATCTTTCTGTGTCTGGCTGATTTCACTTAACGCAATGTCCTTCAGGTTGCAAATAGGATTTATTTTTAAAGGCTCAATAGCATTCCACTGTTGATATATACCACATTTCCTTTATGTATTCACGCACCGATAAGCATTTAGATTAATTCTCCCTTGGCCATTTTAATTAACAGCACAATGAACAAAGGAATGCAGATATACTGTACATACTGATTTACTTTAGTAGTTCCATTGTAGGAGTTCCACACTATTTTCCATAATGGCTGTGCTAACTTACATTCTCACCAATAGTGAATAAAGGTTCCCTTTCTATACACTCTAATTCATATCTTTTTTAATAGCACTTATTCTAACAGGTGTGAAGTGATTTTTGTGTTGGTGTTAATTTGCATCTTCCTGATGATTAATAATGTTGAAACTTTTTTCGTATACTTGTTGGCCACTTATTTATATGTCTTATTTTGAAAAAAATGCCTATTCATGTCCTTTGCTATTTTTTAATCATAGGTCCTCCTATATGTCTAAGCTCATGGGATAGAGACTATGGACTGCCTATAAAATATCTCTTCTCCCTTTTTCCCTTCTGAAAGAATCCCAAAGTTTGTGGGATGGACAGTGTACCCAGGTCAAATCCTCCACCCGTCACCTGGCCATACATAGTCTTCTTTGCATCAAAGGACATTTATATGCCACAGTTGTGGCCAGTAAGCTGTTGTTGCTGGATACCTTCCCAGAAAGAAAAAATGCCTCCAAAGGAACTGATTTAGCAGCCCTACGATCTTTAGATCTGCATCCTTCCTCTTCCTGCCTGAAAGGTTAAAGGGAACACCAGGATGGATCAGCCACCTTGAACACAAGAGCACTGAGCTCTTAGGCTAAGGCTGGTAGAGCTTTGGTAGGAAGAAACTGGGCTCCCAGTGGTACCATGGAGCTTCCTTACCAGCCTCTTACATGGTGGCAATTAAGACTCCTATTTATTAAGCCACTGTAAATGTGTTTTCTGTTGTGCACAGTTGGACATAATTCTAACTAATGACTGTTTACTTACTCTATGCTATCCCTCCTGGCTTTCTTTTTAATCCTCAGACACATTAAGCAGGCTTCTGCCTCAGATTCTGTACTTAAGATAAGCTCTCCAGAGAGAGGAAATCTTAACTGTCCATGACCCACAGCTTCCCTTGATGCAGGGCTCTACTCATGTGCCACCTCATTAAGAAGATTTTCTTGATGATCCTAAGGTCTCTATCTCCTTCACTTCTTTTCCTTTACTATATTCTATGTTTCTAATCACTTATGAGCCTTGATATAACATACATTATTTGTTTCTCTGGTTGTATTTATTCATTAAGATCCTTGATAACCAAAACCTTGTGTTATTAACTGCTATATTCCCAAAATCAAGCACAGAGGTCTGGTTAGTGGATTCCCATTAAATTGTTATTGAAGGTGTTAGTACACTGGGCACAGGAGACAGGATTTAATATTTTAGCAGATGCTCATGAGTTTTCATTGCCTTCTTCAACTCTGACTACTGCTTAAGAACCAAGTATTAACAAAATCAAATTTAAAAAACAACAAAAAAAGTTATACAAGAAAACTATAGACCAACATCTTTTATGAATAAAAACTGAAAATTCTCAATGAAATACTGGCAAAATGGATCAACATATAAACAGCAAATAACATATAAAGAGGAATATACATCATGACCAAATAGGAGTTACCCAAAGACTACAAAATTTGGTTTACTGTCCAAAAATGAGCATGAAACTTCATATCCACAGAATAAAGGAGCAAATCATATAGTCATCTCCATAGGTGCAGAAAAAGCATTTGACAAAATTCAACACCTCTGCTCATTGAAATGAAATAGAAGGGAACTTCCTTGACTTGATAAAGGGACCTGTGAGAAAAGCGTCACCAGATGCACCACTTAATGACTTTTCCCTAAGACCAGGAAAAAGGAAAGGATGTCCACTCTTGTCACTTCCAGTCAACATTGTACTGAAGGCTCTAGATATGAAAATAAGGCAAGAAATCAAAATGGAAAAGAAACAAACTGTCTCTATTCTCAGAAAATCCTCAGGAAAGAAATCCATTAGGAAATTATTAGAACAAATGAATGAATTCAGCAAGGTTGCAGGTTATAAGATTAATACACAAAAATCAATTATACTTCTACATGATCTCGATTAACAATTTGAAAACGGCATTTTTAAATGATTCCTTTTATAATAGTATCAAAGCAATAAAATACTTAGAAATAAGTTTAACCGAACAGTTTAACACTTACACTTCAAGAAAATATAAAATATTGCATGAAATTAAAGAAGACCTCTGTAAGTAAAAAGACACCCATGTGTTTGGATTGGGAAACTCAATGTTGATGTGGCAATGAGTCTCCAAATTGATCTACAGATTCAATGAAATCTTCATAAAAATTCCAGTAGGCTTCTTTGCAATATCCCAAAGTATGTGTGGCAATTCAGGGACCCAAAATAGCAAAAACAGTCTTGAAGGGGGACAAACTTGGGATATTCAATTCTCTTCAAAATATACTTTAAATCTATAGCTAATAAGAAGGTAGGGGGACCATTTGTTTAGCAAATAAATGCATCTTTAATTATGCCAGTGTATCTCAGAGTCAAGAAGGAGATGGAAGCAAAACTTCAATCAAGTCTAACATGCAAAAGCCTTAAATGGGTGGAATTTTGTGGATAGAAATAATCCTAGTGAACAATGAACTGTGTACTACTTCCAAGTTGGTGTGAAACAGGGAAAAGAGAATAATCACAGAAATAGATAGGAAGTTATGTTCAAGACAAAAATAGGAGAACACAAGGCACCAAAGTCTTCAGAAATCATGGGACTGGTACCAAACATCTTACAGAATTTGAGAAAGAAACTAAAAGTTAACTTAATATGAGATTTCAAATGACAGAGGAACCTTAGCTATCATCTATGCTACAAGTGCAGTGTTCACTTGAGAAAAAAAATGCTACTGAATACAATTCAATCTTTGTATGAGGATTTAAAAGGTCTTTAAGACCGTGCTTGGATATTGCCATGGTAGAGATTAGTCAGAGAAGTACAAAAGGGGCTTGTTGATGAAGAAATGCTCATTTCTTAGAATGCTATTACTCTTTAAATTACCATTATTTTCAGCTAGGCATAGAATTATTCTCTGTTTTTCATTCTCAGAATAGTTTCTCGTAGGTTCTTTGATTGATTAGAAATTATGTTGCCAAAAATGTCTTTTCACCTTTCATATTTAACAAATAATGCATCAATTATGTCACCTTACCCTGATATGACCTGACATTTTACCTGAACAAATTGCAACCAAATCCTTCAATGACTTTTTAGAATCTGAAACAAAATGAATTTGATCCAAAAGGGAACGCTAAGATACCAATGCATGCATCTATGAAATGCCATGAACCCAAGGTTATGATATTTTCCATCAGAATATTTTCAATGCATTATTTACTTTAGGGAAACAGTAATTTCTCAGCACTTATACAATGATGACTATAATAAATATTTATTTTGAATTTTATAAAAGAAAAATTATCTCAATTTTGCTCCCATATGGAAGACAAAATAATGTTTATCACTGCCTAAATAAAACCTTCATTCGCTATGTCATGAGGTGATAAGATTGATATTTAAACACATATTATAGCTTCTTGAGTTTCTTTGAACATTTCAGAAAAGAAACTCTGCCCCAAATTCTGTCTCTATATAAAACCACCCAACTTTTCTATCTCCTTGCACCCTTGACCTCGCCAAATTATATTCCCTTGGGCCCAGGAAGTGAATATCCTGATGTCTACCTCAATTTTTCCTTCTCCCTTACCTCCTCCACTTGATCATCAAATCTCACCAGTACTGTGTCCTACCCTGAGTCTCCCAATTTATTCCAGGACTGTTGCCAGAGGTAGCTTTCCAAAAACACTCTGGTAACCTTCTCTTCTAAAACACTTGTAATTACAAATGTGTGGGGCCAAGGAGTATGGGGGAACTCTTGGTAATGTTGGCTTTAATTTCGCTGTGAAAATAAGGCTGCTCTAAAAAAATCCTATTTTAAAAAAATCACCAAACAAAATTTTCTGACACCACTGCACTGTCCACAAGATAAACTCAGATCCACAATGAAGAAACGTACTTCTTTAGCCTTCCCTTCCTCTACCACATGTAGTATGCTGCCCTTCAGAAGCAATGAAGCCCAGGCCACTCAGCACCATGTCCTCTAATGCCACAGTGTCCTCTGCTGAATGTGCCTCTGCTCTGTCACTCAGGAGGCTGCCCTTGCTCATTCACTGGAAGCCAGTTCCTCCTCTCCCTACTTCTGCTGTGCCAAGCAGGGCCTCCAGCATAATAAGCATCTCATTGCTTAATTACGTATTCACACATTTGATTTTCTCCTTGGCCTTCTTTGAAACCAGGATTGAGTCTTATTTACATGCATATTTCCCAATGTCTAATTTTATAGGCTTTCAATTTAAAAATCAATGTTTAATGAATAAAGTCTGATGAGACATGACTTGCCAAGGTCTTTGGTTCTCCAGTCCCTATATGTTCCTCAAAACCTTTCCTGTCCTCCTGGAAGCTTCCCTATCATTTCTTAGCAGGCGTAACATCTCATCATATGGGAAAATGGGGAACTTAATGTGCACCCTCTCTTACAGATCATCACTCTTTTACAAGCTTGCTGTGCTCATAGCATTTTCTCTCCTCAAATGAACTCAGTGAACCAAACCATCAACTTCTGTTTCCCCACTACCTGGGCTCCTCCATTTAATGTTCAAGGTGCTCAAGTGACTTCCATCTGAAAATAAGCCCTCCACAGCCATGTGATGCTCTCTCCATCCCCTTCACAGTTGTTTATTAAAGGGAGTCTGTTCTGACTTTCCCCCCACACTCTCATCTCTGTTTCTCAGACTACTGCCATCCTCTGTCTCCATAGCTTCTCTGAAACTGCTCTGGCCAAAGTCATCAATAACCTTATAACCATAAAATAGGATGGACCCCCCCAGATCTTTACAGAAGGTCAGGGTTAACCATGCCAACTGTCAAAAAAATCATTAATTCTACAATGAAATACCATTTCATACCCACCAGATTGGCACTATTTTTAATACCTTGGCAAAGTGTGGAGAAGTATGAACTCCAATGTGTAGCTGTTGGGAAGGTAACTCCATGTAATTGCTTTGCGAAAGCAAAAAGAGGATTATCTAAGTAAGTTGAAGGTGTGCATAGCCTTTGATCAAGCAATTTTTCTTCCCAGAGAAAATCTTAGGGACACTCTGGCCTATGTGTGCCAGGAAATGCACGCAATATCATTTAAAGCTGTGTAAAAATTAGGAAAAAATCCTAATGTCCATTGCCAGAAGAAATATCATTCTACAATGACAAACCATGTAATATTATAAAATAGATGCATATAAAACAGCCAAGCATATCCATGTACTTAAATAATTATGTTAATCAGAAATGAAAAAAAAGACAAATCAGAAAATTTTATATAGAATAAAATTGATACACATTTCAAACATGTGAAAAAGTACACAATATGTGTGACTGAGGAATTCAGACACTGTGAAACCTAAGGAAAAGGAAGAGAATGAAACCAAAATATCAAGGCACATGTTTCATAGTATGAGTAAGTTTGGGGCAATGGAATGACATCAAGAAGTGGCACGGTGGCTTCAAAGTTACTGGTTTATATTTTAAGCTCAGAGTCAGACACATGTGGGTCATTTATATGTAACAAAGGTAATACTAAGGTACTACCAAAATAATTATATT